>NC_140588.1:580935786-581513286 GCF_964204655.1 Triturus cristatus
GTTAGGAGGTGTAATGGCAACCGTCATAATCAATAGTAGAGAATAACAACCTAAGTGTGTCAGCGCAATGACAGGTTAAAAAGAAACACCTTTTAAAATTCAAGCTTGAAAAACCTATAAAATATCACAATATAGGAGGCTACACCATCACAACTGTCTCTGGAAACAGAAGTAAGGGGTTTGTAGACAAGCAAAAGAACTCAGGAATCTCGCAGATAAGTACCAGACCAAACAATGGCGGTGCCATGTTGCGGGGATTCTGCACATACACAGAACTATGAGCAGGAAAACAGGACCTCGTGTATAGGGGCTGAACCTTCCTACCACCTTAGTACCCAAAATCACAAAACCAACTAGCTATAGTGTGTCATTCGTTCTCCTACATAATCAAGAAGCTACAAATGATTACACAACTCAGAACATAACACTCCTGACTCTCTCAGGAATCGTGGTAGCAAGACATACCCTTTTGCTCGCTCACTCGTACTTGTCCAAAATAAGAATTGTTTGAGTCACTGTTATAGTTCAAAAATTTTATTTTTATTATTGTGCTCTATACTGCAGTATACGAGCCACTACCAGCAGCAAAATGTATAAACCTAAAACAATTCGCATTGTTGCAATTCCATGGAACATAAAGGGGAATGTCATCATACACAGACAGTGGCAAAAGGACTATAAGGCCTAACCACCCTCCCCTTGGTAAGGTGAAGTTTAATATATAAAGGAAGATCTCTAGGCTTTGAAAGCAGACCCCATACCTAAGTGCCTAGATGGAAGTTTTACATCAAATGAAAAGCATAGCTCTTCTCCCTGGAAAGGTCCCTCTCCAAGTGTGTGCATTGAGCAACATGCATCCCCGTAATATGAAAGCACGAGCTTCGAACAGCGCAGCTGTGTTAGCATGTTTTGTCTAGGTGCTAGGGACTGACCAGAACAGAATAACAAGGGGCATTGTTTATCGACCTTGCACATCGTGTTCAGACTAAACTCCATAATAGGCAGAGAACGCAGAAAGCAGACAATTCTCATGTGAAAGGCACAAACATAGTCTTGCAAAATAAAGTCATGTAGTAACGTGCGTAAAAGCAGCATCATGGCAGCAGAGCTAATGCTAACTTAGCAATATCGACAATGACCCTAATTGCCATATAACAGTGGTAAAGGCACTGTTGAGACTGTGCGAAACCGGCATGTGAGGTAAACGCATGTGTGGTTCCATCACACAAACGTGAATGAATGTCACTGCATGAGAGCTGATCCTGGAGGCCTTGGCAAGATTGGGGAGGCCTGCACTTAAAGCGGCTTTTAGCACAGTACTTACCACGCCTCCCAAAGAAACATAATGAAAGCAAGAAAGATCCATTTGACTTTTTCTTCCTGTGATCTTCCTAGCATCAGTCATTGAGACTGATGCTTGGAAGTCCAGAACGGAATCTAATCCTGTCAGCCCGCAGAGATCTGTGGTGAGCCACTTCAGATATCAAGAAGGCAACTGCAATAGTAATGACAATGGCATCATTTACCAGCAGCAGTGCTGAACTGAGGGAACAGTACAGGATAAAAATAAAAGGATTGGCAAGCTGATGGCCACAGTGACAGTACTGAAGGATAATAACAAGAAGCTCAGGGGATTTAAGATCTGAACCATTCCAATTCTAGTATGCATGGAGTCCCAAAGTGAAGGCCTAGAAGACTAGATCGGTGCAATGAACATCCATCTGCTGGGAAATCTGAGAAATCTAGTGAGGAAACCATAAGGCTAGAATCAAGAGGATTTTGTATTTCAAGGACCTTCCTGTAAAGGATGACCTAGAGTTATACTAAGGAAGGCATACTGAATCTCAATAAAGAGAATGGTAGGTACTAAAGAATCCAGTGGAATTGTCACAGCTGAAGTATGAGCACCACAAGAAAGAACATTTTTTAGAACTGCATCCAGTCTCAAGACAATCATGAGGATGGCAACCCAATTACAATTTTTCCAGATTACAGCAGACAGAACAGGTGGAAGAGAACAGGAGAAAGAGATTGCAGGTCATCAAGGAGGGGCTAGTTAAGTTAGGCCCAGAGACATCTCTTTGGCATCCTGCCAAGATGACATAATCCCTGAGGGAAAATACCATGTTTTCACACAGATTGAAGCAGCAGAGATCTTTCCGCAAGCTAAGAAAAAGGAGTTTAGCGTAATACTAGGTGCTGTTACACTAGACGAGTCCTGAGTTGCCGCTGGGATTGGCATGATTGTAGCATGCCTGTGGGTGCAGATTAAGAGAATCCTTTTAGTTTCAGCCTGAGTGTGATCCTTAGATGTGATGGTGGGTTGCTTTCTTTTCCTGCCCCAACTCTCCCCTGCATTCCCACCTCTCCTCTATCTCAAATGCTATGGGAGGTGGGTCATTGTTGGAATACAGTGGGAGAACTTGGAGACAACACATATTTTTTTCCTCTACTTTGGTTATGTTAATCCCTCTATGCTTTTCTTGTAGCCCTTAGTTTAGGTACAAAATGTGTTAGATTAATAACAAGCATTTGCAATGCAATAGGTTTCACATTAGTGAAAGTTTGAGCTTTTGGCGTTCCAAATGATAATGTGTGTTAGATTTATTTTTTGTTAAAGAAAATCCCAGCAGTTGCATAAGTAATAAAAGAGAATCCATGAAGCAAGGAAAGGGTGCAGTACCATAGGCTATTACTAGGTATGCCTATGGAGTTGCAAAGTAACCTCTATTAGCCACATAAGCTAGTAAAAATCTCACTTCCTATAAAAACAAATTGAAATGTATGCCCAGTTGCAATCTTTCTTCTATGATTGCATTAAGGGTGCAGTAGTTTATGAGGCTGATAGAGACCCTTTACAACCCCTCTGAGAAACCTGGTAACAGCCTGTGGTACTGCACCCTTTTCCTCGCTTTGTGGATTTTCTTTTATGACATATGCGACTGCTGGGGTTTAAAAATAAAATAAAAAATATAATAAACATCATTTGCAACCCCTATAGCTCAAACGTTCACTAATGCCAGACCTATTGCATTGCAAATGTTTGTCTTTGATCTTGTCGGGGATTAGCAGGGCCATTAACGACATTAATTTTATAAAGACATAAAAGAAGGACAGTAAGTACTTGCCTATTAGATGGCAGATACCATAGCAAAGCACCATAAATAAGAACAATATCTCTACAATAATTTATTTTTAATGAGACAGAAAACCCGCTGCCATAAAGAAAAACTGTTGTTCATATTTCTACACAAGTTCCCAGTGCACTGCCATCTCCCTACCCCTTTCTGACAACAGTTAGCCCTGACAGAAGCACAGCGAGCCTGGACTTGCATTTCCCGAGCATCACTAGTTCACAAGACTCTGGAGATAACTGGTTGCAAGGATGATAAGTGCTTTATGGTAGTGGGTGATAGTGCCACACAAGCAAGTCTCCAGCATTTCCACAGATATGCCCTTGCCCTTATGGCAGTGCACGTAGTGGAGGGACTGGTGGAACTGCAGCTTGTGCATGAATAGTTAATTTGAATCCCAGGTTCCCTGGTGATAACATGGTCCGTGCTGAATATTGACCACTGCTACAAAATATAGCATCCCCTTATCCTTAGGATAAGGGAGGCTTGGATGAAGACTTCCATCAGTGCCTGGGGATGGTGGGTGGGGGTAAAGGTGGGGTTATGGTGATTGGCACTGTTTTCAAACTAGCACAAACCTATAATGCATGGCTACCTCAGGGCCACACATAAGTTAATCCCTTCAGCACACAGCAAGTCGGGGCTGAAAAACTCCTGCTGGTGCCTCACCTGTTTAGATCCCTTGGGGCCTGGCAACAAGGTGGTCAGTGGTTGACAGTGGCCGGCGATGTTCTCATAAACATGCTCTGATGTTCTCACACAAGCGACTTCTCACTCAGCTCCGTGCCGCTGATGGAGCAAGGACTCGTAGGAAAGAGACTTGCTTGGAAGCAATCCTCTCATTTTTAACTTTCTAACATGAAATTAATTACGTAGTGTGTAAAACTAATGCACACCACATCAAAATAAGGGTTAGAGAAGCTTGCCTATGTGTTTACTAACATGAGTAACTCAAACAAATTTCTAAAATGGCTGCAAATGGAAATCTTTATTGTGCATGAGTCAACTGCATCTACGCAGTATTAAGAGCTGTTGCTTGGAGGGAAATTCTTGCGCATGAGCAGAAGATACTAATATGGAGTCGAAGACTTGCATGCATGTCACCTGCTTAGCTGAAACTAAAGCGAGCTATTTTACTCATGCTAATGCTGGGAAAGTATTAATAAATAAAGAGGGTTAGAGTAGAGATGGTTGGTATACAGTGGAACCATTTATTTCTGAAAATAACATTTGTCTTTTTGACTTTCTTATTAGTGCGCATTTGGGCCTCTCGTGTTTGTCCAGAGTTTGTTAAGCACGTGATCCCCGCGCATGCCTGTTGAAAGTGAGTCAGTAGAATGACGATGCATTTGAATATGGTCCAAGGACACAAAAGTTACATACCCTGGGAACAAGCGCTGAAGACCTCTGGATGAATGAACTCACATGTTAAATAAAAACAATTGTTTCAATTGAAGTGTGAATACGGGTGGGAATAAAGTTTATGAATAAAAATTAAGGGGTTGGATTTATGAACAATGGGTTGATAGACTAAGATGACATATAAGCATGGTGTGATGATCTTCCCCTTTGCCTGACCAATCAGAATTAGTACTTTTACGATATTGAAACTTTGATGGGTGGTACATGAATTACGAAGGATATAATTGAGGTAGTCTTAGTTAGTTAGTTAGACGGAGATTTGCTGAATGATGCAGAGCTTGGGATGCTGTCGGAGTAACGAGAGATGCTGATGAAGAATAAAATGCATAACCATCTATCTTAATTTAATTGAGTTACAAGCAAATCGCAGAAGAATCACGAGGAGGAAGAGAGTGTCAGAGAGGGGTGCGACGCAAGCGTCGGTGTTAGAGAGGTTATCTATCCTGTCCTGAAGCCTTTGTCGCCTGATCTATCCCAGGGAACCCCTACCAGCCCTTTGGCCAGGGGGTTGGTCTTCACACCATCCTAGGTAATTATCCCTTCCTGAATTTGTAGATGTTCTTTTATCTCTGTCCTCTCCTTTCTGAGCATAAGTCATTGCAAAAGTATAAGTATGCATATGATGATTGATTAATTGAATCTTCCTTCCTATGAGTGTCCCAAGCCATCCAGTCCCTGAAAGATGGCTGCACAGCATTCAAACTCTAGTGCACGAATCCCCATGGCGCCTGGCACACACTCATACAGGAAAGCAGCCCCTCACAGAGGCCAAGCAGAAGGCACCTGTCTTACTACTGTTCCCAGGTACATACAACCCGTGTTGTAAATATTGAAACGGGCGCTGTGCTCAAACATTAAGCATGGCGTCCGTGTATATAAAAGTAGTTCGAATGGCGGCAGGTGAAGGGTGCCGTGGTGAATCACTAGTAGAAAATAAAAAAAGTAGTCCCTAAAGGAACACATAAACACCTACAGCGTAAGTAATCTGTAGTTGGCCGGTGCTCCAGGGCATTCAACGGAAATGATGTATCGGGAGCACCAACCAATAAGGAAAAAAGAGCACCGCATTATTGAACTAATGGCAAGCAGCAGGTGTAATTACACTGCGTATAGTGATTACAGCAGGTCTTCCAGAAATCGCATGTATGCTGCTTAGGCTCGACCTAAAAGTAATTTCATCTTAAAGCCAATGTTTTTTTGTAATTGTTCTAAGCAAAACAACAGCACTTTGACTTGAAATGTGGAGACAGGGAAATGCTGCGAGAAATTAATCGCCCTATCCAGTAACTTCAATCTTGGCAGACCCTTGTAGACTACTTGTAGTCATGCTGGGTACTAACCCTGATGATGAGGTACTCAGGAAGAGTTAGCAAGGCTGTGTGCCAATTACAAATGTTAGGGTATTAGGATTGTGTCCTCTTTAGATGGTTTTCGAACATAATTAGTTTTCATTGATGATTTGGAGCAAATATTCTTTACAAATTACAGTGTGAAACACTAATTTCCTTACATTTGTATTGACCTGGAACCTTAAACTCTAATAGGGCTTGTGCACATGGCCTGCAATTAGATCCAACCTGCACACTCAGCGTTAACAGCACACGTCACCACTGACATGCAACACTCATGTGCATATACAGATCTGCCAGTCTACCTCATCCCTGACCAGCACATGCATTGAGTGCATCAACACTGACCAGCACATTCCCTGTGTTAATTCAGTTCTGCCTTTACAATTCAGCTTTGATGAACATATAAAACATGCACATATCTGCCTTTGGGCTTTGACACTGCTCTCCAAATACTATGTGCACACAAAACCCTAACACTGCTCAACAAGCACCCCACAATCATGACATGTTCATACCCTATGTGCTCTCAGCTCCATCAGTGTACCTCATTCTTAACCAGTACATCTTGCACTTCACTCCTAACCTGTAAGTACACTGTTCACACACAATCTTACCAGTGCACCTCATTCATTGATGGCATTTAAGATGTACTGGCAGCCTTACCATTACTATTCAGTTTTGAAAACACAGCTGTAGCATTCTATGAGTATGACCCCCTGTGGCCCTGATAATGAAAAGGAAAGCCAGGAAAAGAGGGTCAGCTGGAGCCTTAAGGAATTAGATTTGAGCAGTTGAGGACCTCAATTGAGCATGGCCCTTGCTGGGGACCTGGTGAGTGAGTAGGGGCCCATGGGACCTCAGGTTGAGCAGGAGCTTTGAAGTTCTGGTGGTGAGTGGATGCCTCAGGGAACCAGTGAGCAAACGTAAATAGAAGACTCATGGCACCTAATTGTCTAGGTCAGACTGAGCAAAAGTTACAAGGCCTAAGGATGAAGGGGTCTATCAGGGGACCTTAGAGTGATAAATATTCCAAGAGCACCTGAGAGGGAAGTAACCTCTGGGGTCAACTCTGTGGGAAGGAGCCTCATGGACTCAAGTGCGAGTAAGAGCCTAATTGGACCCACCAGTGGAAATAAGCTTAAGGGGTCTGAGGGTAACTGCGTTTTTGGGGAAATAACTGATGATAAGCTAGAACCATGAGGTGTTAGTGAGTGACAGCATTTAAATTTCGTCCACTACCCCAAAGGGTCTTTTGCTGATAATTTAATATAAGCAGGGGCGTAAGGTCTTTAAAGGGTGCAGAGGAACTCTCAAGACCTAAGAGTGAGTATGATGCTCCGGAGACCTGCTGGTCTATGGGAAGGAAGCATCCTTAAGGATAAACAGAAACTTTAGAAACTTTGTGCAGACAGGATATCCAGGGATCTAAGATTGATCATTGGTTACGAGACTTGAGCATTGGCTACAAGACCTAAGGTTGAGATGCAAATTCCGGGACCCTGGGGTGAGAACAAGATTTATAGCCCTGAAGATGATCGCCAAGGAAACTGGGGTGTGCTGCAGTGGAATATTTTGTCTCCGGTTTTAACGAAAGTTATAGGCCCTATACTTAACATACTTTTATTATCACAAATGTTTTCCAACATCAGCTCCTTGATCCTAACCAAACAGTGTTTTGCAAAAGATTGCAATCTGCAAATGTAGGCCACCTTTTTGGTATGCCTGGCCCTAATCATAGCCCCAATCCAACCCTGCTGCCGAGGCCTGCGCTTTGCTTCCTTACACCCGCATCATTTGGGCACAGAGAGTATGACTGCATCCTTGGAAATAGACCCAGTGGATTTGATATGGTGAGCAGTATGAGACGGTTGCCTGGCGCTGGATTGAACGCTGCATTGTGTGGCTTTAAGACATCAACACATAAGGACACAACGTGTATGCAAAGAGTTACATTCATGTTCACATAATAATATGACAATCAGAGAAAGGCCTTTGAGAGGACTCAAATACCTGTTCAATTTTGAGCAGAGAGCACACGATGGACGCCTCCTTTTCCACAGATACCTTACCCTTGTCACTTATTCAAAAAATGTACTTATGCTGGAAAGGGAAGGCTTTGATGAAGCTTGCTTGGCCCTGCGCAAGAGAGACAGACGTACTGTCTAAGATCTACTAATTACACGCCATGTTAACAAAACAAAATGAACTTTGCACTTGATAAAACACTTAGGGGCATATTAACAAGGAAAAGGGAAAATTAACGCTAAGGGCGCTCAGCGTTAATTTTTTTAATGCCCGATATCGCTGGATAATAATGCCTGGTTATCGCGTTATTTACAAAGCTAACCGCATAGGCGATAAAAAATCCAGCGATAGTGGCATTTTGGGAGGTTATCGCTGGTAATGCAGCGATAAAACTACAAGGATAGGGATACCCTTGTTGATAGCCCATGGTGGACTTGTAATCCACCTCCCATTGGATTACATGGCTAAGTCTGAAAATTAGCAGACGTAAAAAAGCAGCGTTAACCGTGGTTAGCGCTGCTTTTTTTTGTCTCTAACAGGGTTAGCGGGAAGCTTGATAATAGGAGAAATGCCGCTTAGCGACATTTCTCCTATTATTTTGCTCTGGAACGCCCACTTTGCATCTCATTAGAGATGCAAAGGGAAGCGTAGTGAAAAAGGGTGTTAACATGCGATTTTGCACGTTAGCACCCTGTTGTTGATAGCGCAATATTTTTATCTCCGCTTCTTTGGCTTTTAAAGCCAAAAAAGCGGAGATAAAGTCCTTGTTAATATGCCCCAGAGATCTTACAAATCCAGATAGCGTTGAACGCGAATGTAATTTCAGTAAAGAAGGGTGCAAACAAACCGACGTGTTTCTGACAAAGTAAATGTATAGTAATTACGAATACGCTCTGAACGTGCTCCCTTCTCTGCCTCCTCTTTACACACTCACTGGATTCGGAGAAAGGGTATTTGTGTTTGGTTCTGCGTGGGAAACCCACCTAACACTGTGAACATTTCTCACTCAGAAAATTAAACGAAGACTACAGATGATGCAAGGGGTTAAGGGGTATATTAACAAGCCAGGCGATAAAATTATCGCCGCTTTAGCGGCAGAAAACTGCCGCTAAAACGGCGATAATGAGCTTGATAATATGCTCTATGGAATTCCAATTGAAGCTCATGTTAGACGTCCTTCACATTTAACATGGGCTTCAATTGGAATTCCATAGAGCATATTATCAAGCTCATTATCGCCGTTTTGCCGCTAAAGCAGCGATAATTTTATCGGCTGGCTTGTTAATATGCCCCTTAATATTGGCAGCATGGAGCAAATGATCGCATCACACCAGTAATTAAAAATACAAACAACGCCAGGGTTGGATAAAAACACATTAACTGAGAGACAGCCTAATTTATCATTTGTACAGACTAATCAGGAAGCAACGAAGCTTGATCGAAGATTACAGCTATAAAAGAGTGGACGTGACAATATGAGAGACAGAACATTGAGCATGGGGCCTGTTTTCTGCTGTTTTATCTACTGCACGACTTATTGAGACATCCCTGGCACACAGCACTAATAATAAACCCGCAAACCATCGCAGTGAGAACAAATGTAGTATTACTGCTGGGATGGAAACAACACGAGGACAACAGAGCAGCGGTCGCCCGAACTACAGCAGCAAAACAAAGCAGCAGGAAGCGCGCTGGCTATTTTAAAGTGGTGTGACAATAATGGAAGCACCGGGCCTTGAGAACGTGTCTACATTTAACTGTGCCCAAAGGAAGGTCTGCCAGGCACCGACTTTCAAAAGAATGGTTATGCAATTCGTAGATTGTTTCCTTTTTGACAAATAAATGCCTCAATTTGGATTTTGAGCTTGAAAAACAACTATTATTGAAAATGCATTGTGTGTATATAAATCCAGTTTAACTATCCATGCATTGAAGGGTATAACACAAATTGGGGAAATATGAAATGTATTGCCTCACCTCCTCTTCTTCCTCAGAGTACTTACTTCATTAGGGCGAATTCATTTAATCAAGAAATGTGCAGTGACTCTCCTCTAGTTCCACTTCTTTTCTCTTTCTTCTTATTTCCCTTCTTTCCCGTACCTATCGTTTTGCTTTCATACACTTGAACCCCTTAAAGATCACGAACAGACATATTGCACAGAGAACAATTGTCACAAGGTATCTCAAAATGGAACCAAATATTCCACTCCCAAGGTTTTCAAACCATTTTCCTAATTCAGCAAATCCACTACCAATTGCTTCCCTAGCACTTGTAGCTTGTAACTCCTTTAAATCTTCCTCTAAGTTTATAATATTCTAAATGTACTTCTTCACCTCTTCACTCTTATCAGGTATGTACACCCTAGCTGTCTCTTTAAATTTAACACACCATCTTAACCTCTCCCCTTGCTGTGCCGAGATTTATTTAGGTATGACCTACTTTGAATAAACACTTTGTACGAAACAAGAACTGTCAAAGCCAATTGGCTTATCCTTTTATCAGGGAGAGGTTTGTTTTATGTGTTGGGCAGCACTACGTGTTGTCCCACCTGAGAAAGAAAGAAAGAAAGATAGAAAGAAAGAAAGAAAGAAAGAAAGAAAGAAAGAAAGAAAGAAAGAAAGAAAGAAAGAAAGAAAGAAAGATAGGAAGAAAGAAAGAAAAATTATCGCCGCTTTAGCAGAAAACTGCCGCTAAAACAGAGATAGTGGGCTTGATAATATGCTCTATGGAATTCCAATTGAAGCCCATGTTAGATGTGAAGGACATCTAACATGAGCTTCAATTGGAATTCCATAGAGCATATTATCAAGCCCATTATTGCTGTTTTAGCGGCGGTTTTCTCAACATCAAAAATACATTTCTAACTTGTGAAGTCAATATGACTTCACAATAAAGACCAGGAATCACTGAATATGATTGAAAGGTTTTATTTGGATTACCAGTCAATCCAGTAAATATGCAAGCCAAATGTAAATTCAATAAGTACAACAGAATGAGATACAGAATTCTCCGATTAAATCTTAAAGCAGTATGAAAGTGTGGAGGGAAGGAATCATTAAGTTACAACTTAAAACATTGTCGATGGCTGCGGAGAACCCCGCCTCCGTGTAGCCACAGTGACCGCTGCTCCTCCCCCCATAATGGAGTTCCTGGATTCCCGCACCTGAGCGCCAGTGACCTGTAACAGAGGTCTCGTCCGGCTGGCGTTTTCGCTATTCTTGGTGTCTTTAGCAACGGCTGCCATCCGGATTTGCTCACGACTTACAGCAGGGGCTCACTATGAAAGGAGCCTGCAGTGCGATAGTGGATGCAGGTGGAGATTGTGGCTGAAGGTTTGGATTCCCGCTGGCTGGCAGCTGGTGAGCGGTCGAAGACAGCGCGAGGCAAAGCTTGGTGCTTCAAGGTTGTGCTTTCCCTTGACCATCGCGGTGATCGGTGATTGGGGCAATCCTGGTGCCTGAGGCTGGATCTGGCTGGAAGTTGCTACGGTGCAGCAAAGATGAAGCCGGTCTGTAGAGGCGAGCCTGCCAGGCAATAATTGTCTCAACTGACTCAGCTACCAAATAGGTTGAAGGGGGTGTCTATATTGCCAGCCTCAGGGGTCTGACGGTTTTCGGAGTCAGTGGCTCTCCCCCCTTCCAGCTCTAGGTTCACTGGGTGTAAAGTAGGACTTGTGTTTGTTTACTGGGGTTTTGAATACCCTGCAAACTTCTCCCAAAACTAGAGCTAAGGGAAAAAATGAGACAATATCTCATGGGCTGGGACTACCGGCCACCCCCCTCCTTACTACACAAATTGCATTACTTAATTCAGCAGGTCAACAAATGGGTCTTTGGAAGGCAGGGGTCAAGGGACCCCTGGCCGTATTTATTAAAATATGAAAATAAAATGAAAAATTTTATAAAATAAACATTTTGACAATTTTTAGAATGCACATTTCAGAACATTAGATTACATCCATTTTTGACATTATAAGATGGGCTAACCTTAACAAATATCTAGTACAGCGTGTTTCCTAACCGAATCTAAACATCCTGAAAATTAAGCACTCTAATAATTACGTCGGACGGCAAGGTCGCTAACCGGTGTCAGATCCCTTACAGCTACGCTCTCACGTTCGAGATGCGCATGCGCAACCCAGGGCACGTTTCACCCCGTGCGCTCTGAACTCCATTAAACCATAACAGGAGGGCCCACACTTGCGCTCCTTGATGACGTCATAGTGTCTGTGAGGGGTGGCTACCAGCCTGAGGAAAGCGTGGACTCCCTCCCCCGCACCCTTCTAAGTAATGGATATCATATCCTGCCCCTGAAGTTCTGGGAGAGACCAATGGCCCCTCCCGATGGGCGGCCCCTTTCGTGACTGGGCCCGCCCCCCCCTAAGGACCTTAAAATGCTGCTCACCGATTATGACCTTACCGCCAGACCCACATAATAAATACGACATTGCTATTCTAAAAGGGAAAAAGGGAACTAAGGAAAAAGTTACTTAAAAACCACAGCAACACACGAAAACATCTACATTTGTACATTTCCTGTAAAACGGGAAAAAAGGCCTAAGGAGAGAATTAGTTAAAAACCACAGCAAAGCACACCACATTTACATCTGCACATTCTCCTGTAGACGGGAAAAAAGGCCTAAGGAGAGAATAAGTTAACACCCAGCGAAGCACCAAGCATATATCCCTGCATATCCCCCTGCGAGCGGGGGAACGCCCGAGGCAGCAATCATGCCATTCTTATGATCACGCGACAACATTAAACAGTATACCTACCATTGTCATCACCCAATTCGCTAACCAAGGGGACGGAGGGTGGGGAAAATAAAGAGCCCCACGGTGGGGCGAGGAGCGAGCCTGGGGAGCGCGGGCACAAAGAGGCCGCCTCCCGCGCCCCCCCAGGCTCTTAACCCCTTCGTGATCGCGGCCCCGCCCCCCCCCAGCCCGGAAGCACACAACTACTTCCGGGGCAAGGGGGGGCGGGAACAGCCACCACGAAGGGGACGGGATATGGGAGGGGCCGGGCCCCGCCATGCCTGCGTGGGGGCCGATTGGCCCCCCCTTTTCTCATGGGCTGGGACTACCGGCCACCCCCCTCCTTACTACACAAATTGCATTACTTAATTCAGCAGGTCAACACATGGGTCTTTGGAAGGCAGGGGTCAAGGGACCCCTGGCCGTATTTATTAAAATATGAAAATAAAATGAAAAATTTTATAAAATAAACATTTTGACAATTTTTAGAATGCACATTTCAGAACATTAGATTACATCCATTTTTGACATTATAAGATGGGCTAACCTTAACAAATATCTAGTACAGCGTGTTTCCTAACCGAATCTAAACATCCTGAAAATTAAGCACTCTAATAATTACGTCGGACGGCAAGGTCGCTAACCGGTGTCAGATCCCTTACAGCTACGCTCTCACGTTCGAGATGCGCATGCGCAACCCAGGGCACGTTTCACCCCGTGCGCTCTGAACTCCATTAAACCATAACAGGAGGGCCCACACTTGCGCACCTTGATGACGTCATAGTGTCTGTGAGGGGTGGCTACCAGCCTGAGGAAAGCGTGGACTCCCTCCCCCGCACCCTTCTAAGTAATGGATATCATATCCTGCCCCTGAAGTTCTGGGAGAGACCAATGGCCCCTCCCGATGGGCGGCCCCTTTCGTGACTGGGCCCGCCCCCCCCTAAGGACCTTAAAATGCTGCTCACCGATTATGACCTTACCGCCACAGGCCAGCATAGTTGACCGACTATCTGGCCCCCCCCCCCGCACACCTACCTATAGAAAGGTCATAACCTACCTCCAAAGTCCTCAACCCACGCCAGGATATTCCTTATAAAAAGAGCATTCCCTGCCTCATTTAAATGGACCCCGTCCCGCAGGTAAAAGTGCTCCCCCCAGATGCACCCATGAGGTATGGTCTGTAATACCGGGGTTCTAAATAACCTGTCCAGCTTGTTGTTAATCCTCTTTACTGAGTGATTCAGGGCGCTAACAGAGTCCCCGCCCCTCCATTGCATTCTTGGTATCAATTGTGACCATACAATCACAGACCCCGGTAACCGCTTTGCCACCCACCCTGCTGCTGCTATCATCTCTTCCAGAAGGACCCTCCTACCCAGGCCTGCCAGATCATTCCCCCCTAGATGAAGGATCACCGCCGAGGGAGGTGCAGTATGTCGTCTTAGTAAATCCGACATATAATCCCTGAACTGACTAAGGCGAAGCCCACCCCTGCCGTGGAAGGAGACCGTGCACCCCCCACTCTCCGCCCTCCGTCTACCCAAACCTGCAAGAAAAATTGTGTTAGCGCGCTTCACAAATGAATGTCCTACTACCCAAACTACCCTTGTCTTCTTCTTGTCCTCTGGGCAATTCCTTGATGTTGCTGAGTTGATGAGATGATCCATGGGAAGTTTCCGTCCTGCGTTGCAGGCCCGTGAAACTGTAAATAACCAGACAAAAAAGGACAAGTGTCAAGACTCAAAATGGCAACTGTTCTCACAACATGTGCAACCGCACGTAACCTTTGTACTTATTAGAGGACCATCTCCCAATCCCTTGCACACTGGTTGAGTTCAACCCCCTGGCAGTTGCTTCTGTGGCTGCCCCTATCCGAAAGGAGTGCGTCCCAAACTCTTTGTGGTTAAGACCAGCCCTGGCCATACTCATGGCCAGCACCCTCTGGAACTGAAACTTAGTCAAAGGTGTCCCGTCCCCATGCAGCAGCAGTGGCCCCCTACATTCCTGCGCCCGCTGTCTCAAGAGCTCCTCTACTAGTGCCACCGGGCAGCAGACATTGCTCCGTGCCCGGTGTAACGCCAAGGTTTGGCCCCTGGCTTCTTGATCAGTCTTTGATTTCCTGATGGTAATCCACATTGTGTCACCCCTCATGCTGACATCATGTAGCTGAAGGCCGCCTACCCTATCACATTTGTTGGCCGCCACCAGTTCGCTTACCCTGAATGCCCCATAAAAGGCTAATGAAAATGCCGCTTTAAACAGACATACCTCGGCCGCGGAGCTACAGGTATCCGGCAGCGCGAGGAGCACTGCCGACAAGCGCTCAAAACCTATCGGCTTCCTAGTATCCGTGGCCGGTGCCTGCATGCGCCGCCATCCCTTCAATGCCCTCTGCGCTAAGAAACTGTTTGTGGGATCCCTCACCCCTTTAGCACGTGCAAAAAAGGAGATTGCAGCCTTGTGCCTGCCGGCTGTTGCTGCCGTGCACCCCTCCCTGTGTAACGCGCTCATGTAGTTATTAAAGCTAGCCTCCATAAACCACCCGCTCTCCCAGCCTTGGCCCAGAAAGTGACAGTAAGACCTGAACGCCCCTTCATAAGCTTTTCTTGTCTTGGGTGCTATGCTGGCTGCCACGAGGTCATGTAGTTGGGGGCACCAATCTGCCAGAGAGTCGACGGGAAAGGGGCCGGGGTGGTCTCTGCGTCCGGCAGGTGATCCCTGAACACCTGCATCTTAAAGCGAGAAAGAGCATCAGCTGCATTGTTCAATACCCCTGGGACATGTTTTGCCCTGAAAAGTATGTTTAATGTCATGCAACACAGCACAATCTCCTTCATCAGGCGCAATATGAATGGACACCTTGCAGCTTGTTGGTTGATACATTCCACCACAGACATATTGTCTGACCAGAAGATTACTGATCGGTTGGCCAGATCCTGGGGCCACACTTTCAGTGCCACCCAGATTGGGAAGAGCTCGAGGAAACCAATGTTCATCGTCAGCCCGCTCTCCTCCCACCAGGCGGGCCACTTCTGTGCCACCCATTTCCTACCAAGGATTGCCCCAAAACCTACACTTCCTGCAGCATCCGTCCATAAACCCAAGTCCTCCGAGGACAACGTGGGTGCACCCCACAGCACTCTGCCATTGAAATCCTCCAGGAATGCAATCCATATCCGCATATCCTGGCGAACCTCTGCAGATAGCCGTGTCCGGTGATGCTTCTCCCGAAGACCCTTCATGGCCTGTGCAATCGAGCGTGAAAAAGGGCGCGCCATGGGTATTACTCTCAATGCAAAGTTTAACTGACCCACTGTCTGCTGTAACATTTGTAGAGTAACCTTCTTAGCCTGTATGCATGATCCTAGGGTATTCTTGAATCTTTGTATCTTCTCCATTGGTAATCTAAAGCAACCCTCCACTGAATCCAGTTCAATTCCTAAGAATTCCAAGCATGCCACTGGCCCGACCGTTTTTCCCTGCGCCAGGGGTACCCCGAAAGAGCGCATGAGCACGCAAAATTCCTGCAATGCTGACGCACACTCCCGTGACCCCGCCGGACCAAGGAAAAGAAAGTCATCCAGATAATGCATGACATACTGGTGCCCTGTAGATTGCCTTAGGGCCCATTCCAAGAAAGAGCTGAACTGTTCGAAATATGCACATGAAATGGAACAGCCCATGGGCATACACTTATCCATGTAGTACTTCCCTTCAAAGGAGAAACCTAAGAGGCGCTGATCCTCCGGGTGAACAGGGAGTAGTCTAAAGGCTGACTCAATATCTGATTTGGCCATCAGTGCACCCGCGCCTAAGTCCCTCAGCATGTCCGCCGCCTGATCAAAAGATGCATATTTAACGTTGCAGATTGATTCATCAATAGCATCATTCAAGGATAGGCCCCTAGGTGCAGATAAGTTGTGGATAAGCCTATACTCGCCCTTCTCCTTTTTTGGCACTATGCCCAACGGGGAGCATACAAAATTCTTAGTAGGAATGACATGAAAAGGACCCGCTACCCTACCCAAGCGCAACTCCTTTTCTATTTTGCTAGCCACCAGCGTGGGATTGGAGAGCACTGACAGCTGATTCCTGCACTGCGGTGTCCCGACATAACCCCCAGCTGGAATTCGGAAACCATGAGTGAACCCTTCTTGCAATAATCTAGCAGACGTGTGGTTGGGGTACCTGTTAAGCCATGGGATCATAACCGACAAAAGAATGGGCGAATGTGCTATAATGGGATGGATCTTGTTACTCTGGTTTCTTCCTTCCCCTATTCCCAGGCCCACTGCCCTTGTTCCTGCATGTCGCTTCTGGGTGGGAAGGATGGCCGCATATGTTGCACGCGTGCCTGAACTTACAAGTGCCCGGTGCCCTGTTGCATGTCCGTTTGTTGAAGTCCCAACACACCCCTTTTGCACTTCCCCCGCTTCTAGCCTTTTGGTTTGTCTCCCCGCCCTGCGCTGGCCGAAAGGGCTGCTGAGATGGCTGTTGTGGCCTGGGAGAATAACTTTTGTTCCAGTCAGAGCTAGGGCCCGCCCCCTGCCCCTTCTCAAATTGAGAATGCCAAGAAATAGAATCTACCTTGTCCCATGCCAAAGACTTGTTGAACTCCCTAGATTTTCTGAAGGCTATATCGTACTCTTTCCAGACATCCCCCGCATGATTATCATGGTACATTGTGATCCTACTCTGATAGCAGCTCATGACTGATTGCATTCCTGGAAAACGTTCCCCAATTACTGCACTGTACACAGCAAAGGCCCTCACCCAATTGAGGATGGTTTCTTCAACCCTAAATTTGTACAATTTTGATCTCCATTCACTAGGCAACATCATATCTTTCTGTGATTTCGCATATTCCCATTCCCTGCTGTCTATCTACAATGAAAAGATATTAACGTATTTATCCGCCCAAATCAACTCTTTCACACTTTGTGACACATGTTGCGCCAGGCACTCCCCTCTGGAGGGCATCGCGCCCTCGCCCAACAGTGGCAGGGCAACCTCCTTACCATTGTCGTTGGATGACGCCACCTCCACGGTCTTGGCTGGGCCCCCGGTGTTCGCTGGACCTGTTTGGGGAGAAACCGGTGCGAGTGGCGGGCTGCCCTGACCACTAGCCAACAATATCTGCGCAACTAATGTTCGTTGTTCTGCCGTGAGGTTCGTGATGTCCGGCAACGCGCCCTTACCTAACCAGGGGAGAACGACTGCTACCTGGGCTGCTAAATCTGCTGGCATTGGACCAGACGTGGGCAGGAGGGGAGGGACCCCACTCGGTACCGAGCCCCCCACGGGAACCGGGGTGGGCGGTGGCGCCAATGGTGCTAAAGGTGCTGCCGGCGCTACTGGCACGGCAACTGGTAGCTGGGGCACCGGTGCCGGGATGCCCAAGGGTGCCTGAGGTGGCGGGACAGGTGCCTGAGGTGGAGGGACAGGTGCCGCCGGCGGTACCATGGGAGTTGGACCCTGTGGACGACCCCCCACCTTCTTAGATCTCGCCCGCTTGGGCGGTGTCGCAAATTCGCCCCTTGGTTTGGGCGGCACTATCGCTCGCTTAGGTCTTCCCGATGGGCCGGCCTGCGCTCCTACCTTCTCTCCCAATTCCGCTACCGTCCTACCCAGCTTGTCAACTTTCCCCAGGCGTTTCTCCATTGCCGCCATTCTGCGCATCATTTTCTGAAACATCCAACCCACGCTAGCATTCGCGTGCCCCCTTCTTGCAGACATACTTATGAGCACACCGTGCTCCGTACCTGACCCAATTGAAAAGGCGCCCAAGCTGGAATACAGACCTAGCTCCTTGTCCTGTTGACCTGTAACAGAAAATGCGTTAAATTTCACACTGTGGCAGCCTGAAGTAAGTTGAGCACTACCCCCAGTAAAACAAAATTAAACAATTTCACGTGTGTCTTGAGGCCAGACCAACCACCCCTGTAAGACACACCATCCGATCAAATACCCAATTGAATTGTAAATGGGTCCCTTCCTTATGGAAAAAAGGCAAAAAATGACACTAAACTGCTGTGCTATGCGCACACCTCAGATCATGTACCTCTGCAAGTTATTGTAAATAGGTGCTCAAATTGTAACAGAGCCCCTTATCTAGCACCAGTCGACGAACAAGAAGATCATTCACCTGTTAAACAATACACCCGTCGGACAATATACCTGCTAGATTGTAACAGGAGTAACGTGTAACCACCCTAGCCCTTTGTTAATTCAAAAACAAATGTTCCTTCATGAAAAACCTTCTTGGTCACCCATCCGCCCTCTGCCCTAGCTGTCCCTGCTTAGCTTCGTTCTACACACAACCACGCTCGTAATAGAAACAAACGAAACCGTTCACCTTTGCCGCCCGGCTTTTCCCGCACGTACGCTGAGGCGCTCTGCAGCCCCCCCCGCCCGCCCCACAAAATACCTCGTGTCCTGCTGGCAACGACGCGGACGTCCCCGCAGTGCGCAAGCGGCCTCCAGACAAGCCCGGAAAACTCCCTGCACTCGAACGGGCGACTCGGCAGACTCTCCCCACCACGCTTCCGTCCTAAAGGGCTACGAGATCACCGCAGTCCTCCGCAGCTGTGTATGCCCGCTTGACCACGAAAGTCCCGATCCACTTCAGCCACACGTCGGATCCGGGCCTGAAACAACAAAAAAGGAGAAAATAAAGAGCCCCACGGTGGGGCGAGGAGCGAGCCTGGGGAGCGCGGGCACAAAGAGGCCGCCTCCCGCGCCCCCCCAGGCTCTTAACCCCTTCGTGATCGCGGCCCCGCCCCCCCCCCAGCCCGGAAGCACACAACTACTTCCGGGGCAAGGGGGGGCGGGAACAGCCACCACGAAGGGGACGGGATATGGGAGGGGCCGGGCCCCGCCATGCCTGCGTGGGGGCCGATTGGCCCCCCCTTTTCTGAAACAGGCGAATGCTATCGCTAAAGTTGACTCTGCAGCAGAGCTCAAAGCCACAACTCGCTTAGCCCAGGCAAAAGTGGGGTCATCGGCGGCCAGAGCGGAACACACTTCGAATCGACCTGGCCTTAATTCAATCTTCGAGAGCTCAGAAGAAGAGTCATCTGAATTCCATCTGGAGGGTGGCTATCCCGTTGTTCAGAAGCAAATATGTGATTTAACCAATGTGGAGAAGGAACATCCAGCTGAGTCTATAACAGGGACAAATAAGGATGAGATAAAAAAAACTCCAGAGGCTTTCCTTTATTTTCTAAAAAAAGCATCTCCGGCAAATCAACGGCAAAACTGCAGCAACTTGTCGAGGAAGTTGGGGGGGGGGGTTGGGGGCAGAGGGTGTGCGAACCAGCCCATCGCAGGCTCCAGTTTTATTTCCACAAGACCAGGTGCCTGGGCAGGCTCCTTCTACAGTCACTTTGGTATTGCAAAAGTCTGGTCAATCTCTGCATAGACAGACTATATTAACAACGCCACAGGCTCAGGCCCTGGCACCGGTTCAGTCACCCCCTGATGACATCATAGTGCAGCAGCCGGAGGAACAGATACCGCCCCAGATACAGCCTTAGACACCCTGTAAGGCCGGTTCTGAATTTTCAGGCTTAGACTAGTTAGCAGGGAATCAGAAGCAAAATGGGAAGCCACAACAGGTTGAGTCCGATTTACCAACCAAAGGAGCTAACACTCAGCAGATTGATATAAAGAGCATGTTGAATCTTATCTTGGAGGAGATAAGAGAAATGAAGAAATCCCAAGAGAATGAGATAGCCTCCCTCCACCAGCGTCTCGGGAAAATCGAGGAGGTGGTGGCATGTTTTCCAGCTAGAATTCAAGAAGCTGAATCAAGGATCGCCCTGTTGGAGGATCAAATGAACACCATGCTCCTAAGAGTAAATGAGGCAGCAAAAGATAAAATCGTACCAGAGAATAAACTTGAGGAACTTCAAAATCATTCTCGACACCCAAACTTATGTATAGTTGGGGTACCAAAGGGGATTGTGGGATCCCAAACTCTTCAATGGGTCGAGTTGTTTATTACGCAGAAGGTCTTGCCTGAATTTACTGCAGACCTTATGATAACTAGGGCACATAGAGTTCCATCACACCCCCTGCCCAATTCAAAGATCCCATGTATAATCTTGATTAACTTTGCAGACTATCGCATTAAAGAGAAGATTCTGGCTAAAGCAATAGAGCAGAGACAATTTTTTATCAATGAGGTCTCCAAATGTCTGATATTTGCTGATATATCTGTGGTAGCCGCACCCAGGCACAAAGAGTTTTTGAAGCTACTGTATCTATTTAAAGCTCAAGGGGCGCAGGCTTCAATAGCCCAGCAATCTAAGCTTCGAGTCTTAGTGAGGGGGAAATTCCATATGTTCTCCAATATAGAGGAAGCTCAGGAGTTGCTGAAGGAGATCTCCTCCTCAAAATGAAAATGTGCATAATTTGATGTTAAGGGGAGGGTCACCCAGGGTGCAGTTCCAGGGCACCCCATAGTGGAGTAGCGGGGATGAGAGATGTGGTCAGCGGAGGTTCCCACATTTCTTGGGTTAGGGATTAGTGGGGGGTTTATGGCAGTAAAAAGAGCAGTAGCAAAGGGGACAAGGAAGAGGAAAGCAGGGTTTTGAACTCAAATGATTATTGTCGCAATTTAAATTTCAGAAATGGTTAGTAAATGCCATATTATGTTGGTAAATGTGGACAGTACGTTAAACAAAGAAAAATATGGAAGGCTTAAAAGATGGCTGGCCTCCTTCACGCCTCAAGTTCTCTTCCTGCAAGCAACCCACCTTAAAACAAATTCACCTAAGCTCCTTCTCCCTAGAGACTTCTCAAATTCTTTTTTTGCATCTGCCGGGTTGGCTATGAGAGGAGTAGCTATCTACTTCTGTAGAAGGGTGGCTTGGGAGTTTGTCCAAGTCCGGAGAGATCCTCAGGGAAGATGGTTATGAGTTATGGCTAAACTAAATGGGACTATATATGAACTTTGCTAATTATTATGGCCCAATTATGGATGACCCCTCAGCTTTGATGAAGGTTAATGAGATGCTTAGGGGAGTCCCCGGTCAGATCATTTTTGAAGGGGATTTTAATTACATCCAAGACCTACATTTTTTTACTTCCAACAAAAACAAGAAGCAACTGAAGCCAAAGAATAAAAAAGTCCTTGATGCCATAATACAGGAGCACCACTTGATTGATCCATGGCGCAAAGCCAATCTGTCCACATTTGATTATACATGTTACTCCCATCAATTCCAGACAGCATCTCGTATACATTTTTTTTAACATCTCGGTCCCTGAATTATGTAGCTGCACAAATTGGGGCTAATTCATTTTCACGCCACTATTTATTAAGCTCGATTTTGAAATCGAAGAGGGGAAGAGGATGAGATCCAGGTGGCAGATGGATCCTCTCCTTCTCCAAGATCATCAATGGGTAGGAGGTGTAAGAGAGTGAATACTTGATTATTTCAGGATTAATGAGGGGACGGCAGAACCATTCTCAGTATGGGGGAGTTTAAGGCGGCTGTACGTGGGCAAATGATTGCCTTTTTGGCCGCTCAGTCCAAAACACGACGTATTAGAATAGTTGAACTCCAGCAAGCAGTTGATAGTGCCCTAAATCAGAGAAATTACCTTCTACTGGGTCAGCTTGAAAATGGCAAAAAGGTGTTAAAGGAATTTTTCCTATTAGAAAAAATTTACAGTTCCCGGACTTTTCAACAACGAGTATATGAAGAAAGTCAAATGGCCAGTAAACTGTTAGCTTGGTTAACCAAGACCAGACAGGACGCAGCCTTAATTACTGAGGACGTAGATCCCAAGACCAGAGTTGAAGTGACGGACAGGGAGGGGATTGCTCAAGTTTTCATGGAGCATTATCAACAGCTCTACGCGACCAAATATGCAGTCAGACTAAACTCAAAACTTTGAAGGTATAAATCTCCCGAGATTGTCTATCCCTCTCTTGGAACAGACTCAACTTGACATATCAGATGCTGAAATCCTGGCAGCTCTGAATTCGATCGCAGGAGTGAAAGCCTGCGGCAATGATCGGTTGCCCATTGAATTTTACAAGGCATTGGCTAAGGAGTTGACCCCCTTCGTGACAAAGCTTTTTAATTATATAAAGACCGGCGAGATGGTTCCCTCAGTCTTTAAAGAAGCTATTATCGTTAGCTTTGTGAAAAAGTGTAAGAATTCCAAGGACGTCAACTCCTACAGATTAATCAGCCTTCTTAATGCTGATTACAAAATTTTAATGTAAATTTGGGCCCAGAGTTTTACTCTCCTAGCTCAGGAAGTCATCCATCGAAACCAGTCTGGGTTCGTCGCCGGGAGGGTGATGGCCTCTAATACAGGGTTTTTAATACAGGCTCTCGACTTTTTTAATAATAATTGTACCCTGGCATTCATTATGATGGTTGACGCCGAAAAGGCGCTTGACGTGGGTAATTGGGACGCCCTTTTTTATTGCCTAGATAGGTTTTGTGTCCCCCTTCAGGTCACAAAAATGCTCTGGAATATCTATCAAGGGGCTCAGGCCCAGGTGGTTATTAATGCAAACTGTGCAGGGATCGTGGGACCAGACAAGGGTGTCCCCTCTCTTCCTTAATATTTACTTTTTTTATTGAACCTCTGGCTATTAAAATCCATCCGCGTCAATGCAGCAATTAGAGCTCCAATTCCAGGTTTGTCCAATTAAAGCTGTTCGAGGATGACATTATTTTATATCTTAGCGCACAAATTCCTAACGCCCAGCTTTGCATCTCTAATGAGATGCAAAGTGGGCGTTCCTGACCTGACATGACAGGATGGGTTTAAGGGTTTAGTTTATTGCACAGTTAATAAAAACTCACAACATTTAATAACATGATTTCATTGCTAAAAATTTAGATTTAAAACAACCAATTAAAAGGAAAATGTCAGCTTATTTAAGGTCTTTAAAAGATTTTTAAAAGTCTTAGTTGGAATCTATTAGTGTCCCGTTTTTTCTTTGAGTCTGGCCGCAACTATTTCAAAATATTTTGTTGTTCTGCAATTTAATTGAGTTTCCGTGGGGTTAAAACACAGCAACACGGCCTGTCTGCAGCTGGTTATCCTCCTCTGATTCCAAAGAATCCGGAGCAGGGAACGCCTTATATCCAAAAGGTTTTTACAAATGCAGATGATGTGTATTAGATCCTCCTTGCCGGAGAGGCATAATCTGCAAAGATTTTTTGTTTGATCCCTCTTCCAGGGTGCTAAATGTGGCATTATGGGTATGTTTCCTAGGCGGAGGTTAAGGAACTTGTTTTTTGTTTTATGTGTGAGACCCGTTGTTAGGTACTGTTGTGGTTTGAGAGTTGTGTAGTCTTTCAAAACTCCCCAACCATGCTCTCTCTTGGCTAAAGTTGCCTTGTCCTCTTTCAATGAGATCGCCTTGGTAACTTTTGTTACCACTCTTTTGAAGGTTCCTGCATCTGTTGGAGATTCCCACAGTTCTGTTAGGCCCAGGATGTCCAATGATTCCATTAAATAGGTCCTTGCTGGGGATTTGTCTCGTTTTATCAGTTCAATCCAGAGATGTGCGTTTAGTGTTCCTTGTTCAGCTTTTCTTATTTTCCACCAGCTTTTTATGTAGGCGCCTCTTCTCTCCACTGTTTGTTTTTGTAAGCCGAACTCTAGGCGAATTTGAGCTGGTGACGAGTAACTTGTAAGGTGGAATATTGCCCTGAATGCATAACTGATGGTGTTATCCAATGTTGTTGCGTCTTTGCCTTGCATAGATTCAAAGCCATAGGTAAGCATTGGTTGTAAGCGAGCTTTTATTACCTGCAAGAGAGGGCCAAGGGTCCGGTCTGGAAGGGCTTTCTGGAGTGGCTTTATCGACATGGAAAAGGTTGTGCCCTTCCGACGAATGGCTTCTAATTGTTGTTTAAAGGAGCCGTTGCAGTCTAATATGATGCCTAAATATTTGTAGGATAGTACCTGCTCTAGTTTCTGACTGTCCAAACGCCATTGACATTTCCTTTTTTTATGATAATTTATTGTCATTGTTTTGGTTTTGTTTAGGTTGATTGTTAATGAATTTACTTTAGAGAATTCGTTTGTTTTGTCTAAAAGATGTTGAAGGCCAACAGGGGATCGGCTGATGAGGACCAAATCGTCGGCGTAAAGGAGGTTAGACAATAATGTGTCGCCCAGCCGTGGTGCATGAGATGTAATTGTTATAAGCGCTCTTGGAAGATCTGCTAAAAAGAGGTTAAATAACATTGGGGCCAAGACGCAGCCTTGTTTCAGTCCCTTGTTGGTCTGTATTTTTCTAGAAAGAAACCTCCCGAAACCTAATTTGATCTTGACCCAGGTGTTGGTGTGGAGCGCTACCAGCTGCTGTAAAAGCGGTCCTGGAATTCCCCATTTGTCCAATTTCTGCCAAAGCTTGTGCCGGTCCACATTATCGAAGGCGGCGGAGTAATCGATGAAGCTTAGAAATAAGGAGGTTTTGGTGGTTTTCGCCGCTTCTATCAAAAGGGTTAGCGCCATGATATTTGTTGTAGTTCCATGGCCGCTTCGGAACCCGGTTTGGGTAACTGTGATGATGTTTTTTTCTGTTGCCCAAGCTGTTAAGTCCTCCAAAATTAGGCCCGCATAGTATTTTGCTTCGGTGTCGATTAGAGCTATGAGGCGATAGCTTCTAGGGTCATTCCTGGCCCCCTTTTTGTAGATCGGACTTATGATTGATCCTTTCCAGGATGGTGGAATTATAGTTGTTATTCTAATTTCACAGAAGACTGGTGCTAGAATTTTGCTCCAAAATGCTGCGTCACTTTTGTACAATATTGGCGGTATCCCGTTTGGACCGGGGGCTCCCTCTGTTTTACCTTTGGATATTTGGGATATAATTCTGTCCGCTATTTCTGAGTTATAGGATTCCTCCTTATACTCTGTTAGATCAGATGGTGATGGTTGTTCTCTGAACTCCTTTTGTACTTGGTGGTGAGTTGACTTATTCATGTAAGGTGAATTTCCTGCTTTATTGGTTGTGCTGACTTTTTCTAGGTTCAGATACGTGTCATCGGACCGATCATCGCCGATGGAGGTCTCCTCTTCCAATGCAACTGTATTGAAATGTGCTTCTAGAAAGTTGGCCCAGTCAGATTCTGATATGTTAGAGTCTATTCCTTTGTGGCCTGGATGCTGAAGGTTATGAATTATTTTCCAGAAGTTAGAGCTGTTCTTTTGTTTAGAACTGTGGGCGATTTTTACCCAGAGGTCCTCATTCAGTTGTCTTTTCCTTTCCCAGGTTTTCTTTTTTAATTGGGCTTTTTGAGTGCGAAGCTCCTGTTGTAGAGTATCGGTATTGGGGTCTTTCCGGAGCCGCTTGAGGATCTTTGTTATACCTCGTTTTATGTTTTTTATCTCTGGCGTTGTTATTTTACCGAAAATAGACCATGAGGTGTGTCCTTTGTGGGTTTTTAGTTCAGTCCCATGTTTAGCTCCCAGTGTCTGTGTGAAGTTTGCCCAGATGTTGGTCAAGTTAAGAAGTGGGCTGGGTGTTTGGTGTATGATGGCTTTTGCGCTGGCTGCTAACTTCTCAATATCTGACGTTTTACACCTTATTCGTCTGTAGTTTGCTGTGTAATCTAAGCCAGTTTGGCTTTTTTGCACCTCTGCGTGGTTTTCGCAAGTCAAGCTCAGATTGGCTTCCAAAGGTAAGTGGTCACTTTGAGAGCCTTCCCCTATCCTAAACTTGCTTATTTTCTCGTAGAGTGGAAGAGTCACCAACATATAGTCTAGATATGAGGTGGTTGTTGAAGAGAAGAATGTTGGTGCCGGTGGAGTGTCCTCTTCTTGGCGACCGTTGAGTACTCTCAAATTTAGCTGCTCTAGGTCTTTCAGCAGTTGGGAAGCTGTTTTTGTTGGTTTGCTTTGGGTCGGGAAAGATTGGCTTGGAATTTCCCAAACTTTATCCATTTCCTTGGTCATATCGTCTGTTGTTTTGTCGCCAAAGAGGTGAAGGTTAAAGTCGCCTGCTATAAACGTCTTTTCCATGTCCCTTTCTTCCATTAGTTTTGTTAGTACTTTGACGAGTTCCGTTGAACCGGATTGTCTGTGCTTTGGGTGTATATATAAATTGACGATGTATAGCTCTTTGATGGTTGTGTTGGATGTAAGTGTTAATGATAATACCTGTATCGCATTTGGTGGAGTTAGGTTTATTGTAAGTGTTTCTATTTCACCTATTGTTGTTATTGAAGCGAATATTGCCAGTCCTCCTGCCCTGTGTCCGAATGGGGAACTACTGATTGCCGGGTTTGATCGACTTGTGTAGCCTTGTAGTGATGTTTCATTTGTCTCCCATGTTTCCTGTAGGAGTATCAGGTCGAAGGTATTAAAGTAATTTATTATTTCGGGGTCCTCTAGTTTATCCATGAGACCGTTTATGTTCCAGCTACAAATTTTGAGATTAGATCTTGGGGTGTCTCCTGAATTGGTAGTTGATGCTGGTGCAGTATGTCAATTTATGGTCCGTGTTATGGTTGTTCTGCGTAGAGCTAGTTGATTAGGGCTTAGTCGTTGAGGATTAGTTTGGTGGTTTCCCACTCCCGGCGATCGACTGAGGGCTCCTTTCAAAATCGATTTGACATTTTGATGGCGATCCCGGTAGTTTTCTTCAAGTAGCGGAGTAGGATACGCTGGCCTTTTTACTGCTTGGAGTTTAATTCCCCAGTGGGAGAATCTGCTTGTTTCCTGCATGATTTGGTTTGCAACATTGTTGGTTGTCCAGAAGGTCTTCGTTATTTCATTTCCATTGGGCGATTGGGCTGGATGGAATTCGATGGCGAGCAGGTCGAGGGTGTTTATTTTTTCTAATTTGTCGATTGAATTAATTAACTTCAGTATATTGCCCCTGTTTAGGGTGTCTGCTCTTCCTCTAGATTTAAATTCGGGTATGAAAAGTATTGTATCTGATTCGGATTCGCTTGGGAACCGCGATTCCTGGTGTAATTGTTGATTAGTTGTGTTGTTCTGTTGTAAGCTCTGGGTATTGGATAATGTTGAACTATGGATTATACTTGCGCTATGTTTTAATTCCTTGGTTTTACTGCTATCTTCTACTGTTGTAATGTCTGCTTGCAGGTTGCCTTTCGGTTCTATGGTTTTTGGCTGTATTGTGGGGTATGTACTATTTGTTGAATGGGCGGTTACTCTAGTCGATGTTCTAGAGATTTCAGATTCTTCTTGGGTATGTTTACCTGCTTCTGGGTCCGCTGGTGGTTCCTCTGCTTGACATGTGCTGTAGCCCCTTTTGGTCTTATGAGTTGGGGGTCGTAGATGACTCTGTAACTCCTGCCCTGATTGTTCCCTGGTTGTGTCGTTTGTAATGGTCAAGGTTCCTATTCTTGTTTTGAATGGGGTCTCTTTAACTAATTGATTTATGTGTTGAGGTGAAGGATTTTTGTATTCCATGGGTTGGGATGTGACTCCCGGCTGATCCTGCTCCTTTGGTGGAGTTGCCAGGCCGATCTCTTGTGTGGGCGGTTGGCTAGCTGGTTTGTTATACCTGCCCTTCCTTATTTGTTTTCTTCGAGTGCGCGCGTTTTTTATATCCTGAACTAGGTCTACTTGACCTTTTGCTGAGTTGTTCTCTGAGGTCTCTTCTATTGTTTTTTCAAGGTTTGACTGCTGGAACCATTGCTGTGTGGCGCCGACTAGGTCGTTTTCTTGTACAGTTAAAATTGTGTCGCAAGATGGACTTTCCAACCTTGCTTTGTTTGTTAGTGGCATTGTTGTTGTTGATTTTATTTCCTCTAAGAGATTTCCTAGCATCGTTGGTAATGAAGATAGTTTGTCGATTATCGGTGAGCATACGCAATTAATTCTTTCAATTTGAGTCAGTTTTACTGACTCTTGTCCTCTTTTGATGAGGCCGTTAAGATCGGCGAGTTTTCTATCAATCCCCGTTGTAGCCTCTGCCAGCTTGTGTAAAACTATCAGTTGTAAATCTAATTTGTCTGATTGATACTGGAGGGCTGTGGATGATAGTTGAATTGTATTTAGTAAGGTTGTCCAGAAGATATCGGTGGGGTCTTTTGTCCCTTCTGGGGACTGGTGTATGCTCTCATTTCTTGGTCGGTTCGCAGGTTGTTTTGCGCTATAAGCGGCCACTAGATCATTCCATTCTTGTGTTACCAGGAAAGTCATATCTTTTTCCGAGGAAAATGAGTCCCTTGTTACTTTGATGGGGGAGGAATTTTTTGGGCGTGTTGCTTTTTCCTTTAGAGCTTGTCCCTTGTTGTCAAAGGGGTAGTTTAGTTCTGACTCGAAGCAAACTTCGTGACCGCTGGATGGATTGATTTCTGGCTCTTTTTTTGCATACATCTTAGCCGTTTTCTCTGTAGGCGCAGAGCAGGGAGTTGGAAGTTGAGTTGGGGAGATCTCTCTATTTGGGGTGCGGTTGCCAGGAGGACCTGGTGAGTCATCCAGCTCTGAAGCAAGTTTGCCCGGTGTGACGTCTTTTAGCATTATGTGGGATACAATTGGTTCCTGGATTAGACCTTCCGTTAGTGGGGCTGGATTAATGTCACCTAGTTTAGGTACGCCTTCGTTCGGAGTTAGGTTAATGTCGTCTAGTTCCAGTTCTTCTCTGGCCCCGGTTTTGTCTATGATTTGTTCTTTGTTCTCCCTTAGACTTGGATGCTTATGTAGTTCGACTACAGTTTGATTGTAAGCTTGGGGTAAAGGTTTGCTTGCGTCAGCGGGTTGCAGTGGGGTTTGCAAACCTGTTGCAGTATAGTTTGATGAATAAATCTCATTTCCCGGGTTCTTTAAAAAGGTGAATTTGGTATAAATTTTTGGTTGGAAGTCGTATTTAGTTGTTGGATGCTGACCTGCAAAGTTAATTAAGTCCTGTCTCTTTCTAGTTTTTTTGATAGGTGGTAAAACAGAAGTTAAGGTCTTGGTTTGGTCTGTTTCTGTTAACTGTTTTTCGTCTGTGAAGTGGTCAATTACGGTGTTAAAACTCCCTTGTAAGTCTGTGTCGTTTGAACTATTGGATAATTGTTTGTTTTTTGTTAATGGCCCTGCGCTTGAGGTTATGGTATTCCTTTTGTTCTTCGCCGTTTGCTTTGTTGGAGGTTTTCTTTCTCTTCCTGACCTCATGTTGTCCTTGTATGTGTGTTGTCCTGTTCTGTCTGCTGATGGTCTGCTCCGGTGCTTCTGTAGTCCTTTACCCTTGCTTTTGTGCCTTGTTGGGTTCCTTTTCAACTCTGGGCGTTGCTTTCCTGTAGCTTGCTGTTACTATTGGTCGCTGCTAGTGCACTAGTGCACTTTCCGCGTTTTTACTGCCGCTTATGCTTTCCTGCGCTCTTATTGCTTAGCGACTCAAAGCTTTCCGTTCCCTGTGGGGGCCTCTGTGGGCTGAATTACTCAACCTCTGCCCGGGTACTGGGTCCTGGTTCGGGGTCTGGTCCTCTCTCCCCCGATGCCCCCCCTCACAGCTCTCGGCTCGCGGTTTACGGCTTACCTACTGTCCTGCTGCCCCTTTCACGGCTGTCCCAGTTGTTCCTGCTAGCTCGCTGGGTCGCTGCTGGCGGCTCTCTGTGGTTCTTCGATCCTGTGGGGCCTGGCGGGTGCAGGCGGGTGGGCAGGTAGCCACTGAGATTCTTCCGGTGGTGCGGCTGAACCAGGACCAAAGCTCCCGTGCACTGTCTCCACCCCTACGGCTCGTAGCTCTGTGAAGGTTGAGCTAGCTCACGTCTAGAGCCGCTCACATTCAGGTGTTGCGCCACCTCGGTGGGTGGTGGTCTCCGACGGGGGTCCGGGGGGATCAGGCACCTGGTCGGGGGTGGGTCCGTGACTCGACCGAGCTCAGCGATGCTGCTTCTGCTCTCTCGCCGCTTCCGCGTCTCTCTGGCGACTCTCTGGTGCTCGCTGCTCGCTCGCTCGCCGGTGCCGCTTCTGCGGTACTCTGCTGCTCTCTGCTGGCGACATTTCTCCTATCATCAAGCCCCACGCTATGAAGCATAGCGGCAAGAAAAGTAGCGATAACCCCTGTTATCGCTACTTTCCTTACGCCTGCTTCAGGACTGACTTCGCTATGATATCCTATGGAAGGTGGATACCATGGCTAAGTTTGTGAGGCTCTATCAACAAGCTAACACCACATTTTGTGAGATTATCGCTGGGTTTCCAGCGAAAATCTCACGTTAGGCAGTTAGCGCTAGGATTTTTATCGCTTTTGAGATAAGCGTTGCTAATAGCACACTATCTCAGAGATAAAAATCCATGTTAGCCGGCGATAATTATCCAAGCGCTAAGTGCACTTAGCGATAATTATCGCCAGTTGTTTCTGATATGCCCCCAAGTTCAGAAAGTTTGTCTGAAGTAAAAAGGCACCCAGGGTGAAATTCTTGGTGTTACAATTGGATATCAATCAGGGTGGGTTAGCATTACAGCAAATTCGTACATGTTATGAAGCAACTATTTTAGATTTAACAGCTCGTTTGCTGGCATCAGATGGTTTATCAGACAACTATTTCTTGGATAAAATGGTGCAGGAATCTGGTTCGAAGATCCCGATATTTCTAAAATCATCTAAGCTCCAGAGGACCAGATATAAGACTCTTCAGGAATATTCCTTTAGATTACAGTTTTTCTTTAGGCAAGCTGGTTCCTCTGAGTTTTACTATCTAAAATTAGGTGAATGTAAACGTTTGGGTCTCCAAATCCAATCTAGTCACTTCAGCAACTGGAAGGAATGTGGTCTAGAGGAGCTGGGGCGCTTTTTAATCCAGAACAGAGTAATTACTTGGCAAGAGGTTCAGAATAGATGTGGCGACTGGAGTAAGCCTGTTTTTTTTTATATTTTCTGATCATATATTTTTTAAATAGATATAACTCTTCGTCTCACCCCGACTAAGTTGGTGTCTGCTCTATCTGGAGCAAAAGTGAGAGGGGTGGGTAATTGGCTCTGCCCTTTTTGCACCCAAAGCGAATCTCCACTGGTCGAGCAAATTTTAGAAAGTGTTAGCCCGGGAAACTCAATGTACCTTTTCAAGCCAGGAGTCGCAGGCCATATCTCAGTTAGGGAGCAAGGCTTTAAGAGCTGCCAATTTTAAAAGAATGGCCTTTTTGTCTTGGTGGATGGCTTACTACATACCTAAAGCTCTCAACAAAAAATATCCAGAAGTAGAGGATAGATGTTTTCACTGTCCGGCAAAAAGGGAAGGGGCTTGACTACATATATTCTTTACGTGTCCAAAGCTAGGACCATTCTGGGTCAAGATTTTTCCGGCAATAAGTTGGGCGCTCCAGAAGAAGGTCGATCCAGAGGTTGAGGTAGCCCTCTTTGGCATTACTAGATCTAGGGTTGCCTTTTTCAGCATTACTAGATCTAGGGTTAACTTGACAAAAGCGGAGGAGACCTTCTCTAGCTATTTCCTCCCTTGTTGCTCATTCCCTAATTCTTCAGAATTGGAGGTGGTTAAACAAAATGAAACAAACCAGGATCTTCGAAGAAGCATATGCAAAGCGGGTGGGTGCTACAAAAAAGTTTACTGCGGTCTAGAAACATTTAGTGAATCTTGAAACTACGTCAGAATAGAAGTCTTATCGACGTTCTAAGTAGGATTAACCAAATTTTAAGGCCGGGACTTATATCTTAAAAAAAAAATGTAAACACTCTACAATGTGGTATATCCCCTGGAGCGATCTTGCTTGGTAAAGGATAGATGGTTCCTGGTTTTTCCGTTAACTTTAGCACTTTAGCACTTTAGTACTGAAACTAGTTATAATTGCTTATCTGTAAAAGGTCGAGATATTAACTAAAGCACTTTTTGAAAACCGGATACGCTGTCAGATTATGGCTGCAATATGCTTCTTTGCACTTATCTTGAACTTTCACTGTATTGGCTTTCTTCATGATTTGTATGTTCTGATCAAATCATTTATTTATCATCATTGTCATAAGCCTCATGCTCTGCTCAATATATATTGTTTTTTTAAGTTACAACTTAAAAAACCACTTCCTGATATTTAATAACTGAAGGACAGTTTAAGAGGGTTAGTTTGATTTATTACAAAGCCAACAATAATTGAGCATAAACACACCTCACCTCGAGAGTGTATAAATACTAATGAAACAGCATGAAGCCAAATCTACACACTAAATTCAGGCGGTGCAACATGAGTAACAAAATTAATTTGAGGAGGAGGATATGGATGATTAGGAAGCAAGAGCCCAAATTCCCCAGCATCCAGGGTTGGCAAAGGTAAAGCATCAAATCTATCCCTACTCTGTCACTGCGATGACATTCCACACTAATGGATAAGCAATTTAAGTTAAGAGAAAAGGTGTCAGTTGTGGAGACTTCCTAAGAAGTCTCTCCACAGTCAAGATGGGCCAGGTAGCAAAAAGCCACCAGCACAAGAAAGAGCTTGTTCTGAGATGCTCCCTCTCCAAAGGCAAGACAAATATGGGCACGTTACCTAATTCCAAGAATCAGTTATCCACAGGTAGTTTTGCCATGATGCAGCACTTTACACGTGTTCCACAATGGGTCCTGTCATGAGCGTACTTTTCCACAGTGTTCTCCATGTACATTCCTTTGCAACAATTCATCCTTGATTCTCATGCCTTCTTCCGTGTGAAACCAGCATCTTTCCTTTATCGGCTTCAAGTCATATGATGTAACTTCTTTCCTCATTGCCTAACTGCTAAAATAAAGACATTACTTTTTCCTAAAGGAACGCTTCTCCGCTGCAATACAAAACGTGAGAAAGAACAACTTCCACAGTGCATATAAAATGCAAATCATTAATTCTAAAGCAAGAGTTGTCAGGGGTTGCATTTCAGGCCTACCACTTTGGGTAACATAAGAACGTACTACTTAAGCATAATGAATGCTCATAACTACAGTACATTTTTGCTAACACATTTACCTATTTTTGGAAAGAAGTTATTATTAACACATTTAGTACATGAATAGTGTAGAACGTTGCAAAACATTTTCTTCATGTAAGCATTTCTGCTAGTTACATTCTTTTAACACTTGTCAGTAACTTAAACATTCTGACAATATTGCAACTTACACAGAGGACACTTCATGTACATTCTCAGCCAAGTGGTTCAACAGTGCAATGGTATCTCTGATGCTTCCAAAAGGTAATCAATATGCGGCACTAAGACTGGATTACAGAGCATTATTGAAGACTCAAGGGTCTTTTGAAGGTTCTGATTAAAGATCAAAGAACTTTCTGTATTCCCTGTGGGAGTCAGTTACATGGATTCCCTACTATTGCCTTCAAAATGCCTTGCTGTGTTATTGACTCAATCACCAGGGTAATCTCAACAATCGTTTTTTGTGTCAAATTGCATTGTGGGGTTCTTTGGTACTCAGCATTAGGTTTAATACTTATATGAACAGGCTCAACTTCTTTTATGAGACCTATGTCCTTTCCCGAGAAAACCCTAACTTTAGGCCTCCCTGTATCTCTGAGATCCAGTGGCAGATCATCAGTTGTCATCAAAGGGAATAATCCAGTGTTTGACCGTTGACTCACCAATTTGAAATCAACATCTTCATCATGAATGTGAAACTCCACACCTTTCAGCATGCAATAGATGGCACTATTTAACTTGCACAGCAAATCTTGTGTCAAAAGATTTACAGTGCTAGAAACACACACCACGAACTGGTGGTTCTTTTCAAAGGACTCTATTTAAACAGACACTTCTCGTGTTACTGGATTTGTCATTTGTTTATTTGCATTTGGATTCTTTTTCCCGAGAGAGGTAGGTTTGGAACTTCCGCTGGTCTGGTCTAACAGTGGAACAGGTAGCACCAGTGTCAATCAAGAATGATACTGGGTGTTTTGCTTCCTGTATGTATACTTTCATCAACTATGTCACTACTAAATGGTTTTACGACCTGTTACTGTACCATCACATTTGTTTAATAAAAAGACAAGTAAAAAAAAAAAGAATGATACTGGATGGACATTCACCTCACATTCCATGAATGGACCAGTGTGGTCTACCTCTGAGAGTGCCCGATCACGCATTAGTCTTCCCCCCTCAGGCAATATCATTGTGACTGATCCGAACCATAACCCTCAAGTGTGTCAAACGCAGGAACATTGTTGGAATAGGTTTGGGTTCTGAATAGAATTTTTCTCTTGCCAGTAGCAGACAACTGATCCTACCTGTGCCCTGGTCGAACCTGCAGCAGTATCCCTGGACGGCCACGCCAGCGTCCTCCGGTGAATCCCTGCCGCTGCCGCAGTTCCAATCTTCGCGGCCGCAGTGTGCAGCGGGACCATAGTTCCCATCATCCTTTGTGGGGGAAACCCGCCTACGTCATCCGCATCGCGCTCGCAGGCGCATAAATTAACTGTGAGCCCCGGCAGAGCGGGCGTGCTCTTGCCAGTAGCAGACAACTGATCCTACCTGTGCCCTGGTCGAACCTGCAGCAGTATCCCTGGACGGCCACGCCAGCGTGCTCCGGTGAATCCCTGCCGCTGCCGCAGTTCCAATCTTCGCGGCTGCAGTGTGCAGCGGGACCATAGTTCCCATCATCCTTTGCGGGGGAAACCCGCCTACGTCATCCGCATCGCGCTCGCAGGCGCATAAATTAACTGTGAGCCCCGGCAGAGCGGGCGTGCTCTTGCCAGTAGCAGACAACTGATCCTACCTGTGCCCTGGTCGAACCTGCAGCAGTATCCCTGGACGGCCACGCCAGCGTGCTCCGGTGAATCCCTGCCGCTGCCGCAGTTCCAATCTTCGCGGCCGCAGTGTGCAGCGGGACCATAGTTCCCATCATCCTTTGCGGCGGAAACCCGCCTACGTCATCCGCATCGCGCTCGCAGGCGCATAAATTAACTGTGAGCCCCGGCAGAGCGGGCGTGCTCTTGCCAGTAGCAGACAACTGATCCTACCTGTGCCCTGGTCGAACCTGCAGCAGTATCCCTGGACGGCCACGCCAGCGTGCTCCGGTGAATCCCTGCCGCTGCCGCTGTTCCAATCTTCGCGGCCGCAGTGTGCAGCGGGACCATAGTTCCCATCATCCTTTGCGGGGGAAACCCGCCTACGTCATCCGCATCGCGCTCGCAGGCGCATAAATTAACTGTGAGCCCCCGCGACGCGGGATCGCGCGCGGGTCGGCGCCGGGAGAAGCCCGGGACAAGGGCGGGACCGTCTGAGGCCGTCCGAGGTCGAGCGAGGCCGGGACGGGCCACATTATTGTCATCTGTGCCTATAAGTCACCTCCCCTGGGACTGCTACATTTCAGGTACTGTTGTTGTTGAAATCATTTGTTGCTTTGGGATACTATCACCAGATCCATCTGCAGCCAGTTCCATAGCACATGGATATAATGTCTAAAACAAGGAATCCCCCAACGACAAATACTATGGACAACTACTTGGTCCAGATTGTTAGTAAAATCAACAATGACAGGAGGGCATCATTGGGGTTAACATGTTCTCCTAACTCTACACCGTTGATTCCTCTGTCCAGTTTACCGCTGGATTCTCCTTCACAGGTTACTAGTAGCATGTCCTCCGATCTAATGATTTTGGATAGTGATATCCTTGATTCTTGCGCACCCCCAGCTCCTAACTCGCCATTAAATCCCGCCTTAGACATAGAAGAGGCTGATGTAGGGGTTGACCCGCAGTCTCCCGCTCTTCCCTTGAGAAGCAGGTTAGTTAGAGCGTGTAGAAAATCCCAGTTTAAAAACAATGGGACTCGTCTAGGGAGGAAAAGGGCTACCACTGTGAACAAAAGCGCTAATAAAGAAGATGCACCAGGGTCGCTTTCTAACAAAAATCCTGAGATTGAGCTCTCTAAGAAGATAATAGATATGATTGATACCAAAATAGAAAGTATCATAACCCCATTGGTAGCCAAAATTGATCATCTTATGGCAGAGGTAGCTAGGTTGAACGCTATAATAAATAGACCTGTGGATGAAGTCACTAGAGTAACACCAATATCCCCAAATGTACGTACTATAAATGGGGAGCCCTCAAATGGAGGACAAAGAATCGTAGTAAATGAGAATGTGAACATCCAAATCCAGCAACCTGGAATCAATAAAAATCTCCTGAAGGCAAGTATAGATACCCCTAAAGCTCTAACACTGGCTAGTGACCAATTTCAATGTATCTCCGAGGCTGAACCCCTTACATTGGTTCTTGCCAATGTCCCTGCTTTGACTGTTGATAAAACAGAAACTACATCTTCTTTGATCAGTAAATCTTTGTACTGGTTGGTGAACAACATGAAGATGTCTCCATGGGGTGAGCAGAAATTAGCTGGGGAAATTATTATGGCTAGAAGGGTCCAATGGCTAGTGCACCATCCAAAAAAATCCAAAGGAGATTGTGTGGTCCTTAATTTCTCTAATCCTGAAGTCCTCCCAAATGTTTTGGCTAATAAAAACCCCCCGCAGCGAAGACAAGGTGTTATCATCCCGTTAACTCTCAAATACTTTTACTATAAGAGAAACAGAGACACACATAAAGTATTACCGAGACCAGGGTGGACACCGTCCCTAAGCAAAGGGGGTAGGAGTGATTCCACTAGCAATTGGAACATTAGCCTAGAAAATAGGTTTGAGGTGTTATCTGACTTAAACGCATGTGATTGACTTGAATATGGAACCAATTTGGTGAATATGAACATAGTATCGCCCAATACTGTAGACACCTCTACAACCTTTGTTAGCCCCAGAGATACTGGGACAGTAGGGAACCATCAAGAAATCCAGGTTGATGCTATTGAATCATTGGGGCCTAAACTCCCTAATAATCCTGGAGGGGTGAGTTTAGCACTTGATCCATTGGTAAATGTTCTACCAGGTATTTTAAGTTCCACTATTGACTGCTTGGGCAGGTCAACTGGCGAGACGCAAGGTTTATTGACAAACAACCTTCCTTACCCTCCTGCAACTGATCCAGGTTTGACTATCCTATCCTGGAATCTTGCAGGTATAAATAATAAGCTACATTCTGGCGTATGGAGCAGCTTTGTTGACCAATTTGACATTATTTTATTCCAAGAATCGTGGTCTCTGGTCCACGTCTTTCGCCCTGGATTTCTTAATTTTTATATACCTGCTACCAAAAAAGCAAAAGGCCGACCATTGGGTGGTCTAATAATATGGGTACGCCAGTCACTATGTTGTAAAATCACCCAACCCAATCTTCCATCCATAGATATTTTGTCTTTAATCCTCAACTGGCCCAACAACCAGGGTATGGCTATTTTCAACACTTATGCTCGAGGGATGGTTGGAGGAACTTCGTCGGATGTGATAACTGTCTTGGACCACCAGCTTGCAGCGCTCCCACCTGAAATGATAAAAATTGTTGGAGGAGACTTCAACACAACCTTTGAGCCTCTTGGCCCTGAGGACCAATTTCTTGCTGTCGAAGAGGACAATAGGTGGGGTATTCCCCAGCTGGATCTCCCCCCAGTCAAGAAATGGTCCGCTGCAGCCATTCAACTTAAAGCTCTTTGTTTAGAAAGAGGGCTTAGAGCTGCCAATGGGCGCACTAAGTCAGATCGCCAGGGCGTAAGCACGTTTGACAACGGCAGGTCTGCTAGTCGGATTGATTATTTTCTGGTGGATGTTAGAGCTTGGGACAGACTGAATGACATGTCCATAATCCCACGGGACGAAAGTGACCATAATCCCCTGTGTATGGAATTACATTTATTAAATACCCCTAGAGAATCCAAAACTGGGGGGGAGAAAATAACCCTGGACATTGTCGTATCGAACAACATGCGACATGTTAAATGGGATAGATTTATAGAGAAGTTGGGAAATTTGGAGGACCTTAAGAAAGCGACTATTTGTGAGGTGGCTAACTTAGGTTCCAAATCAACTAATACCAATTTCCATTTAACTATGCTTGAGGCCCATAACATCTTTTTCACAAAGCTCCAAGGGTTCTTTATGAAGCCCCCCAGCAGTGGAAAAGCTATTAAGGGATGCCACCAGAGGAGGGATGGTTCAACAAAACCTGTAAAATAGCTCGCCAGAATTTGAGTGTTGCTTTGAGATCAAGAGTTGCGGAAGATGTGAGGTCAACCAGGAAGCTATATAGACAAGTCCAGTTAGTAGCTAAGAAGGATTGGGATGAGAAACAGTGGCAGGATTTGAAACATGCATGCTTGGCCAAAGACCAAAAACGATTTTGGGCTACAGTAAAGTGGGATAGAGGTGGGTCTGCACCTTCCCCTCAAAATAATGTGGCAAAAAATCAATGGGTAGACTTTTTTAAACCACAGTACGCTTCTGCCCCATCTGTAGGAGAGCATCCACTTCCCCCTACCATCTATTTCCAAACGCAGGTGTTTTCAATCAAAGAAGTCAACCTAGCTTTGGATAGTATAACAGTGGGCCGTGCACCGGGAATGGATGGGATACCTGCGGATGTGTTTTTAACAGACAGATCATCTTGGTGCCAATATTTTCAATGGCTAGCCAACTTAGTAGCCATGGGTGCACCCATCCCTTCTTCATGGAAAGGGGCGGAAATAATCCCGGTCTTCAAAAAAGGGGACAAATCACTCCCAAGTAACTATAGACCTATTAGTCTCATAGATTCAGCACAAAAACTAATAGGTCGACTAGTGCAAAACAAGTTACAATCTTGGGTTGAAGACAATAATATTTTATCACCATATCAAGCAGGGTTTAGACCTTGCACCAGCTCTATAGATCAAGTTTTTTACTTTTTAGCTCTTTACTGGAGGAATGTGAAGCTGACCAAAGGGACCCTCTATGCGGTCTTTATAGACCTGAGATCAGCATTCGACCTGGTGCCTCGCTCTAAACTTTGGAGGGTTCTCGCCCAAGCAGGTATGGCCCCGGAATTACTAACCTTACTCGTCCGCTTACATCAGAACAATTATGCACAAATTAGATGGGGGAGCCAGGGGGAGGTGACTGACCCATTTCCTGTCGAACGTGGTGTTCGACAGGGTTGTGTCTTGGCGCCCACGTTGTTTTCCTTGTACATTAATGGGATAGTTGATCACCTTGGTTGTTCCCCTACGGATGCCCCTATACTGGCAGGATCCAGAGTGCCTGTTCTCATGTTCGCGGACGATACGTTGCTGGTTTCGCGAACTCCAAGCGGATTACAGAAAGCGTTAAACATATTTGCTGATTTCTGCCAAGAACGGGGCCTTGAGATAAATACCTCCAAAACTAAATTTATGTGTTTAAACCAGCGACAAAATTTTAGAGGAGTGATAAAATTTAATGGTATTCCCCTGGAGCAGGTTGAGGCTTTCACATATTTAGGAATATCCCTTCAGAACAATATGAAATGGTCAAACCATATTGACATGACTGTCTTAAAGTTCCACCAGCTAGCAGGTGCAATTATTTCCAAGCATAAATCCTCATTGACTAAGCCAATTAGGCCCGCCTTGGAAATTTACAATATGAAAGTTATTAGTGCATCGCTGTATGGCTCGGAACTATGGGGCTTTGCTAACCTGAATTGCTTAAGGCTGGCCGAAAATAAGTTCCTACGTAGCCTAACAGGTGTTCCCCAAAGCACTCCAATGATTCCATTAAAATACGATCTAGGGAGGAAAAAAGTTGAAGACCTGACGCGACTTCGTCCACTTTTGTATTGGCGGCGGATTATGACAACGCCAGAACTTGCACACTACGCTATTGCCCTGAAAGATATTATTAGGGCTGACTGGTTTCACTCCATTTCATGGCTCAAAGAAATTAAGAACTTGCTTATAAAACTGGAGCTAGGGCACCTATGGAATGATCTAAACGGTTCAAGTATTCCATCAAAGACAATCCTCAAGAAACTGTACTGGGATATGACTTTGACATCTGCCTCTCGTGCTGGCCAAGACTCCAACTTGACTGGCCGCTTTCTTGATATCAAATTCTTACCATCTTGTGAGGCATTTTGGGATATTATAGAGAGGCCCATGGATAGGAAACTGTATTTCCAGTTCAGAACTGGGTCTCTCCCTGTAAAAGCTTTTACCCATAAATGGTCACATTCCCATGATGATAAATGTCAATATTGTTTAGACCTGATTGAGGATATCGGTCACTTGTTGTTTGTGTGTCCGTTATATATTGCCCCCCGCCTTAGGTGGTTAAAGCCAGTATGTTTAAATTTGGGAACACGTAGCTACAAGGAAGCTCTAAGAATTTTAGAATCTGATTGCACCCCCTGCTTGGCTATTGCTGTTGCTAAATTTCTGGGGTGGGCATGGATATTACGTCTTCGTGCCCTGAAATCCCTTGAAATTGATCAATGAATGTTTTGTCACCAAGAAATGTCTAATTAACTTTTTATTCAGTATTTGATCTTTTTAAGATTTTTTATCCACTGATGTCATTTTTATCTGATGTTATTCGCCAGCATTATGATTTAATGTATTTCTATTTTCTATTTTCTAGATTTGGTAGAGCGCAACAGCTACCCCAGCAATGGGGTGTCCCGGCGCTAGCAACAAGCAAACTCCTAAAAAGCGGTGGAGGGAAAGGCCAAGAACCCTAGAAAGCGGGGAAGAGGTGGGTCTTTATAGCTTTGCGAAAGACTGGGAGACAGTCTATGGAGCGGATGCTGGGTGGGAGATCGTTCCATAGTTTGGGCCCTAGGACGCTAAAGGAACGGCCGCCAATGCGACTGAGTCTGACTCTGGGAACTGTCAGAAGAAGTTGATTAGAGGAGCGAAGGTCACGGCCAGGGACATATAGTCGTGCCAGCTTTCGCAGCAGAGGGGGATTTCCCTTTTTGACGATCTTGAAGATCGTGATAAGAGCTTTGAATTTCACTCTCTGTTCTACGGGCAGCCAGTGCAGTTTGCGGATGGTGGCTCTGGCTGAGCATCTACGTGGGAGACCGACCAGAGTTCTGGCCGCCGTGTTCTGAATGCGTTGGAACCTGGCCGTCTCAGCTTTATTTGCTCCCAATAGAAGGACGTTGGCATAGTCCAGGCGAGACAAGATGGTTGCCTGGATAATTAGCTGGCGAGCTTTAGAGTCAAATAGCCCGAGTATGGGCCGGAGGTTTCTTAGGAGCCCAATGCAGGTGGCTGCCACCATTTTAGTATGTGACTGAAAGCTGAGGTTGGCATCCATCCAAACTCCCAAATTTTTTACACAGTTTTTTGGGGATGGAATGGTGCCAAGGGATGACGGCCACCAGTGCTCATTCCATAGGTAGGTGTTTCGGCCGAGGAGTAGCACCTCGGTTTTCCCGGCATTAAGCTGGAGGTAGTTGTCCGTCATCCAATGAGCCACTGATTCCATGCCCTCTTTGAACTTGGATGCCGCAGTGGACGGGCTTTCAGAGAGGGTGACGACAAGCTGGGTGTCGTCGGCGTACGAGACCAGCGTAAGCCCCCACTTTTTGGCCACTTCAGCAAGCGGCTGGACGTATAAGTTGAAGAGGGAGGGGCTCAGCGCTGAACCCTGGGGGACTCCTTGGGCTATGGGGTGAGATTTAGAAATAAATGGGGGGGCTGACACCTTGAATGATCTGTCCTTTAGGAAGGATTGGAACCATGAGAGAGCAAGGCCTGTCACACCGGCCTCCTCTAGACGAGCCAAGAGGATGTCGTGGGACACCGTGTCAAAGGCTGCGCTGAGGTCTAATAGAATAAGCGCAGCACTTTGTCCGGAGTCCAGGATCGTCCTGAGATGTTCGGTGGTGGCCAATAAGGCAGACTCAGTGCTATGGCCCGCTCGAAAGCCATTTTGGGAAGGATCCAGGATTCCGTGACGGTCCACATGTTTTGAGAGAATGCCGTTGACATGGGCCTCTGCTATCTTAGATAGCCAGGGTAGAATTATTACATTTTAGCTTAGTATTTATGAAATTGTTAGGATGTACCTGCTTTTATGACATGCTGTCGAATAAAGCTTTTGAAACTTGACTTGAGAATTTTTATTAAAAGTCAGGACTTGGTTAGAGTTAAATCTGGGACCATTTATATTTTGCTGTGGAATTGGGATTGAGGAACTTGCATTACTGGAACTTGTTGCATATTAGGGCTTTGCATTCTCTGTCTCAGCACATTTTGTATTTATATGAGGTCGTTAACCTGTGTCTGTACAAACCCTGAATTTTGAACTTGATTCTCATTCATTACTCTGTTGGGATTAACCCCTTCGCTGCTAGGCCTTTTTCCTCCCTGTGCTAAGCCTTTTTTGGGCTATTTGGGGTAGTGCGCCCTTAGGCCCCTGTAACGTTTTGACCACATAAGGTATTCACGCCAAATTTGCGTCCTTTTCTTCCAACATCATGGGTATTCTAAAGGTACCCAGGGTTTGTGGATTCCCCTGGGAGGGTCACAGAAATTAGCCAAAATACAGAAAAATTGTTTTTTTGGGGAAAAATGGGCTGCAAATGAAAGTGTCTGGGTTTTTCTCTGCAAATGGTATCAAAAAAGGGTTTGTGGGGATGAAATCACCATTTTCCCAGTTTTTAGGGAATGACAGACTTTTGTCAGAAAACCAACATTTTTTGCACAGTTTTTGCATTTTTCTGGGACATAGCCTATTTTTGCTATTTTGTGCTTTCAACCTCCTTCCAGTTAATGGTAGACATGGGTGTGAAATCAATAATATATCCTAGAAAGATATACATTTTTGAGAAGTAGACAAAATTCTGAATTCAGCAAGGGGTCATTTGTGTAGATCCATCAAGGTTTCTTTACAGAAACTAACAGTTAAATATAGGAAAAATTGAAAATTAGTTGAAAAAAACAGCCTTTTGTGTCAACGTTTTCACCTGTTACTTCTTCTAATTATGACAGCTCTTTGAAAGCAATATACCGTTACATCCGCTGGACCTCCCTGGTTGTGGGTATATATAGGACTTGTAGGTTCACCAAGAACCCGACGAACCCAGAGTCAAAAACTGAGGAGCAATTTGCAATGATTTTTTATTATCTTCCAGGTACATAGCAATTATTGTGGGAAAATGTATACATGGAAAAATCGGTATGAAAGACACCTATGTATTTATGAAATGGGAACAAATTATAGAGTTTAGAAACAGTACTCATTGGCACATTTTCTAAATTGGGGATACTCATACTAGCATGAGAATTATCAGTCATTTTTCAAAATGACTTATTTTTACACAATGTCTTTCATTTGGAAGGCAGAAATGCATCAAAAATCAATAGGTAATAACAGTTGCTTTACAAATCTGAATTACCCTAAGTCTCCCGATAAAAATGGTACCTCACTTGTGTGGGTAGGCATAGTGCCCATGAAAGGAAAAGGCTCAAAACCCAACATGAACACACCACATTTTCACAATGAAAAAGTACCTTTTTTTTTGCAAAGTGGCTAGCTGTAGATTTTGAACACTAGCTCTGCCGGCACCTAGGGAAACCTAGCAAACCTATACATTTTTGAAAACTAGACACCCAGGGAAATCCAGGATGGGGTGACTTGACTGCCTCCCACCAGGTTCTGTTACCCAGAATCCCTTGCAAACCTAAAAAAGTGTCAAAAACCCCACAGTTTCCCCACATTTCTGTGGTGGAAAGTTCTGGAATCTGCGTGGATCCACAAATTTCCACCCACCCCGCGTTGCCCAAAGTCTTCAGCGAAAAATGGTACCTCACTTGTGTGGGTCGGCCTAGTGCCCGCGACAGGAAACGGCGCAAAACGCAACGTGGACACACCTCAATTTAGCAGTGAAAAATGACCCTTTTTTGGCAAAGTGCTTAGCTGTAGTTTTTTAACCCTAGCTCTGCCGGCACCTAGGGAAACCTACCAAACCTATACATTTTTTAAAACTAGACACCCAGGGGAATCCAGGATTTGGTGACTTGATTGCCTCCCACCTGGTTCTGTTACCCAGAATTCCTTGCAAACCTAAAAAATTGACAATAAAAACACATTTTCCCCACATTTCTGTGGTGGAAAGTTCTGGAATCTGCGTGGATCCACAAATTTCCACCCACCCCGCGTTCCCTGAAGTCTTACGAGAAAAATGGTACCTCACTTGTGTGGGTCGGCCTAGTGCCCGCGACAGGAAACGGTGCAAAACGTAACGTGGTCACAACTCAATTTCGCAGGGAAACATGACCCTTTTTTGGCAAAGTGCCTAGCTGTAGTTTTTTAACCTTAGCTCTGCCAGCACATACGGAAACCTAGCACACCTATACATTTTTTAAAACTAGACACCCAGGGGAATCCAGGATGGGGGGACTTGACTGCCTCCCACCAGGTTTTGTTACCCAGAATCCCTTGCAAACCTAAAAAATTGTCAAAAAAACCCATTTTCCCCACATTTCTGTGGCGGAAAGTTCTGGAATCTGCGTGGATTCATAATTTTCCACGCACCCCGGATTCCCCAAAGTCTTACGAGAAAAATAGTACCTCACTTGTGTGGGTCGGCCTAGTGCCCGCGACAGGAAACGGCGCAAAACGCAACGTGGTCACACCTCAATTTCGCAGTGAAAAATGACCCTTTTTTGGCAAAGTGTCTAGCTGTAGTTTTTTAACCCTAGCTTTCCCGGCACCTTGGGAAACCTAGCAAACCTATACATTTTTGGAAACTAGACAGTCAGAGTAATCCAGGATGGGGTGACTTGACTGCCTCCCACTAGGGTCTGTTACCCAGGCTCCCTTGCAAACCTAAACAATTGTCAAAAAAAACACATTTTTTCCACATTTATGTGGTGGAAAGTTCTGGAATCTGCATGGATCCACAAATTTCCACCCACCCCGCGTCCCCCAAAGTATTACAAGAAAAATGGTACTTCACTTGTGTGGGTCAGCCTAGTGCCCGTGACAGGACACAGCGCAAAACGCAACTTGGTCACATCTCAATTTCGCAGTGAAAAATGACCCTTTTTTGGCAAAGTGCCTAGCTGTAGTTTTTGAACCCTAGCTCTGCCGGCACCTTGGGAAACCTAGCACACCTATACATTTTTGAAAACTAGACACCCAGGGGAATCAAGGATGGGCTGACTTGACTGCCTCCCACCAGGTTCTATTACCCAGAATCCCTTGCAAACCTACAAAATTGTAAAAAAAAACACATTTTCCCCACATTTCTGTGGTGGAAAATTCTGGAATCTACGTGGATCCACAAATTTCCACCCACCCTGCGTTCCCCAAAGTCTTATGAGAAAAGTGGTATCTCACTTGTGTGGGTCGGCCTAGTGCCCGCGACAGGAAACGGTGCAAAACGCAACATGGTCACACCTCAATTTCGCTGTGGAAAATGACCCTTTTTAGGCAAAGTGCCTAGCTGTAGTTTTTGAACCATAGGTCTGCCGACACCTCGGCAAACCTAGCAAACCTATACATTTTCAAAAAATAGACACACAGGGGAATTCAGGATGGGGTGACTTAGCTGCCTCCCACCAGGTTCTGTTACCCAGAATCCCTTGCAAACCTAAAGTATTGTCAAAAAAACACATTTTCCCCACATTTCTGTGGTGGAAAGTTCTGGAATCTGCGTGGATCCACAAATTTCCCCCCACCCCGCGTTCCCCATAGTCTTACGAGAAAAATGGTACCTCACTTGTGTGAGTTGGCTTAGTGTCCACAACAGGAAACGGCGCAAAATGCAATGTGGTCACACCTCAATTTCGTAGTGAAAAATGACCCTTTTTTGGCAAAGTGCCTAGCTGTAGCTTGTGAACCCTAGCTCTGCTGGCACCTAGGGAACCCTACCAAACCCACACATTTCTGAAAACTAGACACCCGGGGGCTTCCAGGGAGGTATGGCTTGCGTGGATCCCCCAACGTTTCCTTACCCAGAATCCACTGCAAACCTGAATTTTAGCTAAAAAAATCACGTTTTTTCACACATTATTGTGTGGGAAAGTTGTGGCATCACCAGGCTCACACAAATTTCCCACCACCCAGCGTTCCCCCAGGTCTCCCAATAAAAATGGTGCCTCACTTGTGTGGGAGGCCCAAGTACCCGCGACTGGCAAGGGCCCATAACGTAGTGAGGCAATATCAAAATTGCCTATCTCAAAACCATCTGGTTTTGCAAGGGGGTCATCTGGGGTTTTGGACCCGTGCTCGGCGGCCATCTAGGGAAACCTACCAAACCCACACATTTCTGAAAACTAGACACCCGGGGGTTTCCAGGGTGGTATGGCTTGCGTGGATCCTCCAACTTTTCCTTACCCAGAATCCCCTGCAAACCTCAATTTTAGCTGAAAAAATCACTTTTTTCACACATTATTGTGTGGGAAAGTTGTGGTATCACCAGGCTCACACAAATTTCCCACCACCTAGCGTTTCCCCAGGTCTCCCAATAAAAATGGTGCCTCACTTGTGTGGGAGGCCCAAGTACCCGCGACTGGTAAGGGCCCAAAACATAGTGAGGCAATATCAAAATTGCCTATCTCAAAACCACCTGGTTTTGCAAGGGGGGTCATCTGGGTTTTTGGGCCCGTGCTCAGCGCCCATCTATGGAAACCTACCAAGCCCACACATTTCTGAAAACTAAACACTCAGGGGCTTCCAGGGAGGTTTGGCTTGCGTGGATCTCCCAACGTTTCCTTACCCAGAATCCCCTGCAAACCTCAATTTTAGCTGAAACAGTCACTTTTTTCACACATTTTTGTGTGTTAAAGTTGTGGCATCACCAGGCTCACACAAATTTCCACCACCCAGCAGTCCCCCAGATCTCCGGATAAAAATGGTGCCTCACTTGTGGGGGAGGCCCAAGTACCAGCGGGGGCAGAAAGGCTGTTATTTTTGTGGGTGGGGGTGGGGGCATGGACATGCCCGTTTTGGAAGCCCCCACCCTAATTCAAATTTGCTACAAAAAAATCCCTGGCGTCTAGTGGGTTTTTTAACCCCCCGGCAGGGCAGATTGGGGGCTAATGCCCCTATCTGCCCCCCCGGAGGGGCAGAAAGTCCACTAGATGCCAAGGAGTTTTTGGGCAAATTTTAATTAGGGTGGGGGCTGCCCAAAACGAGCATACCAATGCCTCCACTCTAATTAAAATTTGCCTAAAAAATCCCTGGCGTCTACTAGGCTTTTTGCCCCCCCAGGGGGGGCTGATTTGGGGCTGCCCATATTGGGAAGCCCCCACCACAACTTATAAGAAAAAATAAACCCTGAGAGGGCGTAGTCTGGCCACGAAGGATGATGGCCGCCTGAATGTGAGGCTTCACTGAGAGACGGACCCTTGACGGAGGTGGCGCACTTTACACCTCAGCTAGGATCACCCCTGTGACAGCTATGCCTTCCTACAGTAGCGCTTTTACTTGTGGCTGAATTTCAGAGTCGAACAACCCTTTTTAGGGTTAATTCTGACTGAAATACTTTCTGCTCCGGCAAGCACGTCCTAGGCCTCAGAAGCCTCGGCTCTTGCGTAGCCGGAGAGCCCCTCTGGCTGCATTCCTGAGAGGGTTTTATTACCGCGCATAGTGGAAAAAGGCTCTCTTGGTTCAGTGCTTCAATATTTCTCAGCCGGTAAGAAGTATCTTTGCCTTCTGCTTCTGTGATTAATTCCTGCAATGACATGACCCTTTTCAAGGTTATGTCTGACTGGAACAATTATTCTTTCACCAAATACTTCTGATGTATCAACTCAGCTGTTCTATTGCAACTTCACACACAACCTTTTGCTCTTCGATTAATGTGTGAAATGTTAAAGCTCCTCACTGTTTTTTCTTTTTTTTTATATTCTCCAACCTTCGTCTGCCAACACCTGCAGAGAGTAAAATTCAAGAATGGAGTTCACAGGTCAACTAATACTTTTTTCTCTCCTGTGACATATTCATTTCCAACATGCTTTCAGATAGACTGTTACTCTTCATTTCAAAGCGCCCTTTCATGTTGGTAATGCGCAATATCTTCACTGAATACCACCTCACTGTCCAGTGGAAATATCTTTCCACCTATGAAGTAGAGGAATTTCTATGGCATATTATGCGTTTTTTCGCTCAATGATGTGAGCACGCTGTCAGCTTTATATTGCAATGCAGTAGAAGATTGAGCTCTTTTTTCTTATAATTTATATCTTACTAGTTTCTTATGCTGATGTTGTTTTTCAGTGACAAACGCTAAATATTTTATGTCATAGGATGCCATACATTGTCATTTGTGACTGAATATTTTTGTCACTATTATCGGTAAGAGACTAAAATATTTATTTACATGAGCCTACATGATTAAGTGTGATAAGTTTACTCTTTCACCCTCATATGAACCCCTACATGCTCTAATTGTTTGCATCTGATTGTTAATCGCTTCATTTGTGTCTGTTTTTTTCAACACTCTGTGGACACATTTTACAGATGTCTAATCACAAAAATTACAACAAAAATTCTAAACACATAAGCAACTGCGCACTATGCCTACTAAAGGTTCACCCCCATCACCACCTACTTCATCTTTGGTCAACTCAACCGCTGAGTCAGCAGCAACTATGAATCATATTTTGCAGGAAATTTCAATGATTAGTTGCCGTCTGACAGAAATGGATAATAACATTTCCTCCCTCACAACAGAAACCAAATCCGTTAGAGCGGATATTGCGCAATTTCATCAAAATACTGATGGGCTGAATCGGCGATTAACTGTAGTGGAAAACAGGCTTGACTCAGTACAAAACAGGGACCAGGGTTTTCTACTTCTTCGCGGTAAGCTTGTTGACTTGGAAGATCGCAATAAAAGAGACAATGTTCGCTTCTTTGGATTTCCGGAGAAAATTGAAGGCCAAAATGCTCGGTTATTTCTATGTAAAATTCTTCCCAAATTACTTGGTACTACTTTTGACCCACCATTGGAAATCCAACGTGCTCATCGTATTGGTCCTCCACGACCAAACCTGGATTCTCGACCAAGGCCTCTAATTGCTTGTTTTCTGAGACATGAGCAAGTCAGACAGATACTAATATCAGCTCGCACGGAAACTATTCTTAGCTATGCGACCACAACTGCGAAAGTTGGATATCAAGTATGGCCTGTTTGACCCAGCTCGCCTCCGCCTTACTAAAAATGGTGAATCACAAGACTTTTACAACCCTGAAGACTTACAGCATTTTCTAGACAGTTTAACAGTTCAGGATATGGATGTACAACAGATTTCTCATGAGCAGTCTGGTCAAAGTTCTGCACAACCTTAACAGTCGACAGATAAAATGCGTCGCAACCTTGGGGATGTGCGTCCTCGAGGTAGAGAAACAGAGCGACCTTTTCGTAGGATCAAGCGTCCGCCTTGCAGTCTGTAATTACTACCACACAAGATCAACGTAGAGATAAGTCCAGATCTCCCTTAAAATCTGCTCCAGATGGAGAATGAGTTGAGTCCCTATTTATTATCCTCATAGTTACGGTCTCAGTTAATATCGTTTTATCAACTTACCTGACTCTTTAAGTTCAGTTAATGCTTACTCCTTGTGTTTACTTACATCTTACTCTTCAGCCAGAAAGATGAATAAGGTCTACGTATATTTACTATAGATGATTATAATATATTACTGAGTGTTTTTCCTTATGGATATACTTACTATGTATTTTAATATGTATCTTATTTCAGTCCCTTTATCAAAAGAATTTTATTCTAAACATTACATATCATTTTATTTCACATTGGTCATATGTTATACGCTATGATATGTGCTTTTAATGTATTACTATCTCACTTTTAAGAACAGGCTCTTTATCCATATTTACAATGCTGATATTCTTTCTTAAATAAAACCAACGTTTTTTCTTATAGTTATTTATGAATTTAAGTTATCAAATGTTGTTTATTATGTAAATATTATGAGAATTGTATTTATGAATGATAATTTTAATAGTTTACTTTAACTTCTGGTATTCATTCTCATTCATTTATTGCTTTTAGACCCGTTTAATGCTTATCTAGGTTTCTTAATGAAATGTGCTTATCCTCCTAACGCATACTATTATATGTCTTTGGGTCGCAGGAGTTTTCACTCTCTTTACAGCTTTTCTAATTTATTGTCCTGGTTGATATTCATTTTAATTGTCCAGCCTCCTTAAGGTGTCTGTACCCGTAGTGGTGCTCCAGTGAGCCCAGACCCGCGATTAAAAGTTAAAAGTTGTAGGTAACGAATCTATATACATTTTTTTGATTCTCTTTTATATTTTAACAGTCAGAAATATACTGATTACATAGAACATTTTGATCCCTCTAATATATATCAATAAGAACCTTCTTTTACATTTTCTTATATCTTTCTCTATTGTTCTATACAATACTTTATTATATTCTTTATTTGCTTCTTTATCACGTTTGTCCTCCATAAGTCTTTTTCTTTTCTTCTCTTTTTCTTTTTCTTTTCATATACTAAACTTTCTTAACCAGTAAAACTCTTATTTTCTTACACTTTTCTATTTCTTATCAACCAGAGTACTTTCCCTTCCCATACAGCCCCCTTCCCTCCCATTGTATTCCTACCTCTTATTTTTCCTATTTATGACTAATACATTGATTCCCAATCCCTTTTGATTGTATCCCATCATGGCTCATATTCATCCTTTATCTACCATTACTTGGAATGTCCATGGCCTCACTCATTACATTAAACGGAAGAAGGTACTTTCTTATTTACAGTCCAAACATGTAGACATAGCTTTATTACAAGAAACTCACCTCGATGAGATTGAATCTGACAAACTTTGCAGAGATTGGGCGGGGAAGGTCATTCACAGCAGCATTCACAAAAATGACCCCAGAGATACTAATCCTGTCCGCAAATAGGGAGTTGCAATTCTTATCCGCAGATCACTTCCAGTCACGATCTCCAAGACTTGGTCAGATCCTGATGGTCGAATTACGTATCGGGAATTCTTACATCTGTCTTGGGTCTAATTATGCTCCGATTGGCACTAAAAAGTATTTTTTCCTTCAATTGAATCGCCTCCTCACAGAAATTGATGCCTCGCAATACCTCATTGGTGGGGATTAGAATTTGGTACAAGATCCTATTTTAGATAAAACTGGTTCGTTTGATAAGGCCAATGCAGCGGATAGAGCGGTATTAAATGAAATTTTTTCGGATAACGGTTTGGTTGATCATTGGCGTCTTAGTCATCCACAAGACAAAGAATATACGTTCTTCTCATCCTCACATGGTACATTTTCCCGCTTAGACTATTATATGATATCGCACAAAACGGTTCAATTAGTCACGGAATCACATATCCTAGAAGCAGCCTTGTCTGATCATTCTCCTGTCCTTTTATCTTTAGACTTAGGTCTATCCCGGCCATGGCGTAAACCATGGCGTATGAGCATTTAAAGACACAGGACGCCCAAGGGTAAACTTCAGTTACAATCCCATCTACAGGACTATCTCTCTATTAACCAGGGTTCTGTCACCTCCAGCAGAACTGTTTGGGCGGCAGCTAAAGCCACTATTAGAGGGCAACTAATGCGCAATGTAGCACTTGCCAATAAGAATAATATTGCAAAGCAGACAGAATTAGAACGAGATATTCAACTCTATTCCCATTTATATACGTCGGATCCTACCTTATATAATCGCAAGTAATTGGAGCAAGCACGTATGTCTCTTAATACTCTCGTTACATCCAAAGCTGAATTTGCTTTACAAAGGATGAAAGGAAGACATTACGAGCAAGGGGAGAAGGCCGGGAGGTTGTTAGCTGCACAATTACGTCAAAGGGAAGCAGCAATGGCTATTCCAGCTATTCGATCGACTCAAGGTAACATACTTACAAGGCCCCAAGAGATAGTTAATGAATTTGCCCCCTTTTATCAATCCTTATATACTCTAGGTAGTCAAATAGACCTAGGTAAGATGTCCTCTTTTTTAGAGAAGGTGAGTCTTCGGCGTCTTTCTGATGATTAAATCACAAGAGATGAGATCTCTAAAGCCATTACTGCTCTGCCTTATCATAAAGCTCCAGGGGAAGATGGCTTCCCTGCTGAATTTTATAGATGGGCAGGTCATAGTATGATTGATACGTTACATGCTGCATACCTTAAGGCTGATAAAGAATCATCATTGGGCCCTCTCTCTAATAAAGTACTTATAGCTGTACTTTCTAAACCTGGCAAAGACCCTCTTTTGTGCGGTAGCTATCGTCCCATTTCTTTATTAAATTGTGATATTAAAATCTTGACTAGCATCTTGGTGTCTCCACTCCGCAAAGTACTGCCTTCTTTAATACATTTCACTCAAGTAGGTTTTGTACCAGGGCATTCTTCTCGGAACCATCTCCTCACCCTGGCCCACACCTTTTGGTCTGCTAAACATCTTTCAGAAGATACCTTGGCCCTTTCGCTTGATGCAGAAAAAGGGTTTGATCACATTGAGTGGGAATACCTTTTTACTATTATGCATATATTTGGTTTTGGTGATCAATTCATCAATAAAGTGCGTTTATTATATGACAATCCCTCAGCTCAGGTTAATTTCAGTGGTTTTTTGTCCAATGCATTTCCAATACGGAGGGGAACATGTCAGGGTTGCCCGTTGTTCCCCCTTCTTTTTCTTTTAGCTATGGAACCACTTGCTGCTGCTATCCGTCAATCTGATGATGTTATAGGTGTGTCTCTCCCAATTGGACATTCTAAAATCTATTTATATGCAGATGATATTCTTCTTACTCTTACTAATCTTCCTCGATCTCTTCCATCCCTTCTTCAAATTATTAATGATTTCTCCTCCTTTTCGGGTTATAAAATAAATTGGGACAAAAGTGAAGCGTTACCCATTTCTAATGGCACTACAAGGGCAGTGATTCATGGATTCCCTTTTCATTGGCAGTCCTCACATCTTAAATATCTAGGAATTTTGGTCAACAAAGGTTTGGAAGATATGGTTGCAGATAACTTAGCTCCTTTACTTTCTCAAATGCAGAGGGATTTCGATAAGTGGAAAGCTCTGGGTTTATCTCTTTGGGGTAGAGTACGAGCTATCAAAATGGTCACCCTGCCTCGTTTCATCTATGTTTTAGGTATGCTTCCCCTCCAGATTCCTTTAGCTACCCTTAGATTAATAGATTCTAAGATTAAGATTTTTATATGGGGCTCAGCTAAACCACGTCTTGCTATAACAAAATTAAAGGCCCATCAGTTATGTGGAGGTATGGGTCTTCCATCCATTGAACACTATTCCCTTGCTCTACACATCTCCCAATTTTCTTATTTTTTGCCAGCAACTAAAGATGTCCCACAATGGGTTTCCATCGAGTGTCATCTTTTATCCAAGAACTCAGATCTTTCTCTTTTATATGGTAGTGGCACTAGTTCTTCTGATCCCAAGAATCTGATCTTATCAGTCATGCACAAAGCTTGGCAAAGGGGGCATCGTATACTAGGCTCAAACGCGCGTATTTATGTTAAGGCTCCTCTTTGGAACAATTCAGCTATCCGTATCAATGGTCGCACTTTATCCTTGCCTTTATGGCAAGCAGCTGGTATTTACTCCCCAAAACAACTTCTTCATGAATGGAAATTTTAAATCATTTTCTCAATTATGTGAGGAATTTAATCTTCCTATACAACACTCCTCTAGATACTCTCAACTTCAACAATGTCTGAGGAAACACTTGGGATCTCCCCCTTGGGTGTTGCAGGTGTCCCCAATACTATCTTACTAAATCTGTGGGGAAAGTTTAGAGGAGTGACCACTGGTCTTTATGAAACCTTTATGTCTCCTTTATTTTCACAATCTCTCTCGTATGCTCTTCAAAATAAATGGCAATTTCGTTTATCTATTTCATATACGGCTTCTGAATGGGACAAGATACTGGAGGGATTACATAAAGGCGTTCGTGAAGCAAGGCTTAAATTTTGTATATTTAAAATCCTTCGTGAATGGCACTGGTCACCAACTAAGTTACATAAAGCTGGATTGCTTTCACACACTAATTGCTGGAGATGTTCCACCTCTGGTTGTGACATAGTTCATATCATTTGCAATTGCCCAGCAACAAGGTCCTTTTGGTCCTTTGTTGGCAAGACTTTACATTCCACAATGCCATTATCCTTACCATTTACACCTGCCACAATCCTTCTGCATGATTTTCGACACTTTCCAAAACTTTCTAAATCACAAATACGTCTTCTACACACTGCATTGTCTACAGCTAAAATCTGTATTTTGCGTCATTGGAAGTCTTCTTCTCCACCCTCTCACTGTTCTCTTATTCTCTTCTTTACAGTTTCTCTCTTTTATCTTCTTTTCTTCTTTCTTCCACTTTTCATATCCATTTTCTCCTCCCTTTTTTTTTATTTTTTTATTTTTGTGCTCTGAACTAACTATTTTAATTTTCTTGTGCAAAGTCATTATCTTTTATATTTAGATTTTTTCATATTTTCAATATTATAATATGTATAATATCCAGTTCTTATTCGTGTTCTTTATACCATATATCTACTCACTTATTTATTCATTTGAATCATTATATATAATATGATTTCTTATTTATTCGTTCATATTTATTTAATATTATCAATAATTCATTGTTTTAATATTTCTGTGTTACTCTGTACTTCGTGATAAAATTCAATAAAAAATGTCAACATATAAAAAAAAAATCCCTGGCGTATAGTGGGCTTTCTGCCCCCCGGGGGGCAGATTAGGGGCTACTGCCTCCAACTGCCCCCTGGGGGGGGCAGAAAGGCTGTAAATTGTGCAGGATGGGGGCATGGATATGCCCTTTATGGGCAGCCCCCACCCTAATAAATGATGCGCCCAAAAGTAAATATCCCTGGTGTCTAGTGGGCTTTTTGCCCCCTAGTGGGGGCAAAAAGACTAAATTACACACATTACATTTTGGGGGAGCAAAAGCCCTTGCCCAAGGGGCCGCTCCCCCCTCCCTGCTGTCTAGTGGGTGGATCCCTGCTTGGGGATTGCCCTCCTGGGGCAATACCCAAGCAGGGATCTACTGGGGGTACCAAGGCGAGATTCTCCCCTTTCCAATGATACCTATCCCGTCTTTCTACGTGCCCGGGGGGCTGAGATAGCCCCCTGAGCACATAGAAAGTGAAACTGAAATGATCCTAAAGGCTCCTTTTAGTTTTGGTTTCTGTGCAATGAAGACAGCGCGACGTGTGCGCTGATCTTCATTGCACAGAAACCAGGGAGGGGGCCTCGGGAGCTGGGGAAGCTCTTCCCCAGCTCCCAAGGTCAAAGGGATTAAATAGAAATCCCTCTGCTGTCTGCAGCAGAGGGATTTCGTGCCCCTGGCCTCATGACGGAATGGTTCCGTCATGAGCACAGGGGCACCGATGCTCATGACGGAACCATTCCGTCATGAGCATCGAAGGGTTAAGACAATATTCCTTCTTCCAATGCCCTAATTTTTTTTTTTTAAATGACACAGATTCTATTTCTTTGATGTGACAACATCAATTTTAGAACTTGGGCCAATTGGAACATCATGTCTTCTACCCTGTTGTGGATAACCATGTCCACCTTGCATCACAGGAACTCCGTGTGGATAACTATCTTGCATAGAACCAACATTCCCTATATACAGTTGACTCTGATTTCTTCTCTGTGTTGCTTCCATCTGCACCAACTTTTCCTTCAACCACTTCTGTTTCATTTTCAATTTATCAGTACAATATTTTGTGTACCTTAAGATCTCTTCAATCAACTTATTCCGCCAACAACTAAAATGCTGTTGAACCATCATGCTAATCTCAGGTCTCAATCCTGTCAAAGACCAAGACACAAAACTTTCCATATTCTTGGAGTCAAGATTTCCATTCCACTGTGCTGTTTTAACTTGCAACAATCTCTCATAAAAAGAATGCACAGTCTCTTTAGGGTCCGAATCATTCTGTCATTCTCAATCCTATCATTATCCTTCGCTGATTTCTTTTGTTTCAAAAAAGGCATCACCTGTTGATACTGTTGATAATTTTGCATCACCAAAACGCGATGGGGGATGAGATATTTGAATTATCTGTGGTTATTTCTCAGGCCACTGTATACCTACTTTACATTTTGCCAACAAATCACTCAGTACTACAATGTCTACAATGTCAAAAAGGGTGTTCAAATCTATCCACAATACCTGTGAAATCTTCACAAATAGTTCAACCTGGGTGTATCACTCGATTGACTTATCTCTCAGTTTGTGGAAATCATTTGTGAATGACACAAGGTCACTCCTACTCCTTGGTAACCTCTACCAGCCAGTTCTCTCGATTGGAAAGTTAAAGTACCTTCCCGATCTATTCAAGACGGAGGCGGCTCTCCCTTCACCTTAATTGGGTCTTTCCACTTGTCTAACTGACTCCATTTTCTGATGCTGCCAATTCATTCTCTAATTTGCATTTTACTTCCTGACATTGTCATTTTCATCAAAACTTATATGGTAACTTTTATTCAAGGATTTGGTACCACTTAAACCTGCATCATATACTTGAGCTAATTCAAACAGCTTGCATGTGATGCATGCTTAGTGACGTCTTTGCACATGTATATAAATATGTTCTCTTGATAAGTATCTAATCTGGAAAGATCAAGACTTCCTAAAATCATTTCATCCAACTCCAATTTTAATTTGAACACATCCACAACGTTCTCCCTTCCTAGAGATAGGTGTTCTCTTATCAATCCTGAACCCTCAGCTTCTCATGGAGACCCATTGAAAAACCTAATCAAATCATCTATCTCTTGTGAATTACCACAATTTTGGACTCGAGAAGCATTGGGCACCATCCCTTCCATTACTACTTGAAATACAAATACACTGAGGTGAATTTCAAATGGACAGGTGAGAATTGGGTGACCTCTGAGCTAGTTTCTCTGCAGGGGTATGTCCTGTCTGATTTAAATATTGACGGTACAGGAGCAACCTACGGTAAAGTTACCATATTCAGGACCAAAGGAGTTCTTCCCGTGCCTCCCCACCCAAGAGTAACAGGGACAGTATTTGACATATTTACTCCAGTAGGAACGGTCAAAATATGCATTGTGGTCCCTGTTGAACCAGCTTTTTACAAGGGAAATGCTGGATCAATAGTAACCAGAATAGCTATTGTATCTGGGTTATAAGAAACAGTTGAGTTAACAGGAGCACTAATCCCTGAACTCTGTCCCATAAGGTTCTGGCTCATATTTAGTGGTGAGGCTGCTCACTCTGAGCTTCTACCGGTAATAACCCCACTCATTTCTTCAGGTTGGATCACATTATAAGAAAGTGGACGAGTTGACAATAACACATTCAAAAAGTAATCATTAGAATCACTATCACTATTTTCACCTCATCCCTCTCCTCCTTTTACTCTCCACTTTATCCTCCTTTTTACTTTTCTTTTTCTCAGGCTCCTCACTCATTAATGCAGGGTATAACTAGCCGTCTCAGTCATGACAGTTCTCCATTTTTGTTGCTCTGTATCCCCTTTAGCTTCTGCACAGCTCTGTACTGCCGTTCTGACTCTATCCTGATATTTTTCTTTCCCTTTGACATCTGCTACATGCTCCCAAGGGTAAACAGTCATAATATCGAAAAAAAAATATCGATTGGACAGAATATCGAGTTTTTAATATAGAATGGACAGCATATCGAATTGCCAAAATATAGTGGTAAAGAATATCGAAAATTAGGTAAGAAATATCGATTTACATAATATAGAAGTAAGTAATATCGACAGTCATAATATAGTTGTTAAAAATATCGATTTTTTTTATAGAGTTTTAAGTGTTATTATATGTGTTAAAAGTATGTATTAATTTTGGAATGTATGTTTGAATATTTTTAAAGTAATGAATTTTATGTTATTTAATATTTGTGTAATTTAATTCCGTAGCGGGTTGTGGGTTTATAGGGGATTAGGGTGGGAAGTAATTTAATTATAGTACATTAAATAATAATTTTTAGGTATTATTAATTATTTTAATTTAATTTTGCATTTTACTTCTGTAGCGGGTTGTGGGTTTATAGGGGAATAGGGTGGGAAGTAATTTAATTGTTATTAAGTAATTATTAATTGGTATTGAAAATTAATTGGTTGTTGATTAATTATTAATTGGTAAATAATTTGTATTAATTAGTAATCAATTTGTATTCATTGTTTAATTGATAATTATGTTAATTGTATTAATTTATTATTTGTAGCGGGTTGTTGATTTATAGGGGAATATGGTGGGAAGTAATTTAATTGTAAATAATTAATTATTGAAATAATTTTTGGATATTGATCATTCATTTATTATTAATTAATTATTAATTGGTATTATTTGTATTTATACATTTTTGGTATTGAAAATTAATTGGTGGTTAATAATTATTAATAGGTAATTAATTTAAAAAAATTATTGGTATTTATAATTAATAATTAAATATTGTGTGATTGATCAATGATTTTGATAATTTTTCTTGGGTATTAATAATTAATTTATTTTTAATAAAATATTAAATTATTATTTTCCCTAATATTGCACTCCCTGGAGTGGGAATAGTAATTTTTACCCCTACGCTATCCAACGCTTTCCCTACTATTGCACTCACTGGAGTGGAAATAATAATTTTTACCCCTACGCTATCCAACGCTTTCCCTACTGTTGTACTCTTTGGAGTGGGAATAGTAATTTTTACCCCTACGCTATCCAACGCTTTCCCTACTATTGCACTCACTGGAGTGGGAATAATAATTTTTACCCCTACGCTATCCAACGCTTTCCCTACTGTTGCACTCTTTGGAGTGGGAATAGTAATTTTTACCCCTATGCTATCCAACGCTTTCCCTACTGTTGCACTCACTGGAGTGGGAATTGTAAATTTTGCCCTCCCGCTATCCAACGCTTTCCCTACTGTTGCACTCTCTGGTGTGGGAATAGTATTTTTTACCCCTACTCTATCCAATGCTTTCCCTACTGTTGCACTCTTTGGAGTGGGAATAGTAATTTTTACCCGTACGCTATCCAACGCTTTCCCTACTGTTGCACTCACTGGAGTGAGAATAGTAAATTTTACCCTCCCGCTATCCAACGCTTTCCCTACTGTTGCACTCTCTTGAGTGGGAATAGTAATTTTTACCCCTACGCTATCCAATGCTTTCCCTATTATTACACTCTCTGGAATGGGAATAGTAATTTTTACCCTCCCGCTATCCAACGGCCCCCCCAGCCCCCTCCCGCGTACGTCCGCACCGTACCCCCCACCCCCGTATGTACGGACCGTACCCCCACCCCCATATGTACGGACCGTACCCCCCACCCCCGTATGTACGGACCGTACCCCCCACCCCCGTATGTACGGACCGTACCCCAGGCGTACCCCAATCCTCGCGTATGTACGGTCCGTACATACGCGAGGATTAGGTACGCCTGGGGTACGGTGCAGACATTCGCGGGTGGGGGGTACGCCTGGGGTACGGTGGGGACATACGCATGTAGGGGGTATGCCTGGGGTACGGTCCGTACATACGGGGGTGGGGGTACACCTGGGGTACGGTGCAGACATACGTGGGTGGGGGGTACGCCTTGTGTACGGTGTGGACATACGCGGGTGGGGGGTACGCCTGGGGTACGGTGCGGACAAATGCGGGTGGGGAGTACGCCTGGGGTACGGTGGGGACATATGCAGGTGGGGGTATGCCTGGGGTATGGTCTGTACATACGGGGGTGGTGGGTACGGTCCATACATACGGGGTGGGGGGTACGGTCCATACATACGGGGGTTGGGGGTACGGTCCGTACATATGGGGGGTACGGTCCGTACATATGCAATGTTGGGGTACGCACCGTACATGATGACACGTACGATGTGGGTGATGGCGTGTACGTCGCGTAGCGGCCCCCTTTTCCTCGTGCATCACAGTGTACTTAGTTTTTCCGTCACTTTTTGGCTCCCGTAAAAATATAGGCGTGCGGAGTGCTGTAGGTACGAATCGTACTTGCTGGTCTGTAAAACGCTGCCTGACTCCGTGCAGACGTAGCGTACGTGCTGTCCAGGATCGGAATTGTATGTATTTTTTAGCCGTACAGTGTTTTTTACGATTCGTACGGAAATGGTATTTCTGTACGAATCGTACTTGCTGGTTTGTACGGTGGAATTCCCGGGTACGAGTCGTACGGAGAAAACGCTCCGTACGACCATTCGCACCCGGGTTTTACAGGATCGGAATCGGCACCTTGGTGTCTTGTGCTGTGTGAGTCTAGGACATGGCTTTATTTTATACAATACCCTTCGCAGATTTTTGATAATTTTTAAAATTAATGAGACTAAGGTGCCGATTCCGATCGGGTAAAAAAATTCCCGTACGACTCGTATCCGTATAGTTTTTACGTACGAATCGTACAAGTCCCGTCCCACCGGTGAAGTACGATTCGTATGTGAAAAATACATACGAATCGCATCGGGAAAAGGTCTACGAGATGTACCCGGACAGTTTTACGTACAAATCGTAAAACTGAAGTCCGAGCGCACAAGTACGATCCGTACCGCCCCACCGAATACACAAGCTTATGTAAAACGTCCCGTACGGAGCGAACTCTGTACCACTCATATCCCGGGTAAACTTGAGCCCGGGATACAAGTCGTACAGCCCCCACCTTCCCCCCGCGTATGTCCGCACGTCCCCCCATATGTCAGCACCCTACCCCCTGTATGTCAGCACCGTACCCCCATGTCTGCACCGTACCCCATCCCCATACTTGTATGCACCGTACCCCAGCACCGTACCCCAGCTCCGTACTTGGATGCACCGTACCCCAGCACCATACCCCAGCCCCGTACTTGGACACACCGTGCCCAAGCCCCGTACTTGTACGCACCGTACCCCAGCACCGTACGCCAGCCCCGTACTTGTACGCACCGTACCCCAGCACCGTACCCCAGCCCTGTACTTGGATGCACCGTACCCAAGCCCCGTACTTGTATGCACCGTACCCCAGCACCGTATCCCAGCCTCGTACTTGTACGCACTGTACCCCAGCCCCGTACTTGGACGCACCATACCCCAGCACCGTACTTGTATGCACCGTACCCCAGCACCATCCCCCAGGCCCGTACTTGGACGCACCGTACCCCAGCACCGTACTTGGACGCACCGTACCCCTGAACCGTCCCCCAGCATTGCGTATGTACGGACCTTACAACAACATTGCGTATGCGAGCACGGTAACACAACATCGCGTATGGACGCACCTTACATACGTGAAAACGATTCATACTGAACCTGAACACTGTAAAACAGCACAAGGAGGGTCAATTCGGCTCACACAACACCACAAAACACGTCTACAGTACCAAAAACATCAAAATGACTGACCTGGCACATCCAAACAGGTAAACAGAGGCCCAAACTCACAACCACCTCTTATAACACACCCACCAAAATTTCAAACTCAGGCCCACCCACAAATGGACCAATAAAAAGGGCCCACACACACAAACCATGAGCCTTTGCAACAGACTCACTGCAGCTACAAAGCACACCCCAACAACTGCACCCATACACCTTAACATATACACCTTCACACACACTCCTTCACACAAACCCCCTCTCCACATTCCCACACACACCTTCACATTCACACCCACACACCCACAACCATCCACACCCTCATCCCACACCATGCCCACAGACAAAAATCCAAAGTTCACAAGGGAGGAGCTGGACATCCTTGTCAATGAAGTCATCAGAGTCGAGCCACAGCTGTTTGGAACATTGGTCAGACAGACCAGCATAGCCGAAAAATCACGCCTGTGGCAGAGGATCGTCAATAGGGTGAATGCTGTTGCGTCCATCAGAAGGACCAGGAATGAATGCCAAGCCAGGTGGTACGATCTGCGGAGGGTAGTCAAGCGCAAAATGAACGAGGACTACGCCCAGAGCAACATCACTGGAGGTGGGCTGCCCCGCAGACCGCAACATTACCATCCTTGGGAGGAGAAGGTGATGGCCCTGCTTCTGCCGGTGGGAGTACAAGGAGTCAAAGGAGTTGCAGAGCCTGGTGAGTACACTAACAACTTACGTAACATGGGGGTAATGACATCCACACCCCAACTACACAAAATGCACGCAACTACCCCCAAGCCCTCACCGCACACCACCACACTCAAAAACAACGCTCATACCACTAACATGTGTATGCCCCACCCACAAAGCAAGGCCATGCCATGTCCCAGGCTACACGAAGCACAAACCCAAGACTGGATGTCCGGGATGCTGGGAGGGTGGGGCTCACAAAACACATTGTTCAACTCTGAATCAGACACCCATGCCCTCAGCCCATATGGCCCAGGTACATACCCATGCACCATGCTCAATGCACAGGGACTAGCAAAGTACTGACAAGGTAGCTGACACTTGGCCCTGCTGTAGCCAGCACAAGGCCCTCCTGTGACCACTGTAAACTCAAACACCAACACCACAAGCTCAGATATCTAGGATAGGGACTCACACTCACTGTCATGCCAGCATGCACCACGAGGGGACAGATACATCAACTGGGAGACCTACAGCCAAATCACACTACACCCACCAGCAGGCCCTGTCACACACACCCCTTACACAAGCAGACACCCCTGGGGCAGCCAATGGATTTACCCACTCTCACAATGGACATGTGACACAACAAGATCAATCAATAGCCAAAGAAGCATCCAAGCAAAAAATCTACATGTCAAACACTCAGGAGAACATATCAATCTGTCCCCTACAACATACCCATCCACAAGTGAACAGTGAGGGGAATGCTAGGCACATACAACTACCTGGAGGAACTGTGCCAACTTGAGTATGTATGAAACATGGATGTCGCATGAAACAGCATTAACATTGTCTCTCTCACACACACAGGGCCAACGTCATGGATCTCCCCCCAACAATGCGGGGGAAGAATCACAGTCCCAGGCTCGGGAGGAACCTGATCCCACCGGCAGCGATGCCTCTCAACAATCCGCGGATGACCCCAACCCACCTGGACCCTCTGGTGTCCAAGCACCTGCAGCACCTGCCTGAGGTACATCTGTACCAACCACCACCCCCATTCCTGCCACATCCCAGGAGACACCCAGGAGCCCTGCCCGCAGTGAATAACTGAGCCAGTCTGACCTGGAGGGACAAGGTTCGCCGGGCACCCAGGAGGAGGCAGACAACCCCGAAACTGCCATCCCTCAGGGGTCCCGTAGACCCGATGTGCCCACAACGGCAGGCCAGGCTCATGTGGGCAGGGGTGGTGGGAGTGGAGGCAGGCGGAGGCGAGAACCTGACCAGCCAGCTGAAGGGACCGGTATGTCACACATACGCAACATCATGGACGCATACCGGCGTGACACCAGGGCCATCAGCCAGGTAGTGGAGACCCTCACAGAGATTAAGAACCAGCAGGCCGAGCAACACGCCAGTCAACAACAACACCAAGGACGGATAGAGGCAAGGCTGGCTGAGCTCCTGGCGGTACAAACAGACATAAGCCGTTCACTCCGTCGGATCGCCGACAACATGGCCAACCCTTCCTGTGCCACCAGGCGAAGACCAACACCAGCCACAGGGAGGGAGGAGGAGGAGGATTCGTCCGACAGAGCGTCCCAAACATCGTCAAGGCCTGCATCTGAGGGTCCCGCGAGGAAGGTGGGTCGTCCACGGAAAAGACCGTGAGAGGCAGCGGACCATCCATATCTCCCAGGTCACCTGGCCTGGCATCTGGACTTCATGCGCAACAGTAGCACCTCATCCACTGACATTTTCTGCCACATGGACTTGCTGGTCACAGTCTGACCAATGATGACAAACTCTGTGTTCTGGACTCTGATGACTTCAAATGCAAAGGATCCCATCTCCCCCTGTGAACTTTGGATTCTAGCCATACTGTATAGCACCTATTTTCACCCAAAATAGACGTCCCCCACCGAGAATAAAACAAACTTTCTTTAATTAGATGTTGTAGTCATTTTGCATGAGTCCACAACATATGTGTGGGGAAATGTCAAACTATGCCTGAGTGTTGAACGAACTCCAGCCATCCATACCCTGGGATCTGAGTCCGGTACAGGACACACATGGGTCACAATGTATCATCCAATACAGACATGGAGCACAATACTCACCCGTGATGGCCTCAAGCTGCTGAGGGGGGGCTTGCAATACTGTGCGGACAGACCAATTTGGAAGAGCATCATTAAGGTGTAGAGGTCATGGCTCATGTGGAGGTGCCCGGGGAGGGAGTCTCAGGTATGTGTAGCCAGGTGGGAGGACTATGTCCTGCATGCTGGAGTTCGGTGGATGTGAAGAATGTTGGCCAGGGCAAGGTTGGATGCATGGAGTTAGCCCAACGGGGTCTTGGATGACAGACGTCCAAGGTTGGTTTGGGGTCTGGGGTTGTGGACTGCCTCCTGAGTGTGGGTGAGGAGTGTGAAGGTCATCCTGCAGCAGACAGTGAACCATTGCAGCTATCTCAGGTGGACGGTGATGTGGCTGGGGCACGGGATGTTGAAGCTGAGGTGTGCAGATGCACCCTGGATGTGGACAAGTTTTCCGGAAGTTTGGCTGTACTTGCTCTGTAGAGGGCAGGGCTGTATTTGACATGGCTGGTGTCGTGGACCTGGGGGACGGTCTGTCTTGCCTTGGAGTGGATCTATCTGTGGGTCATGTGCATCATGCGGAGGGTGTTGCAGCATGAGGTACAGATGCTGGTGAGTTGCATGGGGGATGTTGCACATGAGCCCGGTGTTGTATCTGCTGATGATGGAAGTCCAAAACCTGAGGGTGGTTTGTCCCGCGTATAATCGTGCGTTCTGCCTCTGTGTGCCAAGGCTTGCGTGTATGTCCATGAGCTTGCAGTGGTAGAAAGTTGCAAGGGATTGGCTCAGGCTTGCAAGGGTGGGGTGTCTTTTGGATGGAGAGCTGATGTCAGTGCACTCACGATGCTGATGAGCTCCTTGATGTTGTGCTGTTTTTTGTCCTCGTCCCCATCTGAAGGATCTCCAACTGTCCTTGCTGATTATATGGTGATGGCTGTGTGTGCCGTTTTCCAGGGTTGTAAGGCCACTGATGGTTATTTGTGTTGCAAGCTGTGCACAAGAGTCCTGCTAGACGTGTATGAGTCCAGTAGGTCTGCCTTGTCCCAGGTGGCTTAATTGGTGATGTGCGTCACAGGAAAGTCCGTCAACGTGGCTAGATTGTTGGATCAGTTGCTGATCCAGTGTGTGAGGTTGCAGGGTGTGGTGGTGGTGTTGGCTCCAGTGTCCCACACAGCATGTCTGTGTTGACTTACATCAAGCATCTTTGGGGGATTGGTAGCGGGGTGTGTGGCAGTGTGTTGCCCGTCAGAGACGTGGATGCTAATGTGGATGGACCACTGATGGATGCTGGTGTTGGTCTCATCCAGCCAGAAGTTCCTGGCCCACAGCCACATGTATCCTGTGGATGTGAGGGCGTGTGTGATGATGGACGTGTTGATGGCTCAGCGGAATTGTGGATGTAGGGCTGGAGATCTGTAGATGAGTGTTACTCTGATGGTTTGCAGGGGGTTTGTGCCAAACCGGATTTGTGACCCTGAGTGCGTACTTGGGATTGTTAGTGCCGTACCTGCGGGTGCTCTTGTATCCGTCTGAGATGGCAATGAAGAAGTTGTGTGCTGAGGATGCTTTCATCCAGGTCACTGATGGTGATGTGTGGGCCTGTTGTGTTGAGGAGGTAACAGAGTCCAATGGCATGCTGTTGGACCGAGCCGGTGTGGAGTAGGAGGGACATGACCTGGTTAGTGTGACAGGGCCTGGAAGGCGGGGCAGCGCTGTGTAGGCAGTTGGAGTTGCACACTCAGCATGCGAAGGTGTGGTGTATGCGCTTAGGGTATGCCTGAGAGCAGGCGGTTGATTTTCGCTTGGACATTGCTTGGAGGGTGGCTGCAACATGAGACTGTTGTGTGATGTGGGTCATGCAAGGACATGAGGGTCGTGCAATGTGCACGTTGCATGCGCTGACGGTCCTGCCTTTGGCACCGCCTGGCCGCAACAGTGGCACAGACAAGCTGATGACAGCCTAATGAATGGGTGGAGGGAGGAAGGTAGGAGCATCTTGGAGGCATGTGGGTTGCAGAATCGGGGAACTTGGTGGGCCCTTGCCGCAAGGCCCGCAGCAGCAGGCGGCATGTACTGGAAACTAGGCCAAAAGTAGCACACAAAGACAAGGATGTCAGAAACGACAACTGCAACAGGTGCATGTAAAGGAAGGAGTGTCAGGTTACTCATGGCTCACCCAGAGAAAATGGATGAACAATCACCAAAGATGACTGACACAGGATCAGGAAACAGAAGGCCGAGCTGCGCACAGGAGACACACTCTCAGTAGGCATTGACGGCCTGTTGGTGGAAGCAACCTGACCAAATACATACACAACCATGGACTTCATGAACAATAGAGATTATTATCCATGAAGAACTGCATGCATGATGCCGAACTACACATACACACATATGCACAATCTTTGACAACTATGCCAGTGATGACGCATGCAAAGTGGCAAGAGTCCTGCATTGACAGAGATGAGGCACTTCGGAGGGTGAGGAACACCTTCATTACTCAAGCTCACACTGAGGGAAATGCATCAATACGAACAGACTCCCAGGTAATTTGACTGAACATGTGGTACCTACGCTGGACACCCCCATCACAACACGGATGTAGTAAATCCAAATGAACTGGCACACAAGTTAAGGGGATGAGCCAAACACCTCCCGCTGCACACGGAGAGGCTGCAATTCCCCATTGAGCCCGTCATGGGGATTTCCCACACTATGTCCACCCGTAGCATCCCGTATGTTTCAGAGGGAAGTTTTACACACATTGATGCCTTCATCAGAATCCAAAAACCATTACAGAGGACTGTCACGAAGGGTGACTGTCAATTCATGGGAGTCATGCTACATGTTATGTGCCCCATGGTGAGTCAACATGTATGCATGGTAACACAACATGCATAGAAGCAGTCTCCACCATTTTCTAACACGTACCACCCCCAAAATGCCTTGCTGCAATCCTTACCCAAAATGAAAATTCCTCATGTCCGTGCATGGAACGCTGATTCAGCAGACGTTGCAATACTGATGACGAATAGCAGGAGGACAACGATGACACGAGCAGACAACATGGCCAAGAACCTGGGAATGACAGACACACAAGAAGTCAGCTAACAGATTTATCTCCACATACATGGTCATTTACTGAACAGGAACATTGTTGGCCCCATGCAAATGTAAAATAAAGTGTCCCTGCTAAAATGTGCAGAATGACATCATCACTCGAGTGACACATCAGAACACACATCTAAGTCACTTAGCATGCAGTCAGCTGGACCCACACATTGCAACACATGCCACCCAAGGCTACAAGCGTGCACACTCAGACCCAGTGACTCACCATTATGAGAAGAAGTTGCTTATAATGTGACTCCAGATATCCTCCTCCTCCTCCTCACTTGCCTCGTGACCAAGCCCTTCATCCTCCACGGGTGGATGTTCCTGCTCATCCTGATCCAGGATGAGTGGCACTGCCTTCTCTACTGCTATGTTGTGCAGCATGCAGCACACAAGGAAGATTTTGCAGACCTTCGCCGGTGCATATGGGAGGGACATGCCTGTCTTGTGAAGGCACCGGAATCGGCTCTTCAGGAGGCCAAACGTCCTCTCAATCACTCGCCTGGTCTGCCCGTGTGCATTGTTGTACCGATGATCTGCAGCTGATCTTGGGTTGCGGAGAGGCGTCATCAGCCATGGCATGTTGGGATAGCCAGAGTCCCCTACATGGAAACATCATGTACATAAGTGGGTCAGGAGGTGCCGTAAGAGCCAGAGATACCGCAACACACAGGACAAACAGAATATACCCACCAACAAGACATGCTCGTTTGTTGTGCAGCCGCAGCATCATTTGTGGCAACCTGCTACGCCACATGATGTAGGCATCGTGTGCTGACCCTGGAAAACATGCACAGACATGGGAAATCAGCATGTTAGCAAGACACACCACAAGGGCATTGATAGAGTGGTAATGTTTACGGTTGCGATAGGCTACCTCCTGTGTGTGTGGTGGTACCAAAGCCACATGTGTCCCATCAATGGACCCAATGACATGGCGCATCCCTCCCAGGGCATAGAAATCACCCTTGACACCTGTCAACTCCTCAGGAGTCGGAAAATGGATGAATTCATCAAGGTGCTCCAACATGGCTGCCAAAACATCACGCAGGACACGGCTGAACATTGTCTGGGACATGCCACCAACATCAGCTATGGTGAATTGAAACGTACCTGTAGCAAACAAATGTAGGGCTGCCATCACCTTCATCTTGGGGGTCAGCGCAGTGGGATACCTGTGTCGCGGTTGGAGGTGTGGTGCCACCTTGGCGGTCAAGTCCTCAATCAACTGTTGAGTGAATCTGTAACGTCGGATGCAGGCACGTTCCCTCATGGCACCCAAGTCTGGCATTGGTCGGGGACAGGCGGTACCCTGCAGAAAATTGTGATGAATGACGAAGATTGAGAGCATAACAACATCAATGTCAATGAACAGAGCACATGCTCAACTGCTACTACACATCTGCTAAATACAGAGTCTGGTGTATGCAATACATCCAGGACACATTTGCTAGCTTGGTGATACTCCTACGAAAAGCCACCTACACCCGTTGATTGGCAAGTCTACATTACATGCCCTGAAACGAGCTGAGGGCCAGTCTGAGTGAACAGCCAGAGACATCACAGGAGTGACATTCATCCACGTAGCTGCATTTAAAGGATGTCATCTCATACAGACAGCTGACGGCAAGCTAGACGCACAGGTCACATGGAATGTCAAATGTACACATCACACACATTGCGATGAAGGGGTACACGTGAAAACAGAAAACACAGACATTGAGACGACGCAGATATGTCCTGTTGTGAAAATATTATGTCCGATGCAAACAGGCCCTGCTTACGTGGGAATCCACATGTGGCATGGTGTGCGTAGATGTGTGCCCTGCTCATCTCCACACAAACACATGTTGGATGCAGCAACAGCAGATGTAGTTGACGGAACAGTAACAGCTCATGGGAACAAATGACACACACATGACATAGTCACATCGGGGCACGCTGATTGTGAAATGTCAGTTGTTAGTGTCCCTCTCCCTGGCATCAGGGGACAGTTGCGGGTGGTGGTGACTGTGCCATACCAGTGATGCTGTGCTTGACACGTTTGTACTACAGGCACACATGTGCAAAGTGTGAAGGGGAAGTGTGCCATGTATTGACCCATCACACATGACATGTGTACACACAGGTCCTGATGATGATCTGAAAATAACCGGATCGAAACGTTGTCGACCCTTGTCCACCAGCTTACATACGCCTTCGGCGCTTCTTGAATTTTGGTTCTCCTCAAAATATTGTAAATGACAAATTATGTACTGTAAATAATTTTTGTATGAACCGTTTAATCTTGTTTATATTTTGTATTTTCTGCGCCACTAGCTGTTGTTGTCCTTTCACGTTGTCACTTGCGCCGTCACTTTTGTGTCACGAGCACCATGTACACTGTTCTTTAGGGTTGTCTTGGCATTTATGCCTATTAGTGCTGTAACTATTGTTTTGTACATAATAATTCTTGATCTTCTTGTAAATATATGATGCCCAAGAGCACATTGAATAATTATTGTGAATCCTCTCGTTTCTTTTCTTTGTTGTAATATCTTGGATATACATATTGAATTAATCCTAATGAATCCAGCTGAGATTTTGTTGTATTTACAATGTGTACACAGGTCATCACACATCAATAGTGCAACTACATGAGGAGACATGTGCAAGATCACTGCCTGACACACCTAGGCCCTGCACATGAAAGTCTGCAATGACAATGACTTGATGTGCAGCCTTGTGCGAGTCGGAGACCTCCATTCCTTTCGTGTGCGCCTCCTATCACCAGTGTAAGCGTGTGAAACGCACCATACACACGCTATTGTAGTGGTGCCGTAGGAGTACGCGTGGTACGGACCGTACACATGTCGTGTGTATGGTCCGTATCACTATAGTAGTGGTGCCGTAGGAGTATGCGTGGTACGCACCGTACACACGTGCGTACTCCTACGGCACCACTACTATAGTGATACGGACCGTACACACGCTCTCAGAGCGTGTGTACGGTCCGTATCACTATTGTAGTGGTGCCGTACGTGTACGGGTATGTGTGAAACGCACCGTACATGTTTTTTTGAATCAAAAATTACATAGGGGACAAGTATTAGGCCCAAAATGCATGCTGGTTGTCATGGATACAGAGATTTCAGTTGCAATCTGGCCATCATGTGGGCTTGAAAAGTCAGTTGGCCCAAAAATTACAATGTTGCAAAGTGGTGTTTGCCTTGCTATGATGCTCAAAATTTGAACCATGCAAATTCGTGTCATTGGTGTATGTTTAAAGGGATTGGAGGAAACGTATGATGCAAATGAGTCTGACCAATCACTCTGTACTTCTGTAAAGAAAGCCCCCAGCAAAACAGATATAAGTCAGCCAGAACCCATGAGAGGGCACTTGCCTGCACAACTTTCCTGTCGACCACACTGCTGCTGTCTGTGCTTCCTCTGGCACCATGTCGCGGACTGTGGAGAGGGCCCAGCCATTCACCATGGAGGAGAATGAGGCCCTGCTGAATGTCCTCCTCCCACAGTACCCCAGCCTGTATGGGAGACCAGGGGAGCAGGTGAGTGCTGACCCCACTACCTTTGACTGTGCACCTGTTTCGTGGCTGTCACTTCTGGCATTGTGTCCAGGTGTGACAGACATGCAATGAGGTTTAGAGTGGGTCCCAGGGGGGGGGGAGTCTTATGTCTGCCATGAAGAGCATGAAGTAATTCCTGTGTGCACTCCTCACTTGCATTGTGCTTACTGTGACATTCACTGCATAGTGCATGACACAGTCAGCCTGGCAAATCCTGGGTGGCATTTTTTGGCTATTGTCCTGAGGTGATTCAGTGGTCCCCCCGGTGTGACAGGTGACAGTACCCACAGATGTGTATGATTTGAGGGGAGCTGTGGTGAGAGTGTCCAAGTGATGTGTACGCACTCCTGGACTTTGATGTGTGTGAAGGTTCCTTGTCATGTGGGTGAGTGTCTATGTGAAGTATTGCACCACAGCTGCATGGAGGAGGCAACAGCTCTACCCATCTAATGTGAGGAGTAAGCCATGCTGTGTGTCTGACTTGCTGGGCTAGCCCGACACCTGTGACACCCCACAGGCAAGTGGCACATGTGCAGAGTGAGGTATGTATCCGCTGTAGCCAATGGCAGGTGATTGATCTGTGCCTGTGTGTGTCTGTGTACTCTGCTGAGGTTGCGTCAGTGGGCTGGGGCATGTAACTGCTTTGAGGTGCTGTCCATCAGCCTGGTGTTGCATGTGATGCACAGTGTGTGCCATGATCAGGGAGTGTGTCGCACCACTCCTGCCACCTGTGTAGTTTCAATGCCATGTAGTGCATTGGGGCTTCCACAGAGGCCAATGACGATATGAGTAAGATGGGATTCCTTGGCAGCATCCTATGCCCAGTTCAACACATCATCGATGTTCAAATGTGTGTCTCTGTGACATGGAGCAGGTGTAGTGATGTTGTCTCACTTTGTCATCCTCACAGGTAACTGCCTACGAGAAGGGGGGATCTGGAAGCGGATCGGCAGGGCCGTGAGAGTGGCAGGGGTCGCAGTCGGCGCCTAGCCCAAGTCAGAAAACGGTGGCAGGACATCCGGTGCTGGACCCGGTGGATCGCCCGGGTCCAGCTGGGGCTCTCACCTCAACGCCCCCACAGCGGGCGCCCACACCTGACCACCCACATGATGCGTGTCCTGGCGGTGGTGTTCCCTGACATGGATAGGCAGTTACAGGAGGGACAGCAGCAAGGAGGGGGTTGGTACCTGTCTGTTTGTTGTGTTGTGTGTCCCCAGCTTTTGGAAGTGCTCTGTAGCATGGATACACTGCCAGGGTTTATATGTGCAGTGCATATTCTGTTCTCCAAAGTCAACCGGTGCTCTTATTCATCCCTTCCCCTGCTTGACATGTGTCCCCTGGTCTGTGTGTAATCACAATTGCACATGGTCATCTAGCCTGTCAGTTGATCCAAGTGCACATTGCTTTCAGCATCATGTGGGAGGGTGGTCTGTGACATGTGTTGTTACCTTGCCTGTGCCCTGTCCTGTTCACTCTGTTGGGGGGTCCATATTTGTTGGCACTGATGATGAGTCTCAACATGGGAGTGTGAGGTTTCAAATGAACACCCTTGCAGCATGCATGACCAATGTTGTGGCCTCAGACATGATGTGCATGAGTGGGAGATATGCATAGTGCCGGGACGGTTGCTCATGTTACAGTCAGATCATTCCTAGACCATGGAGCAGTGTGCCCACTACAGTCCCCTGAGACACCCTTGCCTCTGATTCATGTGTGTCATCCAACACTGTGCCCATTCTCTGTGTGTTCAGCATAGGTTGGCCTCTGTGGCATTGTTCCCTGGCCTCATTTGTATTTATGCAAAGTGTGCTACATGTGTCCACTGGACAGGGTGACCCCATTTGGCTTGTGCATCCTCACACTGGGCGGTGCCTGTGTGTCTATGTACAACTATCTGTTGATGGTTGTTTGTTGTGTTGGCAGCCTCACGAGATGATGTGGAGAACATTTCGGATTTCTTGATTCACATTTTAGTAAACCCAGATTAAGAGGTGTCACTTCTTGATCTGTCTCAATCACAATGTCTCGGGTATGGGGGATTTGTGCGGGCGAGGCCTATATGGCCAGACCTTATGTCTCCTTGCCAGGTCTGACCTGTGTGTGATAATTGGCTGGACAGAGACTCAACATGCAGTGTCCCGTGATGTTGTGCAGGGTAACATGTTTGTGCTTTGCAGCATGTGTCAATTGTTTAGATACATGATTCCTGCTCATTCATGTTTTGCACCAGTGTGTGGTCAAGATGCTACATAGTGTGGTCTTTGTGTGCTGACATCTGTGTGGACATTCAGGCTTGCCATGGGGGTGTCTCCTCAGTGCAGGTATGCCTTTTTACAACACAATAGCAGGCCCATTAGCTCATGCATTGTCCTGGGTTTGGACTTGTGTGCCACTCCACATGACAAGCAGTGGGTCAGATGTGTTGGCAACTGTGTCATCAGGTAACGGATGGCCATGTGACAACTGACATAATTCAAGTTGTTAGTCACAAGTTATTGTACCTTGACACTCACAACACTTGTCAACAGGTCTTCATGTTTTCTATGCTTTAGTTTGATGTTTTGTTGTTGAGAACAATAATGTGCCTGCATGACAGATGTCTCCCAAGTTAGTACACACCAAACCACCTTTACACTTTCAGGGAACACACTGGCACAATTTTAAATAAGGCACTGTTCTAATGAGACTGTTTTTCTGATTATACATATACATGTTCCCCCAGTGTTGTTGAAATTGGGTAGGTCCTTGGTTGTTGATGATACCAACTTACGAGTGTCAAGTCATCAAGCCCTCTGTGGGCCCATGTACATGTACTTTCTGCAACTACATTTCTTTCTAACAGTGGCTTCTTTAAAGAAGGCTGCCAGCTTCTTCAATGACTGGGTAAATGTAGTTTGGTGTGCACCTCCTTGGGAGCCATCTGTTATGAAGGCACATGTGTGTTCTGTTCACAAAATGGCACATTCCCACATTCTGACCATGTTGATTGTGTCAAGTATTGTGATTCCCAAGGGACAAACTTTTTTTTCGTTTTATGTTCCAAAGTACTTACCGGTCTCTGAGTGTGGGGACACCTTTGGTATTGAGGTGTGTTACTTTGCCTTGGGGGCACCACTACTGTTTCTTTCAGGTAAAACAAGAGGTGGCATGACTTCATTGTATTGCTGTGCTCACCTGTTCCCAGACACTAGCTCCTCAGTGTTTTCTCATTCAAGTTTTGGGCTGGTGTGTCCTATTGTTCCTTGTGTCCAAGTGGCATGGTGGGTCTACCAACTGGGGAGTACAGGGCTTACATATGTGCGGAGTAATCTAGCTGTTACTCATGATGCATTGCCTGATATGCATTGTGACCTATTGATTTTGTACTCATGTGTCAGATCTATACAGGTGACTGATGTTTTTCTGTATCTTCACCTTGCCCACAGCATCATCATTGGAAACCGAGGGAGACACCGGCACGGACCTGGAGGAGGGACCCAGCACAAGTGCCACCAGTGCTGGCGAGTCTGCGGGAGCCAGTGGCACGAAGGGCGAGGGGAGTCAGTCAGAGGACGTGTCTGGTGGCGAATCCAACTACGACACAGACGGGTCCGAGGATGACCTCATCGAGGGGGCGGAGGCTGCTACAACTCCTGGCAGCAGCCAAACATCTGTCCCCGCCTCCTCCATTCCCAGCACCGCCCTCCCAGTTGCTCCAGTCCCTTCTGTCCGTGCAAGTGCCACCAGTGCTGGCGAGTCTGCGGGAGCCAGTGGCACGAAGGGCGAGGGGAGTCAGTCAGAGGACGTGTCTGGTGGCGAATCCAACTACGACACAGACGGGTCCGAGGCTGACCTCATCGAGGGGGCGGAGGCTGCTACAACTCCTGGCAGCAGCCAAACATCTGTCCCCGCCTCCTCCATTCCCAGCACCGCCCTCCCAGTTGCTCCAGTCCCTTCTGTCCGTGCAGGGCCCCACCATGTCTCCTTCAGGACAGGCACCGCATTCCCTGCCCCTGTCACCCCTGCTGCCCTCAGTGCAGAGTCTGTGGACATACTGCGGAAGTTGCAGGTTGGGCAGGCATCGGTGCTGACTGTCCTCCATGTTAAGTAAGAACAGTGTCCACAAGGAACTTATTCACAAAGATCCATTGACAATTTTGGAGTAAAAGTTATACTCCCAGCTGATTTAATCCCCAAGCCAAGGAAAAAGTACTTAATTAGTCTGGAGTACTTATTTACTTAAACAAAAACAAGAATAATTTATTGCACAATTCACAATTATATCAAAAACAATTTAGTTTTCAGGCACAAGGAGAAATGGTGAGAAAGGTGAAAATAGAACCCAGTGCGAATAGTAGTAGCCTACAAGGTGAAATAAGTGTATAAGAGGTCTTTTTTTTAAAAAACAATGAGGAGCATATAAGAGTGTAACGAGTCTTTTTTGCTCTCCCTTTGTTGGAGTCGACGACGTTTCAACCCTCTCTGGGTACGGGGTCTCTTCAGGACATTATCTGGGGACTACAAACAAGGAAGGAGTAAGTGCCCGAATTGTACTAGATATGTAGGTTGATTCAAGACTCCAGTTATTTGTTGGCTTACCTAATTATGTTCAATTAGAATTTGAAGATTGGTAGATGGTATATGTCTGACGAAGTCTAAAAATACAAAAAGGATATATAAGGAAATTCATAATTCTATCCTTATAGGTATATCTATCTTTATTATGTTAAAGAAAAACAGGGGGTGTTTTACTTATCAGGCCCATACATAATTAATCAAATTATAAGCGTAACATTGATTATAAGGACATCTTCCTGATAGGGGCTGGCCCTATTCTAGTATAAATCCAGTGAAAACCTAGGTGCTAATCACACTATAATAATTATCACTATGTATGTCACTTACTTGGAGCTTCTAATGTCTCCGCTGTCTCCGCAAACAATGGCAAGGCTTGACAAATACAAGGACTAATTTAGCCAGTCCGTATAATGATCTATAAAAAATATATGATAAGGGACAATCGGTACCGGAGGCTACAATAAACTGATTTACTTAATAACTGTAAGAAACTGCTACTCACAGAACTGCTGTAGGGATACAGGATGTCCGTGAACCAATTCCGACTGTACTTAATATGTCTCAGTAGTGAATACCTGTAGGACATGGAGGCCAAAAATTACTGCCAAACCTTCACATAGCGAGATAGTTTAAAGGAAGCAGTACGCGTAAGTAACTTACTTTTTCGAAAACCAACGGGTGAAGCATCCGAATCCTGGATGATTGAAGCATCCGAATCTGCCGCGCAAGTCGGTGAACGCTATCCCTGGAAGCGGAAGTATTTAATTCAACCCGGAAGCGTGCGCATGCACAGGGGAGGGAATGGGATTCTATGGCGGCCATCTTGAAGGGGAGGTTTTTTCTCGTAGTCTCTAAAGTAAGTAATCGGTCCTTCTGTGTAAAAAGGACTCGAATTGTAGAGAATGGCCCGAAGTTAGGCGCATAAGTGTGGGAATTGCATATGTCAAACCGGAGGGGTGCGCATAAGTACGGGAAGTTTATTATCAACCCAACGGTGTGTGCAGGGCAAGGTATAGGAATCAATGGCGGCCATCTTGGAGAGATGTTCTCTAGGGTAATTAATGGGTCCATACATATGAATAGGACTCAAGGGATTAGGCACATATGTCCAGGAGAGCAAACTAGACTCGTTAAAAGTTATCTTCGAGGGTCTCTTCATACATTATTATTCATACATGTAGTGTTCGATTACGAGTGATACTTAAGCTGGCATCTTAAGGAAACCAAATCCTTCTCACATGCTAACATTAACTACATCTTGCGCGATTTCACAAACTGCGCGACCTGTAATGTTATATACTGCATCTGGTGTCCGTGTGAGCTGATTTACATTGGACAGACTACTCAACCAGTCAAAAACCGCATCTGCCAACACCGAAGCAGAATACGGTGTTCTACTGAAAATGCTCCACTTGTTGAGCATTACAAGGAGAAAGCTCACTCACCCGATGACATCAGGTGGCAGGTAATTGAAAAAGCTAAACTGCCACCCAGGGGAGGTGATATGTCAATCCTGCTACAGACACTGGAGTGTAAATGGATTGATAAGTGTCAATCGACAACTCTGGGCCTTAACAGCCTAGAGGAATGGCGGAAATTCATTAGTTTACATTGAAGTGCAATTGAAAAAAGCTCTACCTATGATAACGGGCCTAGTAATTATTTTTATTATTTTTGTACATATGAATTAATTCATATAAGGAAATGAAAGGTTATGGGGCCTATATTAGAACATTATTAGGTAGAATGCCAGCAGTTTTTGATGAATGAATCTAATCTTCCTTATTGCATTCGATTTCCTATTACAGTTGAATTTTTATTGTAATGTTTGATTTACTGATGTCCTCATGAGATGCCTTTTGAGTCAGTGAAATAAGAGGTGGAGGTATATAAACATACAAAATCAAATGTAATGAAATATAAATTGTTGCTTGACTAGAAAACGATGTATTGCCCTGAATTGATTGGTACAGCGGCAAGTACTAATGCATTAATACATCTTTGGAAGATGCCAGCTTAAGTATCACTCGTAATCGAACACTACATGTATGAATAATAATGTATGAAGAGACCCTCGAAGATAACTTTTAACGAGTCTATTTTGCTCTCCTGGACATATGTGCCTAATCCCTTGAGTCCTATTCATATGTATGGACCCATTAATTACCCTAGAGAACATCTCTCCAAGATGGCCGCCATTGATTCCTATACCTTGCCCTGCACACACCGTTGGGTTGATAATAAACTTCCCGTACTTATGCGCACCCCTCCGGTTTGACATATGCAATTCCCACACTTATGCGCCTAACTTCGGGCCATTCTCTACAATTCGAGTCCTTTTTACACAGAAGGACCGATTACTTACTTTAGAGACTACGAGAAAAAACCTCCCCTTCAAGATGGCCGCCATAGAATCCCATTCCCTCCCCTGTGCATGCGCACGCTTCCGGGTTGAATTAAATACTTCCGCTTCCGGGGATAGCGTTCACCGACTTGCGCGGCAGATTCGGATGCTTCAATCATCCAGGATTCGGATGCTTCACCCGTTAGTTTTCGAAAAAGTAAGTTACTTACGCGTACTGCTTCCTTTAAACTATCTCGCTATGTGAAGGTTTGGCAGTAATTTTTGGCCTCCATGTCCTACAGGTATTCACTACTGAGACATATTAAGTACAGTCGGAATTGGTTCACGGACATCCTGTATCCCTACAGCAGTTCTGTGAGTAGCAGTTTCTTACAGTTATTAAGTAAATCAGTTTATTGTAGCCTCCGGTACCGATTGTCCCTTATCATATATTTTTTGTAGATCATTATACGGACTGGCTAAATTAGTCCTTGTATTTGTCAAGCCTTGCCATTGTTTGCGGAGACAGCGGAGACATTAGAAGCTCCAAGTAAGTGACATACATAGTGATAATTATTATAGTGTGATTAGCACCTAGGTTTTCACTGGATTTATACTAGAATAGGGCCAGCCCCTATCAGGAAGATGTCCTTATAATCAATGTTACGCTTATAATTTGATTAATTACGTATGGGCCTGATAAGTAAAACACCCCCTGTTTTTCTTTAACATAATAAAGATAGATATACCTATAAGGATAGAATTATGAATTTCCTTATATATCCTTTTTGTATTTTTAGACTTCGTCAGACATATACCATCTACCAATCTTCAAATTCTAATTGAACATAATTAGGTAAGCCAACAAATAACTGGAGTCTTGAATCAACCTACATATCTAGTACAATTCGGGCACTTACTCCTTCCTTGTTTGTAGTCCCCAGATAATGTCCTGAAGAGACCCCGTACCCAGAGAGGGTTGAAACGTCGTCGACTCCAACAAAGGGAGAGCAAAAAAGACTCGTTACACTCTTATATGCTCCTCATTGTTTTTTAAAAAAAGACCTCTTATACACTTATTTCACCTTGTAGGCTACTACTATTCGCACTGGGTTCTATTTTCACCTTTCTCACCATTTCTCCTTGTGCCTGAAAACTAAATTGTTTTTGATATAATTGTGAATTGTGCAATAAATTATTCTTGTTTTTGTTTAAGTAAATAAGTACTCCAGACTAATTAAGTACTTTTTCCTTGGCTTGGGGATTAAATCAGCTGGGAGTATAACTTTTACTCCAAAATTGTCAATGGATCTTTGTGAATAAGTTCCTTGTGGACACTGTTCTTACTTAATAGTAATACCCAGTTCACAGGGACATATGGGTTGCTCTTGTTTGTTATAAAGACTGTCCTCCATGGCCACACCACACTGCTAACACAGATGGTGTCGTTCATGGAGGGCATGTCAGCATCGATGTCTGAACAACGCAGGTTTCTGCGGTCCATGGACTCTTCACTGACGGCAGCAGTCAGTCTCCTACAGCGCTTCGTCCCCCCACCCCAGCCCCATCCACACTTCTCTCTCCCATACCTGTCCCATGCACACCAAGACATTCCCATGCACGCACCCCACCAGACACAGGCAGCACACCACCAAGTAAGGGCAAGCGCACACCTCCTGTCACGCACACTCAGGGGGATGTAGGCACACCCACTGGGTCTGGGGCAAAAAGACATGCATGCAGCCACAGTCTGAGTCCGCAGGCCTCACAACCCAGTCCCTCCAAAAGCACTCCCCTTGGCTCCCCTGCCAAACTGACACCCAAAGAGTTGGCCATCACCCACACTGTGACACCACCCCGCAAGTGGGCGAGGAAGTCCCTGGCCAGGGTAGTCAAGTCCCCCCCCCTGTCCACCCCCTCCCCCATGGGCACTGCACCCCATCCCTCGCCCACCCCCCCTCGGCCACCACCCCCTCCGTTGGCCCTGGGATTTCTTCCGGTGTAGGGCTTACCCTGGACGCCCTGGCAGCAGTGTGAAGCGATGTGCTAACATCCACCTTTGCCGCTGCCCCACCCCCTGCGTTGGAGACGTCCACCCCTGCACCCACACACCTGCCCTTCCCCCTCCTGTCCCTGTGGTGCCTGGTCCTTCCCCACATGATGCCCCCCCCGGTCGACGAACCTGAGGGTTCCAATGTGCAGGCAAGCTAGGAGAGACGCATGCCCATGTGTCCCCCCAAGGACTTCTATTGTGGACTGGTGATTGGCCTTTGTATATAGTGCCATTTCATGTTTTTTATTTTATGCAGAATAAAGCATTTATTTTTACTTTGCACACTATTGCATTTCAGGTATTGATGTTGGTGCTGAGGCTCCTGGAGTTGGTGTAGTGGTAATGCGTTATGGTTCTGAGAAATGTTCTACTCTGATGGTCATGAGGTGGACCATGGTTTCTGTGTGCCATCACAAGGTCTCTGCAAATGATCATTGTTAGTGTGTGTTATTTTGGTTTTGAGACATTGTCCCAAGGAGTGTTCCTTCCTCTGTGGCACCTGGCATCTTCCCTGCAAAGAGTTGCACAATTGTTGTGCTGACCTGTGTCTACATTTCCTTTGTTGGTGACGGATCCCTTCAACTATGGCCATGCCTGCTCAGCAATGTCTCCGGCTGCATCTTCTGTGCCATCCTTGCTAGTCACTGTACTTGTGTATTGAGTATGTCGAAATGCCTTCATGGAGAAATTCTCCGTTTTCAGCACTATGCATGTGTGTACTCCCGGCCTAGCACACATATGGTACTTTTTCTGCAGGGTATTTGGGCACATGACTCACAATTGTGGGCATTGTATCTGTGGGAACTCCACCCTAGTCCTTCCATGAGAGACAACATCTTGGTGGCTGGCCCAGCACCTGAGCATTCCTATCAGTCCTGGGATGTGCGTGACAGTGTGTGTTCCCTTTGGCTCTCTTAGTTTAGTAGGCAGTGACATGACTATACAGTCTTGTGGCATGATCTCAGTGTGTGTATTGTGCTGCATCCGCCAGGGGTGGGTATGCATGTGTTATTTGTCCTCACACCCACATGTGGTGTGTCATGCAGTGGGGGAGTGACATCCATCCTCCTGGGAGTGGGACACTGCTGTCAGTTATGTGTTGTTATGGCACTATCATCTTTGTACACAGTTAGGGATGCGTACATACACCCATGGAGTTGTGGTCATCTGATAATATTGTACACCCCCCATGTCTCTGTCCACTGCTGGGAGTCCTCTGCACCCACCCCTCACATGTCTGTCCACTGCTGGGAGTGATATGCACCCACCCCTCAAGTTGCAGGCCACTTCTGGGGGTCCTCTGCACCCACCCCTCACGTGGCTGTCCACTGCTGGGAGTGATATGCACCCACCCCTCATGTTGCAGGCCACTGCTGGGGGTCCTCTGCACCCACCCCTCACATGTCTGTCCACTGCTGGGAGTCCTCTGCACCCACCCCTCACATGTCTGTCCAGTGCTGGGAGTGATATGCAGCCACCCCTCATATGTCTGTCCACTGCTGGGAGTCCTCTACACCCAACCCTCACATGTCTGTCCACTACTGGGAGTGAAAGGGCACCCACCCCTCACATGTCTGTCCACTGCTGGGAGTCCTCTTCACCCACCCCTCACATGTCTGTCCACTGCTGAGAGTCCTCTGCACCCACCCCTCACATGTTGGCCACTGCTAGGAGGCCTTTGCACCCACCCCTCACATGTCTGTCCACTGCTGGGAGTCCTCTGCACACACCCCTCACATGTCTTTCCACTGCTGGGAGTGATATGCACCCACCCCTCACATGTCTGTCCACTGCTGAGAGTCCTCTGCACCCACCCCTCACATGTCTGTCCACTGCTGTGAGTCCTCTGCACCCACCCCTCACAAGTCTGTCCACTGCTGGGAGTCCTCTGCACCCACCCCTCACATGTCTGTCCACTGCTGGGAGTCCTCTGCACTAACCCCTCACATGTCTGTCCACTGCTGGGAGTGATATTCACCCACCCCTCATGTTGCAGGCCACTGCTGGGAGTCCTCTGCACCCACCCCTCACATGTCTGTCCACTGCTGGGAGTCCTCTGCACCCACCCCTCACATGTCTGTCCACTGCTGGGAGTCCTCTGCACCCACCCCTCACATGTCTGTCCACTGCTGGGAGTGATATGCACCCACCCCTCATATTGCAGGCCACTGCTGGTGGTCCTCTGCACCCACCTCTAACATGTCTGCCCACTGCTGGGAGTCCTCTGCACCCACCCCTCACATGTCTGTCCACTGCTGGGAGTCCTCTGCACCCACCCCTCACATGTCTGTCCACTGCTGGTAGTGATATGCACCCACCCCTCACATGTCTGTCCACTGCTGGGAGTCCTCTGCACCCACCCCTCACATGTCTGTCCACTGCTGGGAGTCCTCTGCACCCACCCCTCACATGTCTGTCCACTGCTGGAAGTCCTCTGCACCCACCCCTCACATGTCTGTCCACCGCTGGGAGTCCTCTGCACCCACACCTCACATGTCTGTCCACTGCTGGGAATCCTATGCAGCCACCCACCCACCCACCCACCCCCTTGGTGCAGTACACTGCTGTCCTGGGCCTACACACACACCAATATAGTGGTAATATGCTGCACCAGGCCGTAGGCCAACATTCGTGGCATGTGTACGCCTTGTATCCAAAATGTACTGGTACCGTAGGGGTACGTGTGATACGGACCATACCCCCGCATTCAATGGGTGTGTACGGTCCGTACCACCCGTACCCCTACGGCACAAATACAATGGTGATACGGCCCGTACCCACGCTATGTATGCGTGGGTGCGGTCCGTATCACTATGGTAGTGGTGCCATAGAGGTACGCGTGGTACGGACCGTACACACGCCCTGTGAGCATGTGTACGGTCAGTTCCACGCGTACCCCTACGGCACCACTTCAATGGTGCTACAGACCGTACACACGCTCTGAGGGCGTGTGTACTGTCCGTACCACGCGTACCCCTACGGCACCACTACAATGGTGATACGGACCGTACACACGCTCTGAGGGCGTGTGTACGGTCCGTACCACGCGTACCCCTACGGCACCACTACAATGGTGATACGGACCATACACACGCTCTGAGGGCGTGTGTACGGTCCATACCATGCGTACCCCTACGGCACCAGTACAATGGTGATATGGACCGTACACACGCTCTGCGGGTGTGTGTACAGTCCGTACCACGCTACCCCTACGGCACCAGTACAATGGTGATACAGACCGTACACACGCTCTGAGGGCGTGTGTTCGGTCTGTACCATGCGTACCCCTACGGCACCAGTACAATGGTGATACGGACCGTACACACGCTCTGGGGGTGTGTGTACGGTCTGTACCATGCGTACCCCCACAGCACCACTAATATAGTGCTATGGACCGTACCCACGCTATGTATGTGTGTGTACGGTGCGTATCACTATTGTAGTGTTGCCGTAGGGGTAGACGTACACGTCCACTTCCGTTGTTGCGTGACGCAGGGATTGGTGGACACGCCCCCCGGAGTGACCGGACCCTTGAGGTAATGTATGTCCTCATTATTGTAGGTTTTAATTTGGGTAGGGGGTATGTTTCCTGGCCCTCACCCCCCCTTGGCCCCTGGGTGTTGTTCTCACCTTCTGCGGCATGTGTGTCGGGTTCGGTGCACCAGGTCGTAGGCTAAGAGGTTCCGGGATGACACGTAGGATGGGGTCCATGGCTGTCCGTCGCGTACCGGGGCTCCGTTTTCGCGCAGGACTCAGTTTTCCGGCATTTTTTGGCTGCCGTAAAAAAATAGCTGTGCGGAGTGACGTAGGGACAAATTGTACTTGCTGGTCCGTAAAACGCTGCCTGACTCCGTACGGACGTCGCGTACACGCTGTCCAGGATCAGACTTGTAGGTATTTTTTAGCCGTACGGTGTTTTGTATGATTCGTACGGAAATGGTATTTCTGTACAAATCGTACTTGCTGGATTGTACTGTGGGTTTCCCGGATACGAGTTGTATGGAGAATACGCTCCGTACGACGAATCGTACCCGGGTTTTACAGGATCGGAATCGGCACCATAGTGTGGAAACATCAAAGCACCTTCTTTTTTTAGTGATCTTATGCCATTGACTTAATAAAAAGCATGTGTGGAACTCACACTTATGGCCGTATAATGACCTGCCGTGTCTTCTGGCAGAGTCTCTTCTCATTCGCTAACAGGGACTCTCACATCTCCCCTAATCAGATCTCACATAGCCTTGAAAGTTTTAATTTTTCAGCAATAATGTCAACTATCACAAGTAAAATATTTGTTTCAAGCTAGGAAATAATTTCTTTGCCCAAAATATTTGTTCAGTGTCAACAACCAATAACAGCACAGCATTCTGTGATGTAATCAGCCAATAGCAGCATGGCACAAACGCCAACCATGCAATATCAGTGCGGCACATTATGACGCATTTCTCACTCCTCGCAGCGGCACGCACTCCTTTATCTTTTTAACGAGTGCACTCTTTTCTCTACTGAAAGCAAGCATAAAAAAATACTGGGCTAGTTCAACAAATAACTTTTCTCTGCTCCACAAACAAATCAAAGTACTCAATCACACTCAAAATGACCCAGAGTGACACACACTTGAGTGAAACCTAGAATCAGAGGGATTCACCTGGATTAGTGCAGCTTCTCCTTTGCACAAGAAGATCCACTACACCAACCATACCTTACTCTTGCAAAAGGTATATATCTGATGGCACCACACGACTAGCACCACAAAACTTAGCAAACAAATTACATCACAGTATGTTCAACACTTATATATCCATGGATCTTAGGCTATGTCTATCCTGATAACAACTTCAACTGCTCAGCTTTAAGTGCATTCACATCTGTAGCACATCTAGAATATCACACAACTTGACAATTACAATACACAACCCTATTAATATTCACTCCTACGCTATTGCCACTGTTTTCTAAACTGCTGGAACTCCGGTGATCCTCTGAATTCGGACATGGGTTTTAAGAGATAGGACTGGGTTTGGGCGAGTCTAGAATTTCTACAAGAAATACACTAACTACCTTTGCTTCAGTAGCTAACCATCTGATATGCTACCGTCTTGCTAGAGCACTGGGCCTTCACAACGCAGTCTCTTAATCAAGTCATTAAAGATTTTTCCCCATTGATCATATGAACCCTTGGCAGCTGATGTGAAGCATTGAAGGGAGATAACATCTACACAACATTTCTAACGTGTGAAGACAATGTGACTCCACAATAAGGACCAGAAATCACTGAATATGATTAAAAGGTATAATTTGGATTACTAATCAATCCAGTGAACATGCAAGACAAATGTAAATTCAATAAGGACATCATAAGCAAAGTGAAATACCTCAGTTGATTAAGACGCAACAGAATGAGATACAGAATTGTGATACTCACAATAATACAGAAACAAATAAAAGTGAACAGGTGTTCCCTTCTGTCTCCTAACATCAGTCAGATATAGGGTCATCTATTAAGGGTCTCTAATTTGGGAGCATAGAAGAAGGTGTCTGCATGATCATATTTCAGTAGATATCTAATGAAAAAGGAAGTAAGTGTTTAGCATAAAGCTTCCCACTTACAAGAATAAGGCAAGCAAAGAAGTCTAAAGGGAATCTAACGTGACTCTAACTATGAGACAACCAACCTAAAAGTAACAGGAGATGTAGAAATGTTCTTATCTCCTTTGAAACTGACGTGGAGAAGTGTGGCTCAATGGTTAGAGTGGCAGTCCTCGATGCAGAGCACTGGTCCGGGACCAGGGTTTGATTCCCGACGCGGCAGGGTCTTGGGCTATAAATTCCTCAGACCTGATATTCTCACATCAGTGCCTATCCTAATCATGGGTCCCATGCTGCAACTCTGGGCAATAGCTTGCTTAGTCTCCACAATGGCCCCAACAGTGCTGGGATGCCTGGCTTTACCATGGGGGTGCCCAGGAGTGGACACTTCACACGGATAGCCAGGAAGGGTTCCTACAGTGGTATGAATACAGCGCGGAGATACCCCCAGGGGTGATTCGGCGCTATATAAGCACATACACACATTTACATTTACAGGGACCAATCAGACCATTACTCTGAATTCCCAACGCATTGAACTGAGAGTGTGATTCTTGGCCTTGAACATCTTGACATTCTGGTGCTTGATGAACAGAAAGTTCTTTCGACCACGTTCACTGCCAAGTCTCCCTTCAGGCCTCTCTTTCAGCAGTCCAACACAGGCAATAAACCGTTCTCTAAAAGAATAAGAAACCTTACAAAAACGGCAAACATGCTGGCAAGCAAAATGCATTTCACCTGAGGTCTGTAGTCAGGCTAACTTTAAGTAAGCATTTATTATGCACTTCGAATACATGATAATACACGCACACATGTAATTTGAGTAAATGAGTGCATGTTTACATATGTAAATATAACTTGAAATGTAAGTGTGAAAACTGGAAGAGTACATGATTCATGTTTAAACTAAACATTAGTGCACATGTGTCTAAATCTCTAGTCTCTACAGTAAATACATTTCATCAATATATTTGAAAACTTTACACATGTTAATGAAGTTAAGGCACGCATGAATATACTGTCAAATGCACATATATAATTGCATTTCTTCAACATGTAAGGGTGGGGTCTAAATTGTGCTGCTCCACACCTAAAGCCAATTGCAGAAGGGTGCAAAGCCAAAGTCTCCTTTCTTTGTACTTCTTTTTATTGTATGTTATGAAGAATTGATAACATGAGGTTTTCCACACGACTAACACTGACTGTAGCCCTGCCTAAAAAGGACTACTTTGATAGCTAACAACATCTGAATCCTAAAAACTATTTTGTTGCTTCAAATATTCAGTGATATGTATTAGGATGAATAAATTGTACAAAACAATTCTGAGAAGTCAAATGACTGTATCACTAAATAATCACACTTCTGCAAAGGATCCTCAATACAAAATAGACTCATTAAAACTAAATGTGTACTTTTTTTGACTTTTTACAAAGGGCCAAGCTGTCACCTTGCAAGGAGATAACAGAAAAAAGGTAGGTCATGAAAGGTTTGACCAAATGAGAGGGGAGACATCCTCTATATGGTGTTCCCTTGTTGAGACCCTTGGAAAAGCCAGATTTCTAGAAAAGCCAAATTGAAAATGTCCTGCATAAAATCACTGGAAAATTGGTAATGCCTTTTAAAAAAATGGCGCATGTGTCATTACATTCTTTGAGCACACCGGTGTTTGCAAGTCAGCATGTTGAGCCTATTTATAGGATTTTCATCATGGCACAATTGTTGAGCTGCTCTTAATAAAGACGCATGCTTCCTACATATACAGAAATATTGATTCAGCAGCTTTATTCATTTCCTAGCCGAGGCTGCAAGCTGCGGATTGTAGTTTATCTTGGTGTCAAATAAATATCTCAATTATTGACACAAAAAAGACTTTGTAGCTTTCCTAACTTTACACAGTGAACATTTTCTGTATTGCTTCTTAAGCAGTATCCCTGTCGCATGGTGGAAGAATACTGAGCTAGAGTTGAAAGGCTTGTGTACAGCAATATGAAACCCCTTATAATGCTGTGCGGACAGCTGCTTTTTCAGTTTGTCACATTAGGGCTTGATATGTGTGCAGGAGAGCTAAAGGTTCGCAGTTCCACACTTTTCTTTGAAAAGTAGATCTCCTGTGACGTTTAGGGCTCATTACAAGTGTGGTGGTCTATTGACTGCCAGACTTACGGGCGTGGTGGTAGCGGTCTTCGGATCATCCTTTTACAATTCGGTCAGTCAGACTGCCACTGTCTCACCACAACCGAACGGGAACCACCATTCCCTGAATGGTGGTCTTGAGACCGCAATATGCTTGGGGGGACCGCTGTGATCCTGCCAAGCATATTACGAGTTTCCTCTCCACTACAGTTTTCATGGAGGTTCCCCCTCCATGAAAACCGTTGCAGGGAGGAAACAAAGGGGGCCCTACTTGTGCCTCAGGGCCATGGGGTGCATGAAAGCGAGCACAACGTATGACCCCCTGTGTGCATGTACCCTGGTTCCTGCGTGGCATGAACTCTTCTGTCCATTTTGTGCAGGAACTGTTTTTGGCGTTCCCATTGCAGGGCCCATTTTCTGAGTCACCGCCATGGAATCATAAAAAAAGTGCACCAGACATGAGCAACAATTGTAATCTGGCAGGCGGCCTGACCACGGGTTTGGCGTTGTGGTAGTGGGGCGGTCCCAATGCCACACCGCCAAACTCGTAATCAGGTCTTAAGTGTTTAACTTGATGAAAGCATGAAACTCACTAACATTCATACAGGCCATATCAAATTTATAAATAAGTAACCACAAGTACTAATAGCACAAATTCATGGGCTTCCATTCACCAAAATACCTGTGATAAAGTAAGTAACACCACACATCCTTTGACGCCAAAGACATCACATAAAAGTTCACATATGTCCCTGATGTCTCCTTTAAAATATATTTCTAATTAATGAATAATTTTTGCTTAGTGATTTAAATGTGTTGCACTAAAAACAAAATTGTCGGACTTTACACTAGCATTTTTTCTTAGTATTTCGAAACAAGACCTAAACTAGACCCAACTCCATCTTGTATTTTTAACCGTTCGTGGTTTCATTTCACTCTTTTTCTCTACATGCAGCAAACTGTTCACAAATGAAACACTAATTTGATGTGTTGCTCTTGGTAAACTCAGAGGAAGTCTTATCTCAAAATGTTTTTGTTCCATTACCTTTCCTGCCTGCTTTCAATATGTCTAATCATTATATAAGTATGTCATTGTTTAGAGTGTAGCTCGATTTGTACTGTCATATCCAATGATGTCAGGTCAGAGAGAACTTATTTATAAACATTATTTTAGGGGATACTATTAGATTATGCTGCATTGTATTTTGTATTCTGTTTTGTTAAATGTATGCAACATTTCAATCACCTTATGCTGACTGTGTGATTGTCACCATATATTTCATTACGGCAAGGGCTCATACAGGAGGTGGGCGATGAGATACTTGCCTGACTTTTAGAGAGCAGATCCAGGTCAGTCTTTCTCGTGCTTAGGACTTAGAATATTTTGTTAGACTTAATGCTGCATTTGGCTATTTTTAATGCTATTTCCCTCTATTGACTGACTGACCATATTTTGGCCTTGTAATGAATTTTCAACCGTTGCATAAACCTTCCATCAGGCTATTAAATTCTGAGGAAAGACCTTCCGGTTGGGAAAGGAGGTGGCATCGCCATTGTTTTTAAACAGAAGTTGGACTGCACCTCTATCATACTAGACCTGGATGTGGGTGCAGAATGCCTGGGTTTTCGCTGCATTTTATCACCCCGTCAATGCATTGCTGGAATCCTGATTTACAGACCCCCGGGGACACCTGACAATTTCATCAAGTCCCTAAATGAAGCCATAACCCCTCTCGCCCTCACAAACAATCATCTGCTCATCTTGGGGGACCCCAACTTACACATGGATAAATCCTTGGATCCTCATGTTACTGCGTTGTCCGAAATAATGGCAGCATGCAACCTTGTCCCTTTCATTTCCTCTCCCACACATAACTTAGGCCATACTCTGGATCAGATCTTTTGTAATGTGGATTTGGAAACAGATCCTCCAACGGCCATTACTTGGTCTGATCACTTCCTCATTAACTTCAAGATATCTAGCACAGGGACCGATATCCCACCCAAGGCGAAAACTATGAAACATAGCCTCAGAGCTCTCAACAAAATACCCCTGACGGTTCTTGTGGTGGCTTTAGATTCTTCTGCCCCTTCACTGTCTGAAAATCCTGAAGTAGAGGCCTGTGCTCTAGAATCCTGGCTCAGGAAAAATGTTGATGAGGTAGCCCCTCTGACCTCCCGCACTTCCAGGAGGATTAGTCGCTCCGCCCCCTGGTTCAACAAATCCCTGGGAACTAGCAAAAGCAAATGCAAATGTCTAGAAAGAAGGTGGCGTAAACATTATACACTGGAAGATAAGCTGATCTATAAGGCTGCTCTAAAATGTCAGTATCTGCAGGTGAAAGAGGCCAAGAAAGGCCATATGCAGGTTAAGATTGCGACCACTAACAATAAGGGCAAGGAGATCTTTAGCATTGTAAAGTCTTTCATTTTCCCTAAGGTGACTAGGAAGGAAGTCCCCCATTCGGCCAAATGGACCAGCCAGGTGGCCCTATCCCTCTATAACAAGGTTGTCACGATCCATCAGTCTTTCTCTAGGGAGACAGAGAGGGACCCCTCATCACATTTACAATGTAAAAGTCAGGTCCCAGATTCCCCTGGCATTATTACAATTCTCGGGTATACAACTGAACAAATCGCTTAGATGCCTTAAGGGCCTTAAGTCGGGCTCCCGGGTGGATGCATGCCCAGCAAATTTATTACGTTCCCTAGCCTCCACTATAAACCCCACAGTGAATAAGGTGCTAAACCCATCGCTTTCCACATGCATCGTGCCGTCCATTTGAAGCAGGCAAAAGTTCTGCCTCTCCTTAAAAAAAACGCGGATCTGAAAGTTCCTGCGAACTGCAGGCCGATCTCCCTCCTCCTGGCTTTCTCCAAGGTGCTTGAGAAACATGTCAACAGAGTGATCTTGGATTATGCAGAAAGTCACAACCCACTGCATTCGACTCAATCTGGCTTTAGAGAAAAATACAGCACCGAGACAGCTCTGTTGGAAGTGACGGAGCATTTTAAGGAAAGCTTGACCAGGGGCAAAGCTATCATCATACTACTTGAGTTCGACAGTGTTCGACACAGTCCCGCAAGAGAGACTCCTCGATAGACTAAGGAACATAGGCATCGGTGGTTTGGCACTAGCCTGGATAGCATTGTTCCTGATGGATAGAAATCAAGAAATATGGATGCCTCCTTTTACATCCCCCATGCCCAACATGAAGATAGGAGTCCCTCAGGGCTCCATCCTGACCCTGACTCTTTTTAATTTATATATGTCTCCCCTTGGACCCCTGGCTAAGGCCAACGGTGCTGAGATAATATCTTATGCTGATGATACACAGCTGATCTTTTCCTGTGATAAGGGGGCAGACCTTGATGGGGAGGCAATTAGATCTTGTCTCATGAAGGTTTTTAACTGGCTCAAAGCAAACCAGCTTAAATGCAACCCTGACAAATCATAGATTGTCTTTTTTGTCCTGAGTTCCGTGAGCAATTGGAGTCATTGGTGGCCAGTGGAGCTGTCCCCTAATCTCGGCCTAAACCACGGTTAAGAACCTTGGCATCTAGACTGATAGTGTCCTCTCTATGAGATCCCAAGTCCAGTTACTGGTGGGTTCCTGTTTTGGCATGCTTTGCATACTAAGAAGGTTCCTCCCTCTCCTTCCACCTGATTCCAGGAAAATAGTGGTTTAGGCTCTAGTGATGTCTAGATTAGACTATGCTATTGTCCTATATTTGGGCCTGCCGAGCTACCTTCTCCAGCATCTCCAGGTGGTGCAAAACTCAACGGCCAGGGCGATCCGTAGACTGAAACCCAGTTTGCACATGGCCCCTCCTCTCAAGGCTTTACACTGGCTCCCAGTGAAGGAAAGGATAAGTTTAAGGCCCTGGTGATATTCTTCAAAGCCCTCCAAGGCATGGGGGTGGGATATCTTAAAAGGCGTGCTTGCTGATATGCACCCATAGAACCCTTAAGATCATCGTCCTCTGACCTCACCTGCATCCCCAAAGTTTGCTTTATCCGTATGGGTGGAAGATCAACCTTCGGTTTCTTGAGTGCTCAAGCATTGAACCAACTATTTGCCACTCTGAGAGCAACAACAGGATTGACATATTTTAAGGAACACCTGAAAACCTGGCTCTTTAAAAGCTAGTCGTGCCTCTGAGTGCTGTCTAGGCCTGGGTGGTGAACTTCGCTCTGTTCGCAGAGTTTACAGAGTTTTCTGCACTCTGCACTCGCGATGTGCAGTGGACTTTTTTCCCCGCTCCTGATCGCGAACGGTAAGTTTGCGATCGCGAATGGTAAGTTTGCGAGCACGACCTGCCGCTCGGGTAGAATTTCTACCCGAGCGGCAGGAATACCATCACAAACTGCAGTTTGCACTGCACTACGCCACTCACGGAACTTCGCAGACTTTTTTTTTGTAACTTTGAGGAGTTCCTTGTAGCAAAACACAGCGAACTACGCCCAGGCCTAGTGCTGTCATGCATGAACCCCTAGCACCGGAGCACTCTTGTTGAGTAGCTGCACGCTTTATAAACTCCTTGCATTCATTCATTCATTCATTCATAGTTTCCCGCTTGTAGAATGTCTCTTGAGGGCTTATTTAATTAAGTTTGTTGCCTGTTTATTGACGAATTAGATTCTCTCACTACCCCCAATCTTGTGAAAGCGCTTTATATTCTATCTTATCAGGTTATCAATAACAGTGTCAACACAACTCAGGAAGTTATGTTACATGGCCTTTTAATTTATTGACATCACAGATATGGACAGCACTGAGATTAAGAACCATTCAATAAGTGCAAGTTTAACAAGCATTCGCAATTCAAAAGGTCTCGCATTTACTCGAGTTTAAGCTATTGGCATTGTAAATAACAGTGCCTTTTTTTATGTTTTAACCCCTTGGCTGCGGCGGGAATTCCGCCGCAGCGCTGGGGGGGGTTTGGGGGCAGCGCGGTGGCGCTGTGCTCATGACGGAGCCACTCCGTCATGAGCCACGGTTGAACTGTGCTCATGACGGAGTGGTTCCGTCATGACTCCGCCCACTGCGCTAATCGCCCGCACAGGCGGGGAATCAGCGCAGCGTGGGAGGAGCGGCGGCCAACGGCCGCAGCATGACGGACCCACTCCGTCATGAGCACACGGCACCCGTGGCTCATGACGGAGTGGTTCCGTCATGAGCGCTGAAAGGGTTAAAAACCAAAACATGAATAAAAGGCATTGTCATTTACAATGCCAATAGCTCAAAAGTCATGTGAATGCGAGGCCTATTGCATTGCAAATGCTTGTTCTAAAGAGGCGGGACCTTTTTACTCAAGCTCTTGTTCATTTCCTACGAAATGAAGAGAATTTCCTGAGTGTGACTTTCGGACCATATTGGTTGATATTTGAGTGTAAATGTGTTTTTTCTAGCGTAAACCTCTGGAAGTTCAAACACCTAATTTCTGGAATATTGTGAGCTCCGATTAGCTCCTGTCAAATGTTCTGCATGCCATATTATGTGCCCAGAAGGTATTATTACAAGAATAGCAACAAAGACAACGGCCATTTCTTTCCACCGGGCTCCTGCCAGTCACACCACAGGTTATTAGGAACTTGCTAACGTTTGCCCAGAGTTCAGTTGTGCAAACTGTCATCGAAGGTTGAAACGGTCTCTCACCTTCTATTCGTGTTTACTATGGGATGATGGGTATCGAACAAGACCCTTAACCTGTGCTTCCTTTGCTTGGTATGGGCTCCTCAGCAACTACTGGCTCAGAGTAAAGAAACAAACCCATGCATTACTTCATTTGAAGCGTCACCTGAACTTTTCCATTACTAGCTGGTCATGGCAGACCATCAAACTAGTAAATATATTGTTGTTTTTTGTCTTCTCAGTGCAGCATACATTTATGAATAGGAGTGTTTTCAATGTATACCTAGGTGTTAAAAGGTCAATCAGTCCACTCTGGTATACTTGTGGAGGAGGCGGGGCTTTAGGTGTGGTTGGTGGAGGAGAAACATACACAACGGCGACAAAGCAATTAAGCAGCGACGGGGTGGGTGGGGGATTTAGATAATGCCGGTGCCGGTTTAAAGTGAAAGCGGGCACCCATGTTGTTATTGAAAGCGGGTGCCCACATGCTGCCTGCAGTAAGAGAAACTCATTAATGAAAATAGTGTTCACAGACAAAAGAAGTTGTACCGTGTAACAACCGAAGTAAAAGGGCCAGTTGCCATGGGAGGTTAAAAATGAAGACAAGGCTGTACTAAGGAGGGACTGACAAGCCTACTAAGGAATCAGAAGCCAGCATTTAGGAAGGACAATGACACAAGCTAATGATAAATAAGGACAGAGAGTGGGTGGGGCTTCTTTACATCCTGGCAGAGCAGCGCATGCATGCTGCCTCTAGGCTTGACCTAAAAAAGGCACAACTGTAATGAAAGCTGCTCAATCTTTACTTTAGTCACCACGTATATTTTAGCAAGGAGGTCACAAATATTTTCCAGGGGCATAGCCATTATTTATCTGGGTGCAGATATCAAATGCTAATCGTGGTCATATCTATAATTACAGGTTAAAAAACTGAGGCACATCTTTTGGGTTTTTGTTTACTAGCGCCCAACAGGGGCATTGTAAAAGTGACATGTGCCTTCCCCACTCTAAAAAAGCAAGAACCTGACCTTTGACTACCAAGCCTTCACATTCAGTCCTGTTCTGTGACCTTTGACAGTAATAACATCACAGGAAGTGACACCAATTAAGGTGAAGAAGCTACAACATGTACAGATTTGTTAACAGCTACTAAAGCAAGTAAATTACAATAATTTCAGGCATCATTGATGTATTAACTACTATGCTTCCGTGATATAGTAGGAGTTCATCACGTATGAGATGCCAGAAATCGACAGGATGTAACAAGGTACAGCTTTCACAGGCCAAGGACAGCTATAACAACCTAGAGGCACCAAGCACAACAATTGTTTGTTCAGACACAGCCTCAAATGCCTAGATGAAGGTTTGGATCCCAAGATTCAAATGGCATGGCATGAACATAATATGGACAGGCAGGATGAGCAGGCATGGCCATGTGGCTCAAATATTAGATCTTTGGCACATAGGCCCAGTGTAGCCTTAATCTCTTTTGGTAGGGCACATATGCCCATAACGCTCTCATTGTGTTCAGCCACAAACCCCAACTTCCAGCGCAGTTTTCCTCTCCCAAATGTGGTTCTCACCTCAAATGCCCAGTGCAACCTCACTGTGTGAAGTTATTGGCTACAATGAAGTAGTCCACTTTCATTGGTTGAAAGCAAAGTTACAGCTTCACCTATTGACTTTCTTCTCGGACTGTGTGTGGTTTAAGATATCTGTAAGTGACAATTTTTTAAATTTGCATTGTTTAAGGACAAACTATTTGAAAGGTTATTTTTAAAAGGCAAATCTCGGCTTCTTAGTTGTTAGTGTAGGACTACACGCAGCCTAATGTAACAACAAAAAAGCACCAAACCGACCCAGTCATATGTGCCTGTTACATACACTGTCTTGCTGAGCAGGCATCACTGATGTATTCAATGTTGGGATTAAATGTCCCTTGCATGGTGATGGAGCTTAACCCTTCTCTGAGTGCCCCAACCTCAATGATTTCTGGATCCCCGGTGATGATTGTTCTTATCATGGGCAGTTGAAGATCAATTGTGTGCACCATGACATACGCAAAAACAACAGTCGATGACAGAATGGGAATAGTCCAGCCCGAACTGCCAAGCCAGGTCCTCCCTGGACTGGAAACAAGCATCCTAGGACCGGTTTCGGGGTTTTACCTCTCTTCAGCCAGGATAGCCTGATTCCAGTGGCATGGAGAGCACGGGACCCACATCTGGGCATACCCGTCCCACTCGGTGTGACAAATGCAAAAACAACAGTTATTGGACAGAATGCAGAACAATGTCATACATTCACAGGGCCAAGACTGATTTGTATATGGCCAGGTCTAAACTGGGGTGGCATGGTGAGCAAAAGAATGATGGATTTAACCCAGATCTCTTGACTGGGGGTGACTGTTTTGATTTTTTCTGCATTCCGTTCATCAATGGTGTGTCTTTTGCACCATGACATAGGCCTGTCTCACGGATCATGGTCTTTTTGACTTGGAGGGGCACCCAAAGCCTACTCTCATAGTGGTGAAAGGCTGCTGCCTTTGTCAGTAGTTAAGCAGCACAAGTGAGATCGTGGCAGCATACCGTGTGGTGATCAGTAGAAGTAAACATGCCTTTTTACCTGTGACATTGGAGTGAGGCTTATATGCTAATGTAGAGTTTCATTGCTGTGTGTCTAACTCACCCTTGCCCTACATCAAGCTGGGATGTAGTATGTAGTGCTGTGCTGTGTATGTATGTTGTATGCATGTTCTGGGTGTATGGATGCCTATGAATGGTACAATATATGCAAGATTCTGGGTTTCATTTTGGGAGACCCAGGGCTAACTGGAAGAGTATGATGAGATAGAGGAATGCTACGAGTCAGATTGTGGATTGCTGCATTCCTGTGAACTGAGTGGGGCACACACTGGAAAAAGAACAGCCAGGCTTTCTAGCACATTTCAAAGGGTGTTCTTTGATTTAGAGAGAGGTCATTGGAAAGGGGATAGATGGGGCTGGTCAGAAAAATCATAAAGATTGGAGCCGAGGCCCTGAGATAACCTTTTGTGGCACATATCACTGTGGCTAACTTCCAAGTGTGAACCTCTAGTCCCTCCCATGACCTTTGTTTTGGGGATATCAGATTTGTAATCACTCCTGCTGTGACCGACTTCTTTCTGGGCAAAAGGCAGGGCAGAGTAGAGGACAATTTAAAAGGAAGCAGACCGCCAACAAAAATTTCAAAGATTTAGACCCTAAATCCCATTTAGTTTATGGAAATGAGCTTCAGGCCCCCTAATGGTCAACTGTCAAGCAGCCAAATGGCTTGTCAAAGAGAGGAAGCTCTGCAAGACTATGACGAGGACTAGAGACTAAGACCTGTTAGTCTCCCAGCTGGGTGAGTGGACATCACCCCGGTACATCCAAGACCACCTGCTCCTGGAGCCTGGAGTACCAGTGTTTGTCTGCTTGCCAAGACCAGTGTGCTTTGTGAGGAAGATGGGACCTGGAGGGAGTGAAGTCCAGTGGGGGATCCTGGCGACTGGAGGTGTGAGTAGAAGACTAGTGCACTGATAGGGTTGTTGCCCGTGGGCAGGTTTTAGTTGGTGGCTCTCATATGCCAGAAGAGGGCTGCCGTAAAGTGAGCCGTGAACTTTTCCATGCCAATCGGACAACCGCCATGTGCACTGTGAGTCAGCAACCCTATTTGCCAGATAGGGCTCTGTGAAGATTTCCATGCTGATTGAGCCGCCACCTGTATCCATGTGAGTAAGTGACCCTGTATGCCAGAGGGGGCTACCATGAAGCTTGCCATACTGATTGCACCAACGCCAATGTGAGTCAGCCACTCCATATGCCAGATGGAGGTGGCATGAAGAGGAACCTGCTGCTATGCTGATCGGGCTCCCAACCAAGTGAAAAGCTCCATATCCAAGACCGATCCTACTTCACTTCTTTAAGTACAGAGTACATGATTTTTTTTACAACTGGCCGTAGAGAAGATGCAACGAATACACAATGGTGATGGGAGTAATACTTGAAAATATCTGAAACACTGACAAATGATCTAGGTATCATTCTAACTCATTATTTTTTATCTACTCTGCCACTCTTGACAGAGGCTCACTTATGCACATCAGTACAGACCCTGGTTGTCATTCGAACAATCCATCTTAAAATGATATCACAGGCACCTTGCAGAAGGGAACACAAGCAACCAAGAATCCAGCGTTATTGGGCCTCCTCATTGAGGTACAGTTTTGATCCTGTGACAGCAAGCAAAGGACGAATGTCTGGGCATATCTTTGGCCACTTAGAACATTAGAGAAGAAGTAGACACTATGGGCCTAGCACGAAATATGGATCTTCCAAGATCAAGCCCCTGGAATACTGAAGAAGATGAAAAGTTTTGTCAAGGCAAAAAATCTACCGCAAGACACCCTTCGAAGATTGCCCCAATCTCAATCATATTCAGCAGTAGGAACAATCCGTACAACATATTCAATCATAATGAAGTAGCAGCAGTCGTAGACCACCGGTTTCGTAGGAGCAGATCCAAGCCATGGATATAGCAATGTTTCTAAATTGGTGAACAATCTCACAAGGGAAATTACTTCTTTGAATTGAACGTAAATGAGCAAACAAAAGGCAAAATGTTTTGTCCTTCTTCAAGAAACAATTCAATGTACTCCCCCCTCCAAAAAACTTTTCCCGGCAGGAAGACGAAAAACTATGAAAGAGAAGGAGAGGTATTATTATACATCTTTTACATATATTATAGTGCATCTGGTGCTAAAAGGAGGGGAGTGGCAGACTTGGTGAAAAGTCACATGCTGTTTCAACCACAAAACATGCAGATTTCACTAGCTTCATTCAGCCTATGGCACTAATTAGGATCTCTCTTCCTTCTTTGAGCTAAACCTTGCCCTGTTGAAAATCATTGGAAAAATGGTGGTTGACAGACACTGGAACTAGGGGCTTGACCAGCACTGGAGTGATATCAACTGCTGCAGAGGTCATTCTGCAAAGAGAATCCTTCTAAAGGCTGATGCAATCAAGAGGTTTCTAGACGTATGATGTTTACTTGATCTTACATGTGGCTTCATTTTCTTCTTTCCAAGACACAAAACTGTCTTTCTCATAGACTCAGTCCTGCCCTTCACACCTAACACAACTGCTCTCCTAGAATCTAGCATACTAGCAGGAGCGACGTCTGACGCTGCATCAGTAGTGGTTGTTTACATGGGGAGCGGGACCAACTTGAAGCTCCCGGCCCTATGGAAGTATAATACGTTTCTCTTTTAATGCTAGGAAGAACTGAAAGAAATGAAAAGTAAGGTCGAAGAATTTCCTGAACTTAACAGCAGATTGTTAAAAACTGTGTAGGATTACTCTAAAGCTGTTTTTAGAGGACCATTAATTCAAAAAGGCTCACACTAGAAGAAAGCTGAAAGCTGCCTCTTGGGTGAACAGCAGGAAAAAACAAAGAGATTGGAGCAAGCATACATAAAGCTCTCAAACCAAGACAAACTCCAGAAGTTACATTATATTGCCAAATATTCTTTAAACCAACTGTACATAGCAAGAACAATATTCTTGCAAAAAAAGAGCAAAAAAACTGCTGGTATACCTCATTAAACAAACATATGTATGAAAGAGCATCCACAACATAAGAGTTTAAGAAAGAATGGTTTCATCTGACCAAATGACTGTAAACTGAATATTTCAGGACTGTTACAAAAAGCTCTACGCATCAGAATGCTTACCAATTTAGAACCATCGAGATTCATACTTCATAAATGTAAATATCATTAGGCTGTCTCACCGAGAAGTGCATGCAGTATGAGAACCCATCATAAAAGAAATTATGTCAACAATTAAGACCCTGAAAGACATTAAAGCGCTGGGATCACTTGTCTTCCTGTTGGAATACTGCAAAGTGTATGCGGATAACCATGTCCCAGAACTTACAGAACTGTAGAACCACATGCTTTCCCAGGATGATATCCCTGATGCAATGAAACCAGCAGAAATTACCCTGACCCCCAAAGCCTACCAGAACCACTGAAATGTTCTAACTTCTCCTAATTTCCTTGTTATACTTGGACTTAACTCAATAAAGATTATTTTTGAAGGGGCAAAGTGGTCAGACCTGCAGAACAATCATAGTGACTAAGTCAGATTCCTATGAAAAAGACATTTGTCCGACCAGATGACGAGTATTATTCACATCATCCACAAAAGTAACTAACTAGATAGCATGTGAGTGCTCATCTCAATCAATGCCGACAAAGCATTTGAATGTGTGGAATAGGTATTTCTGCTGAAATCTTTGGAGAGGTTCAGCTTTACTAAAACTTTTATTGGATGGAGATGAAACTTGTGTGATTTCCTGTAAGAAACTGGATTTTTGTTGTAGTACCCCCCACCCCCCCACACTTTTTGTCTGGTATTTGGTGCAACTTTGACTGAAAGTCTTCTGGGTTCCTGCCAAACAGGGCCCTAACACAAGTTTTCTTTCCCTAAGCTGTATGATTGTTCTATGATTGGCAAACACTTTGGGATCCGTTGTAAGTCCCTAGTAAATGGCATCCGTGTATCTAGGGCATTGGACCTAAAGAGGATCCCTAAAGGCGGCAGCGTACCTAAGGTCACCAAGCTCATGCAAACAGCCACTGCAGCCTGAGTGTCTAGGTGCAGTGAAAACCAAAGAGCCAACATTGCACACATCGCTGTGTGCCATGCCTGCCAGCACTATATGTGGTATAGGTAGGTCACCCCTACGGCAGGCCTTACAGCCCTACCGCAGGAGGCACTATACCTATGTGAGGGCATGTCTGCAAAAGTGGATATGCCCTGCTGATATCTAAGTTCACCCTTAAATATTACCAGTGCACAGGAATGCCATAATGAGTACATGGGCTGGACACTTGTCATTAAAAGTCCCCAGCTACATGAGGGTTTCGCTGTACTCCAAGGTGTTTTGTACCAAACACCTCATCATAATCAACCCACACTGATGCGAGTGCTTGATTTACTAATAAATGCACACAGAGGGCACCTTAGAGGTGCCCCCTGAAAACCTACAGACTTCTTGTATGTTGACTCACTGGTCACGAACAGTCATCCACCAAAGACAGGTTTCTGAACTCCTGAGGTGATAGTCTTCACTCTGGGAGGACATGACCAAAGCCTGCTCTGGGTGGAGGAGTTCTCACCTCCTCCAAGCAGGACTGACATTCCAGAGTGGAAAGCTTCAAAAGCCCTACCACCTTTGATATGTGACCTCCAGCCTCTCCAGATAGTAGAGGTACCCACCCCCTGTTCTGAACCCAATTTTTGGTGGCAAGACAGGTGGACATTTTTTTAGATTAGGAGGTATGTCCACCTTTAGCCAGCTCCACCACCTGGTGAGGACCCAACTTTTCAGAATCCCCCATCTTGTGTTGAAGAGAATTAGCCTATTAGGGTCAGGGGTATGCCCACTTCCCACAGGAAGTGGTCATAAAGAGGGTGTAGTTGCCCTTCAGGTAGGCTGCCCATTGGCTACTACCCAGTACTCCCCTTAAAATCACTAAAATGAGTATTTAGGCGGCACCTCTTGACCCTGAACTTCAGATTTGATGGACCTAAACATTTGAAGGACAGAGAAAAGCTGCTGAACCCAAGAACTGAGTGCCTCGAGGTGAACTGTCTTGTCCTGCTGCTGTGTGCCTTTTAGAACCCCAGAGGACTACCAGCCTCCATAAATTGCCTAAGAACTCCCTTGGAGTAGAGGAGCTACTCGCCTGCAGACAGCAGGCACCAATACCGCAGAGAACGGTCCACCAACTTGGAGCTCCTTGGCCTGACCGACACAGAAAGTGACCAGGAAAAGATACTTGTGTCCTGGAAGGTCAGATCTGTCTCCTCACCAAGTGTGGAGTCACCAGGACTGACTGGAGCCATGGAGTACCAACCCCTGGGGTACCGGTGGCCCTACACCTACGACTGATATAGAAGAGCCAAGTCAGGACTCCAACTGCACCAGAACTCAGCATCTGCCGAGGGACATCAAGACCCCTGAGTCCCACTTCTTGAGTGGCGCAGCAGTCCTGAATTTGCCCCATCCAGCTATTGGCTCCTGACCAGGAGAAGCATCTTTATGCACCAGGCCGGCCAACTAACCTCCTCTGCAGCCAGACTGTCTGGCCTGGGTAATGATGAACCGGCTGTGCTCCCTTGTTCCTAAGGCCCTTGTGATCCTACCCCCGTTTCAGAGCTATCTCACTTGCCCAGAATTTCCCCTGTGCAGCCTATCTTTAGAATGCTCCCCTTTCCTGTAGTGACAACTACCAATGACACCAACTCCCTGTTCACAGCTGAATATGGGATGCACCTGCCAAACTGTTCTTAGAAAATTGGACCTTGGGTTCCTGCTACCCTAATCCCGGAAAGTGAACCCCTACAACTGCCTGTGCTGTGTGCTTTACCTACCTGCTTTTTCCTCCGAAAGGATTGTATGGTGTGTAATTGCACACAACTCTGAACTATTTGCTTGTCTGAAAATTCCTAAGAAATACAGAACTTACCTCTGCACGTAGTTCTTGGTTAAAAAGTATATATAAAAAGACTTGTTATTTTTCTAAATTGGTCTCGGATTAATTCTTTGAGTGTGTGCCTCATTTATTGCCTCTGTAAGTACAGCGAATGCTTAGAACTACCCTCCGATAAGCCTAACTGCTTGCCCAAATGACCACAAAAGAGAGCATTAGTAATATCTACTTTACCCTCTGTAAACCAACTGGAGACCCACTAGACTCTCTGCACAATGTACTTTGTTTTAGTACACTGTATAAAGAGCCAGCTTCCTACATTACCCCAATGAATACATTTTTTCAGGTGTGGTAGGATCAAGTGAATTTTTCATGCAAAGGGGAAACAGACAGGAGCACCTCTTAATTCCATTGCTTTTCACTAAGGCTGTAAAACTGCTCCAGACAGATCAGTGATTCACCAGAAATAAAAGGTATAATGATGGACATGGAACACAGAACAGTACTGCTATATGCAGAAGGCATCCTGTTCAATGTAGCCAGTCCAAATACCGATGTCCCTGAAATCAAAGTTTGAATACTTAACAGGATTTAGGATCAATTGGAACAAGGCAAGTCAGGTTTGTTGCTTCTCACAGACCAGAGTTGAGTTTGAAGAGTGGTGGAGAAACACCTCAACAATCCAGCTGTGTGGGACCTACTGGAGGCAACAGGAGGTCTTGTTGGCCCCTAAAGACCTTTAGGAGCCAAGGGGACTTCATTGCCTTACCAGTGGCGCACCAGGAGGTGCATTTGCAGATTGGAGGAGAAAAGGGGCGGGCCTCCAGCATCATGCCAGTACCATTATTCCTGTTCTTTTTAATTAAAAAAGAAGGGGGGCGATGTGACTCCCCTTTCCTTGGCCATATTTGGCCCCGGGTACACCATAACCAAGGGTCAAACATTTTAGAATGGAGAGAGAGGCTGCATGACCCCCCTCCTATGCCGATTACGGCCCCGCAAACCCCATCCCCTGTGTCCCTACGTTTTTATACTTTCTTTTTCTTCAAGTAATAGGAGGGGGGCTGTGTGGCCCCCTTCATCAGGCCGATGTTAGCCCCCGGGACCCATTCCTGCCTTGGTCTGCCCTTTATTTTTTGTTATTTCATAAACACAAAGAAGGGGGGCCGTGCGGTCTCCCTCCTGAGCTGATTTAGGCCCAGGGACCCGATCCCCTGAGCCCTGGCCTTTATTCATACATTATTTATTCATTTTTTTAAAGGGAAGGGAGGACACACAGCCCTCCTCCCCGTGACGATTTCACCATTAGGGACCCCATCCCAGGGGGCTTGGCCTTTAATAATATGCTTTTTTTTAAAGAAAAAGGGGAAAGGGGCTGCATGGGATGGGGTAACGAGGGCCGGACCCATTTCAGCCCTGGTTACCCCATCCCCCAGGGCCTTTATTTACATGTTTTTGAAAATAAACAAATTTTAAAGAAAAAAAATAAAAGGCTACAAGGTTACAGAATAATTAAAGTTAGGCTCAGGTTTCACTCATACATACAAAACCGGAGAAATTCAGCAGTTATAGATAGCTGAGCTAACTATAACTTGAGCCCCAGCAATGCACTGCTTATGACCTCACATATTACATCACTCATGACATGGTCAGGGGCATCTCTGATGACATCTCAAATGACATCACTGATAACATCACTGATGACATCCTCCACAAAATCTCTGATGCACCCATTCACACCCCAATATAACCTTTCTTGCACCCACTTCGACTTCCTCATTATCATTCTCAAAACCATTGACACATCCATACCAGTACTTACACACCCACTCACTGATTCATAGGTCTACACACACATCCACTCATACACCCATGTAGACACTGACACACTGTCAGTCACCCATAGAGCTACTCACACACCTACTCATCTCACCCATAGGATCAATCACACAGACACTTACTCGCCTATACATTTATACATACACCCACTTACTTATTCATACAGATACTAACACATACTCACTCACCTATACAGTCACTGACACAAGCACACACTCCCCCATACAGCCACTTTCACAATCACTCACTCACACAGTCATGCATTTACTCCAACACACACCTATACTGCCTTTCACATATGCAGTTACTCACCCATATACCACTGACACATCCATTCACTCACCGACACAGTCATACACTCACTCAGTCACCTATACAGCCTTTCACAGATGCACCAACTAACCCATACAGCCACTGACTCACTCACCCATGCAGGCAATTACACACCACATCACCCACCCACACAGACACTAACATACCCATACAGGTACTCAGACAGCAAATCAAACACCCATACATTCACTGAGAAACCTAATCACTCACTTATGCAGTCAGCCATGCACTACCTGAATCATCCATACAGGCACTCATAAAGCCACTGATTCACCAATACACCTAGGTGTATATATATTTAACACTTATAAACTTTTTAAAAACACTCACAGTCACTGGATGATGTCAACAGCTGCCATTTGATGTTGTATGTAATACTACCAGCATGGATAGAAATATGTAAACTTTAGACTCAGGCAGTGGCCCCTTCGTGGCAGGGATGGAAGAGATCTTTTTTTTTAAGAGCTGGATAGAAGTTGGGGTAGGGTCTGGAACTTGCTAAAGATCTGACAACCTTTCTGTCCAATAATTACACCCTCTCAATTCAGCAAAACTGGAAGGGCTGTGGAGTTTCAATATAACCCAGTAAATCTGATTGATTCAGAGGCGATTCCGGGTACTTACGAAGAGCGAGTTGATTGGTGCCAATCGGTGGTGCCATGAGGACAAACCCCCCCCCCCCCCCAAAACAGTGATGTCATTTGAGATGTCATCAGTGATGTGACTGACCATGTCATGATTGATGTAAAATGTGAGGTCATGAGCAGTGCCTTTTCATTCAAGTCCTGTTCATCAGAACACATAACACAGGTGTCTTCGATAATTTGGGGGAGTACTTCCCCTCTATCTGTAATGTAATATAACTTAGCAAACACAAGTCCCAGGATGCTTAGCTCCGGTCCAGAGAAGACCTGGCTTGGCAGTTTGGGCTGGACTTTTCCTATAAGGAACAGGGTCAAGACTGATTTGCATATGACTGGGTCTGACCTGGGGTGGCGAAGTGAGCTAAAGAATGATGATGGATTCAACCCAGATCTGTGACTGGGGGTGAGTGTCTGAAAAGTTTCAACACTCCGCCCATCATCTCCTTGTGTTTGCTCTGTTGCCCCTATGTTGGCAGGGTATACCCAGACATGGGTCCCTTGCTCACTTTGCCACTGGATTCAAACTAGCCTGGCTACTGAAGGGTGCTACCCTGAAACTGGTCGCAGGATGCTTGTTTCTGATCCAGGAAAGATCTGGTTTAGCAGGTCTGGCTGGACTGTTCCTATAAGGAACAGGGTCAAGACTGATTTGCATATGGCTGGGTCTGAACTAGGAACTAAAGAACGATGATGTATTCAACCCAGATCTGTGACTGGGGGTGAGTGTCTGAAAAGTTTCAGCACTCCGTCCATCATCTCCTTATGTTTGCTATGAAGTATAAGTTCCCAGTACTTTTTATACGGTGCTAAATAAAGGCGGCACATCTGTTTTTCAGCCCTTCCGAATTTGGCACCAGAAGAAACAGAAGCCCATGGTTATAATATGATTTGTCGAAGACCAAATGGTTGGTCAAGTGGGGAAGCCAGGGTTAGCAGCCAAGTCCGCTACAACCCAGCTGGAGACATAAGAACCTGACACTGTCTCCTTTGCATCTTATTCCTGGAGTGGTGGTAATACGATTAACAGCATGCACACCCACAACACCTGGCTTTCTTTGAATTCAGTAACATTTCTAAAGTCCTTAAGAAGCAAACTAAATTGGGATTTTTGGGGCGGGCTCCAGGGGATATGTGGACTTAGGGCAAAGGTGAGATTATTTGAATTTACAGGAATAATCCATTAATTTTGAGAACAAAAGTAGTGAAGGACATAGAACTTTGAATACCAGAGCTCGATATTAATGAAATGTCAGTAGAACCAGAAGGAAGTTACGTCAGCTTCTAGACAGTGCACAGAAATGCTGAGCTTTTTTTAAAGTGCTTTACACAAATGTAACCACATCTTAGCACTGCAAATGACATCTGCTCTTATTATTACCATTCCAAAAGTATTTATTTGACTTTGGAAGTCCCAGTGCCTCCATTGGCCCCTCCAAGACTCACCAGTGACTTGAAGGTTACACATAGATTTCTACAGCATGTGCTCAACCCACCAAGCCATCTCAGGCTACCACCTTTTCAGATGCTGGTCTGTGTGTATCGGAGAAAGTATTGGGGATATTTCCTTTGGCGTAAGAATATTGCACCAAGTTCACAGATGTCCTTTAGATTAATGGCTTTTACAGCTACTCACACACCCGCTCACACATTGATATAGCCACTCACAACCAGCCACATACTGATACAGACACATAGATACCCAGTCACACACCACTCACACACCAACACAACCACTCATACATCTGCTCACACACCCACACAACCACTCCCACTCAGACATCCTCACTAGCACTTACATGCCAATCATACACCCATGCAACCACTCATAAACACACTAACACACCCACACAACCACTGACATACATACTTGCACACCCTGTACAACAGCTGACACCCTCACTCACAGAGCATACAACCATTCACACACCAACACAACCACTCCTCTACTCACACACCCTCACAAACACTCACACACCCACACAACTACTCACACAACCACTCACACAGCCAATAACATACTCACAAAATCACACACCGACCAATTCACATACCAATACCACCACATACACATTCAGTCACAGACCCACACAACCACTCACATATCATCTCACATACCCACACAACCATTCACACAGGCACACACCCACATACCACTCACACCCCCATTCACACACCCATAAACTTACTCACACACCCCCTCATAGACCCACACAACCAATTACACACCCACTCACATGCCACACAGCCACTCACACCAAGTCACAAACCCAGACAAGCACTCACACACCCAATCACACACCCACTCACACAGTCACACATTAACTCACACACTCACTAATACATCCACACATGCACTCACTAACACACCCACTCTACCACTCACACCCCCACTCACACACCCATGTATCCACTCACACACCCACACAACCACTCACACACCCACTCATGCACCCACACAAACACTGACACCAAACACTCACACACCCACTCACTCACTCCCTCACATACCCACTCAACCACTCACACACCAATACAGCCACCTGCTCAAAGGGTGGGTGGAGCTGGTATAGTGCCTGTACGCGTAGCTCCACAGAGTTTGAAAAAAACACCACGGAGCTACGAATAGCTCTTCTCCACTCCCTCTCTGCTGCATTCCCTCTGAAATGCATAAAAATAATAAAAAGAAGGCACTTACCTGTGTTTCTGCTGCCTGGCCGTGCTCCTTCCTGCTCCTCGCTGCCTTACTTCCTTCTTCATTGAAAAAAACTAAGTTGTATGTCTTGTGTGTGCATGCGCACTTGGAAGACATACAACATAGTGTTTTTTTATGAAAAAGGACGTGAGAGAAGCAGGAAGGAGAGCGGCCAGGCAGGGGAGGCGATAGACACACAGGCAAGTGCCTTTTTTTATTATTTTTAAAGAATTTGGGAAGAGAGGGAGCGGCTAACTCTGTTCTGCCATGGAGGCGGAGTTTTGCCTATCTCCGCGTTTGCCACAGAGGCCGGAGTAGGCAAATCTCTGCAAATTCCACTGGCGGAGCGGAGTCCTGCCCAGGGTTACTCTCCGACCTAAAAAAACACTCATACACCCACTCACAGACCCACACAGGAAGTCACACACCTACTCACAGACCCACACAACCACTCACATACCCACACAACCACTCACACAGGCACAAACACACAGACACAACCACTTAAAAACCCACCGAAGCACCCATACAACCAGTCACACACCCAGTCACAGACATACACAGCCACTCGCACCCATTCACACAGCCACACAACCACTTGCACACAGACTCACACACCCACACAGCCACTCACACACCCACTCACAGTCCCACACAACCATGCACACACACCATCACACACCCACTTGCATACCCACACAACCACTCACACACTCACTCACACACCCATACAACCACTCACCACCCCACTCACACTCATAACCACTCACACACCCATACAAACACTCACACACCCACTGACATAACCACTCACACACCCATTCACAGACCCATACAGCCACTCACACACACTTTGTGAAAACAAAATGTATTTATATAGTTCTAAAAAATAGTATTAACGAATTAACCTTATAGGTGAAATTGTAATGCAATTTATATTCAGAAGAACAGTGAAATTCACTGAAAAAAACAAAGGTTACCGAGACATTATACTTGTAAAATAAAATAAATAAAAGCTTAAAAATGCATTAAAAAAAGAAAGCTTACATGGATGTTACAGTAAGGTTCAGATTCTGCACACACAAAACCATAGAAATTCAGCAGTTATAGTTACCTGAGCTAACTATAGCTTACGCCCCTACAATGCACTGCTTATGGCCTCAGATATTATATATTACTCATGACGTGGTAAATGACATCACTGATAACATCACTGATGACAAGCTCCTTGGAAGAAAGGAGGTCAGAGAAAGGTTCACTCTTCTCCTCCACTCCATCATCCAAGACCAGCAGCATTGGTTAACTCAGACCTAGTGGGGTTTGAGGCAATTGATGTGCAAAACAGGGTTCCTGGGAGTCTTGAGGCCCACCAGGTAGGTGACCTCACTCTTGCGCTCTTTCACCTCATAGGGCCCTGTAAAGTGATCTTATAGGGCCCTGGGCTGCTCTGGCTCCATCACCCAAATGTTGGCTAGGCCGAACCTCAACCAGAGAGGCCTACTAGTCATACCACTGTTGCTTGATCTCCTGGCTAGCTTCTAGATTTTCCTTAGCTTGCTTCCAGAAGCTCTTTGTCTTGGTCCAGAATGCTAGCATGTAGATGACAACATCCTGGGGAGCCTTCTGGGAGTTTGCTCCCATTCCTCCTTGACCAAACAGATTGTACGTGCATAGGGTATCCTTACCGGAGCTCAAAGGGGCTGAAGTCAACCCCTTTCTGAGGCACCTCTTGGTATGTAGACAACAGGATTGGCAAGAGGATGAAGCCTGCCATTACTGAGTGGCATGGTCTGCCGAGACCAGGAGGAGCCTCTTGCCCATGGCTTCCTTGAGGACCAGAGGCCCAACACTGCCAATTACCACATTTTCAAAGGGGTACCAATGACAGAAAAATGTTGCAGGGAAGCCTTGCGTTTCCCTCCTGACTTGCCACAGGCCTGGCAGATAGGACAGTCCCTGCAGAAAGCATCTGAGGCCTTCCTTATTTGAGACTATTAAAAGTGTGAGATAAGCCTGTCCAAGATCTTGTCTTGCCCCAAGTGACCTTCCAGGGGTGCATCATGAGCCAACTCCAGTAGGTTGGCCCTGTAGCACTGGGGGACCACCAACACACATATTGCCCCAGGCTCAGGAACCTTAAGATCGCTATACAGGAGAACATTCACCTAGTAACTCAGGTGATCATCAGAGGTGTTGCCAGCTGCATGGGCCTTGGCCTGCTACCGTAGACCCACAAGAGTAGGGCACTCCATTTGTGCCTTGCAGACCTCCTCTCTGGTGGGACCCCCTTCCTTCTGCCAGTTGGCTAGCTCAGATAGGTCCCGCAGGGAGGCAACATCCTTCCCTGTAATCTCTGGGCATCGCTCTCAGGTTCAGCTTCTTCCTGGACCATGTGAGTTTCAGTGCCCTCTGCCCTTCCTCTTCTTGGCAGTATCCTGGGTCATTGTTCCAGGCTCAAGGTCCTTATGACTACCCTCTTGGGTGGCCATGGACCGTGTGGTCAGGCAACCCTAATATCTCTAATTAGGACCTGAGCTTCACCTCCTTCCAGATGGTGTGCTCCAGGGCATTGTCAAGCAGGCATGAATGGACATACAGCTACCCTCAAGGAACCTGACCCCCCCCCCTAAATCAAATGGAACCAGAGCCACTTGGTAATGACTCTCATGGTTGTCAGCTGTAACAACTTGGTGTAATGCATTATGGACTACCTGCTCTGAGGTCACCAGATGGCATCTGACAGTTGTCATGCTGGCATTAGTGTCTTTTAGAGACTCCACCCTCTGCCCATTGATGGTTGTCCGCTGCCTATATTTACTAGTATTGCTAGGCATGTGGGTTCTCTGTGCCATCTTTCTGTCACTCATACATAGACACTAGGGTAACCTCTACACTGTCCCCCTCACTGAGACAATCTCTCCCCCCATGAGCTGCACTAGCCAACCCCAGTGACTGAATACCAGTGGGGGCAGTGCCCGCTTGAGACACTTGGCATCCCGTTGAAGTGCTCTTCCTGCTGGCACCCATAGCTGTAGGGGGTGCCTTCCCTGATGGCTTACTGTTAGGCAACCATTTGTTCCTCTACTGCTCAGGTGCGAATTTGGAGTCCTGACCCTTAGAGCTAGTTTTGGGGCATTTAGAGAGCTCCCTGTTTTTATGTTTGCCACCCCTCTCATTCGTCTGGTAGGAACCCTATCCACACTTGTGGTGATCCCCCAAGATCCTTTTTTGTGGACCCGTGTGCTGACTCAGCATTTGCCTCCTTAGCAAGCTCCCTCGCTTCACTGAGCTTGCTATTGCTCAAGCGTTGGAGCGGATCTGTAAAACAAAGACTGAATATGTGCTCCTTTGCAATCAAGTTGTACAGCTCCTGATAATCTTTAAGTTCACTGCCCTTCACCCAACCATCCAGAGCCTTGCAAAAGGAATCCACACAATCCATTCAGGTCTGTAGGGCTATTTTCCGACTGTCTATACTTTTCTGGGGTAAGGCCATACTTTCTAACAATGGCTTTCTTCATGGGGGGATATCTCATCAGGTCCCCCTTCTCTAGAGCTAGCAGAGAGTCGCTCCCTTTGCAAGGGATTTACTTCAATAGACTAGCTCCTCAATTCTCCTTAGGGATCCCGTTCATCTGTAAACCAATCTCATAAGCCTCAAACCACTTATCAATGTTGTCCCCCACAATTAAGTCAGGAACCAGACCATTAGGAATGTGAACCCTTTTATCTCCAGAGACACTGTAGAAATTTGGGCCAACATTGCTGCTGGACTCTGCCTACATGGCCTTCTTTTCCAGCTCCTTAAGACTCAGTTCAAGAGCAAAAAACAATTTTGTCTACTCTATGCTATAATTTCTTCTCCTCCAAGGTGATCTCAGCCTCAGCCTTCTATTATGCCATGGCACTCTCCACCTCAACTTTCTCCTTTGCTGCCTCCATGGCCAGTTTATTTTCCTCCATCGTGAGTCTGTCCATATCCAATCTGAACTCTATCTGCTGCCTCCTCCCTGCAACCTCCACTGGGGACATGCTGTGGGAAGACACACTGCTCCCTGCCCTGACTGGGGGCTCCACTTTGGGGCCCAAGCCACCCCCTTCAAATGAAGTCTGGACCTCAGGGGGTCCTCTCCTTGTCTTTGCATCACCTCACCCCCCTTCTGGTAAACTTCTGCCTCGGCACATCAGTGACTTTTGGAGCTCCACCTTCCTGGTGGTACTCTATGCTGAAAGTCCTCGCTCTTTGCAGAACTCCTTGAGCTGGGCCATTATGTGGGCATCCATGTTGGCCAGCTCAAATTCCATCCTTGCATCTGTGGTTTCATGCACAACAGTCAGGGAAAGAATTTAGAAAAAACAAAAAGAAGCCAATCAAAGGTATTTTAAACTTGAATTGATCTTAGATATGTGATGGTAGTGTACACCAAATCACTGTATGGCACTGCACACGCACGAGTCCCGTTTCTCACAGTTGATCACCATTGCAAGAATTTGGGTTACTGGTTGATTGGGGTGTGAGCCCTGGTCAAGCAGCAACCACAATCTTTGTCAGCGTAAGGAAAAATCAAACCCCAAATTAACCTCTGTTCAACCCCCCTGGTACCTTGGCACAGACCAGTCAGGCTTAATCTATAAGTAATGTATAAAGTATTTGTGAAACACTTCAAACAGTAGAACTGTGAAATCACTTCACAAAAAGTTCCCCCACCAGTTTAGAACAATAGAGCAGAATGTAATAAATTAAACAAGACCAAAATGACAAAAATACAATCAGTAGAACCGGAGATATGAGTTTTTAAAGAATAAAGTGTAAATTAATTCCTAAAAGCACAAAGTGCCAACTGCAGATATCAGGTCACGTTGGACTGGGTCAAAGTCAAACGTTTAGGCTGACCATGATGGATCACTGGTCAGGTACATTCCCAGATTAGTCCAGCTGAAGTTTTACCTTCTTAAGTTTTATACCAAGAGTCTTGTTCCCATTAGAGAGTGCTGCGAGAAGCAAGAAGAGAGTAGCAGGAACCCTTCGGTGTGGTGCAAAGAGGAGGCCGGACTTTATGGACAGGAGGACTGGAGCTTCATGTTGGCAGTTCCCTGCAAGTGGCCAATGCTGCAGTGTGAAGAGACTTGCTGGCGGCACTCTGCACTGATTTTTGGTGTCAGCAGCACAGTCTTGGTTCAAACAGGCCTTCTCACGGTCCCATAGAGCGCAAAAGCTTGATTGAAGGTTGCTAAGTCACACTAAGTGTTCAGGACCAGAGGGGCACTACTTGGAGGTAAGGAATTTACTAAACTTAGGGGTATATTCACAAGAATGTGTGATAACTACCGCAAGAGTAGCGTAACACAACTTTCAATATCGCAGCCTATCGCGGGAAAATAACCCTGTGTCAACGTGTAATTCACAACAAGGCGGTACCATGCGATAATCTCCAGATAACGCGTGAAATCTCCACGTGAAAATCATCGCCACGCCGCATAAATGCGATACCCGAACACAAAAAAAATGCATTGAGGCCAACCGCGGGACAAAAAGTAGCAAAAACCAACCACAGGCCTGCAAATCCCACATGTCTGGCGGAACAATGTACCATAAAAACCACAGAAAAAATACACCGAAAACAATCCAAAGTGTGTAGCAACATGGATGCACCCTGACACAACGCAGGGGCCAACTCAAACCCCACAACCCCCACAGACTACCAGCAAGGAACAGCAGGGTCGGGGAATTGCAGTCGGAGTGCCGAGGAGGCCAATCCAGGAGGCCAATAGGCGCCGGCATGACGTGACTACCTAAACCAGGCACAAACCCGCTGCCAACAGGAAGGCAGCAACGGCGACAGGAGGTGGCAGTCCAGCGCCACCGGAGGAGCTGAAGGAACCCAGGCAACAGTCATCAGTGTGGAGACGGTGCAAGGAGTAGGGAGTACGGACCCAGCTCGAGAGGACCTGACACAACCTCAACAGGGAGTGCAACAGAGACTGGGGGGACGGGGGAGTGGGCACAATGGCATACATGCACAACGAGGTGTAGCACACTGCACACCCACAATTACCCAGGTCCATGGGCCCGATCCCCTTGGCACACTGCAGCACACACACATAGCACAAACAGCACACTCACATTGATGACAACAAGGAACAACGCGCAAAGCCGACACTGCAGAACAGAGGATACAACTGGTTCCGCACATGCACAGAAACATGCCTACTACATCTGACAGAGCTGGAAACTGTGAAATGGAAATGTACGCGTACGACCTCACATCCGTCATGTAGACCAAATGTTCACTGTCCCGCAGAAGAATCTAGCACCCCCAAACAGTCACAATGTACATTGCCATACAGTCTGCATGCAAACCTGCACAATGCGCCAACATATGTGTCAACACAAAGTCAATATGCACCTCACCTTCACATCGCAGAGGGAAACACAACACCTTCAGCAGAGCACAGAATAAAACACATCAGTGATGCCGGAGAGGACCACCACACCGTTGACACTGACGCCCTACAACAGCACATGGATATCCCATGCAACCCCCCACCAGGACCCGGACAGCCAAGCTACTCAGAGGAGAACATCGAGCCTGCAACAGACCACACAGCAGGAAGCTCCCACAAGCACAGCTGGCTCACAACACTTCACCCACCCATACATCGCACCCCAATCCCATGTTCCTGCACGCCAACAGGTGTGGGTGGGGGCCAAAACCATGGAATGGGAACCAGGACACATATGTAAGTGTCTATCACCCTTCAGGGGCCACCAACACCCCAGTAAGGAGACCCACACTGCCATAGAGACACATGCAGATGCACATTCACCATACAGAACCATGGGCAGGGGCTCTCAAATAGCAGTCACACACCCCTGTTGGCTCTGCGTGCGATGGCCCTAGCCACTTCCCTTATGAATTGAGTGGGTAACGACAAAGCTCCAACCCGCTGCCTTCGGTGACAAGTCTGCATCCGATGTACAGAGCACAATGTAATGGAATAGGGCCCAGGGCTCTCATGCATACAACAACACCACAGGGACACATGTAGATATCATGTTGAACTGGCTACGGGCACATGCGCCTGGCCCCTTTATTGGCAGGGCCACATGTACAGTGATGCCTGTGCTGGGTGTGTGTGGGGTGGTTGTAAACCATTCCGCTGGCAACCACTTGAACATTAAACACCAGTGCGCCGGAAACAGAAAACACATGCATAAAAGAGTCAACTGCTGAGCAACATGGAGGGAGCCGGAGAAAGTCCAGAGGACAGCCAACATGCAAATAGAAGTGTCTGTGAGTTACAGTGCACTGGGGATGGAACATTAGGGATGAGCGCGCCCATGTGAAGAAAAAGTCTCGGAGTGTGTCCCTCTGACAGACACCTGATGGAGATGCAGTGGGGTGTGTCATACCTGCATTATCTTCCCCATTAACGTCTCAGGGCGCCCACACTGTTTGAGGTGACATAGTTACGCAACCTCTCCACAGCTCAAAACTCAATCAGTAACGGACAATGGCTTGCGGTGCACTCAGTCACTGGCACCTGGAGTGCTGAGCAGATTATCAGGCCAATGATGGCACCCACGACAGGTCTGAGCAACTCCGTAAGTCTGTCAGGACCACCGTGTCGACTGTGGCAGATGGCTGTTGGAGGTGGTCCTTGCAGTGGTGGCGTGTGCCTCCTGCAGGATGCTGTCTGCGATGATGCCGGTATGCTGATATAAACTCAGCCATTGCAAAATGAAGAGTCTGTGACCTACTGGACCGCAGTGTAGGCCTGAGGCAGCAGTCAGCAGTGGCCCACAGCCACGTGTCGCTGGCTGGCGAGGCACAGAGTTAGTGACACCACGGCAGTTGTCGGTAGTGTTCGATCACCTCCGTAATGATGACCTTGTTCCCTTCGGACTGCAACGCGTCATCCTCTTACGCCTCTCCGTGCGTGCGATGACATGTATTCTGCCTTTTGAATAACCGATGTTCAGTTTCAAATCTGTGACCCACTCGTGCGCATCGTAGGCCGAGGGCAGTAGTCCGCATAGGGCCACAGACACGTGTGGTTGTGATGCCATGCACAGACTTGTTGGCACCACATCGAAGTGAGTATAGTGACTTTTCCTATGCCTTGAATGGTGTTCACTGCCATGGTGTAATCAAGACTCAGTGTCAAATGTGTGACCTACCTGACTGTAGTGTAGGCCTGAGGCAACAGTCAGCACGTGCCATTCACCGAGTGTCGCCGGCATAGATTGGATGACCCCACCGGCCTGCGTACTTCATGTTCAGTGGTATCACGTGTTCGGACACCTCTGTGTATGTGACCTGGGTTTCATCCGGACTGAGCCGCATCTTCCTCTTACTCCTCTCCGTGTGACCACTGGTGTGGACTCTGCCATTCGTGATTTGCACCTAGGTGCTGGATGTGGGACCTAGTAGTCCGCAGGGTAGTCCTGGTCCCTAATCCACGTATCGCCGGCAGGCGTTGAACAGGGTTAGTGGCACCACGTGTCGCAGGCTGGTGTTGAACAGAGTTAGTGGCACCACGTGTCGCCGGCTGGAGTTGAACAGGGTTAGTGGCACCACATGTTGCCGGCAGGCGTTGAACAGGGTTAGTGGCACCACGTGTCGCTGGCTGGCGTTGAACAGGGTTAGTGGCACTACGTGTCACAAGTAGCCCATATGGAACTATGCTTCACTGATCGGTCGGGGCCTGGTGCTGTTGCCGCAGGCCTGGCTTTGGGCTCACTGCCTTTCATGACTCAGGACACAGTTTCACACATGGGACCTACTGGGCCGAGGAGTAGGCCTGAGGCATCAGTAGAGTACGTCAACGAAAAAGGACTAAAGCGGGCCCGTGTCGTGGAGGCCTTGATGGTCTGAGAAGGCTGCCAAGGTCGCGGGACTCAGGCCTGGAGCTTGCGCTGGACCGTGGTGGCCCCTCCTTGACACACACCAGTGTCGGCAGCTGATCAGTGATGCCTGGCTGCGCAGGGGCAGGCCTGACAGGTTTGTGGTCCAGCGTGCCGGGGTCTGGCAGCTGCACAGCGTCGGAGGCAACTCCGCTCTAGAGGACGGCTTCGGCCTCGTGGTGGGGTGAGAGGCTCTGCCCTGGCAGAGACGTTGGGCTTTCCGGAAGAGGCCCACACCCAGGGCTACATGCTTCTTATTCACACCCCTACACTGACATGACGTACGCCGGGTCATCCCACTCCGGTCACGCTTAGGGGGGGTGTAACAGGCAAGATTTCCACGAGGTCCCCCACTGGCTGTGGTGACATGGTTGTGTCCGCTGTCCACTACACTGCATACACCAGAGGTGTATGTCACCATGGATATTAAGCCTGGGCAAAGCACTATGCTACGTTCGCGTAGTTTGCGTAGCGTAGTGTTGCGTAGTGCTGCGGTCATGTTTTGCTTGCTCGCGGTCCTCAACGTCAAGTTGGCGACCGCGAGCAAGCAAAATGACATCCCGGCGAGACTTTTTCCTTGTTCGCAATCAGCAACATCAAGTTGGCGATCGCGAGCATGGAAAATAAACCTCCCGGCGAGATTCCCAACGCGAGGAGGTCAGGTTTCTCATTGCGAGTGGTCGCGTATGCTCGCGACCGCTCGCGATGAGAAACTACCAGTTCGCGTTGAGAAAGCTGCCGCTCGAGTAAAACTCTACTCGAGCAGCAGAAAACTACAGCTCGCACTGCGCAAGATGCCATTTTCAATGATTGCACAGTGCCGGTTACTTGTCTGCACTGTGCAATCATTGAAAACGACATTTGGCACAGTGCGAACAAGGTAGTAGGCACTTCGCGAAGTGCTACGCGTAGCTCGCGTAGTGCAAAGTGCACTTTGCGTAGCTTCGCGAAGTGCTACTTCGCAAACTACGCCCAGGGTTATTGGATATGGGTGTGTGCTGCATACTGCGGTCTGTCCAGCACATCTCCGCCACTCTTGGCATTGTGTACTTTCCCAATCATGGTACTACTGCATCCTTCACACATGCCTGTTTGCCACCTCTCCCCACATTCGGCTGTTGTGTGGCTGAGGTGCCATGCCGTTGACGGCTCATGTTCACGGCTTGGCCAGGTAACCATTGTGAGTTGTTCTGTCGTGTCTGGTGGGTGGGCATGTTGTTGTGCATGTTGGTTGTGATTTTGTGATGTGTGCATTGCCAGAGTTGTGATTTGCATGATTATGGAGTTTAGGTGAGTGGGTTGTTCATTTGGAACTTGCCAAGGGGCTGTGCATTTCCCTTGGTGCCATCCTGGGAATGCTGGTTGCTGTTGGACTGTCGGAGGATGGAGGAATCATGCACACTGGCTGTGTATTTGAAGGCGACATTGTTGGAGGTTTCACGGTGTTCTGTTGTTGCCTGCACATTGGGGTGGGATGTGTGCTTTCTGTTGCAGTGATTGTGCACTGTGTCACCTGGGGGCACAGGTGGGACATGTGTGCTGTTGATTGGCCCCAACACGTGTGTGCATCCTGCTATGGCATATGGTCCTTGCTTGGTCTCCAGCATGACCTACGCATTGTGTTGGATGTATGGGGACTGGGGTACCAGGGTGATGGTGATGTCCAGGAGTAGTGTGAGGGACTTGGATGTGGCTGGCAGTGAGACTCCTCTGACTCTGGAGGGTGTTGGTTGGGTGGTGCCAGGGGCCAACAGGTGCAGCCAAGCCAGCAGCTTGGTGTGGGGTGGGATGTTGGTTGTCTGCTGTGTTGGTGCCGTAGGCCTGTTGGATGATGATGGTCGGAATGCGTGGAATGGTTGTCCCTTTCAGCCTGTGGTGGACGGTGACATTGTCAGAGGTTGGGTCTGTGCGGCTGGTACGCTTCCTGGGGGTCCGCCGTCTTTGTCTGTGCTGCGTCTGTGGTGGTCCGCGAGGGGTGTTCCGGTGTGGGTTGTGGTCCTGGGGTGGTGTCGGTGGGTGTTGTGGCACTCTTGGGTGTCCGGGCCGTATAATGGGGGTATGCAGCCATTTGTGTGGAGACAGAACACATACTATTCAAATGTAAGTGGGACTGGGCCTAGTTCCTCCCACTCATCCTGCCAATGATGAGCCATCCAGTCACACTCAAGCTCCCCATTGTGTTTGGCTATCCAGGAGAAATGCACAAAGCCCAGCTGTCAGCTATACTCAGTCATGTGACCTGAGGCAGGCTTCAGCCACTAAAAGGCTAAGGCAAGAAAATGCTAAATTTCTCAAAGTTTTGAACCTAAGGAAGGCTTGGGTCCTAAGCTAACTGGATGGGACCACTAATAGTTATATACTCAAGAGTATCCAGTAGCTCCTGTTGAAGTTTAATCAAAAGCAGAGCCAGTGGAGTTAATTCATGGGCTCTTGTGATTTATTTCACAATTTTCTGGATTATTCCATAAATTCAAGGACATTCAATTAATGTCAAACATTAAGGACAACACAAACTGATGACATTTTTCAACATAGAAAATGCAAAAACAGTTAACAGATATAAACAATATTTACAAATGTGTATAATACATCAGTATTTTGTGTGTGGTCAGAAAAACAATTACAAAAATCACAAAGAGGTAACTAAAGCACCAGTCCATAAATCAAAAATAGCAATAAGGCGGAGTAGCTAGTCACAACTTGCTGACCACTATTCATTCTCCTGCCTATAAGCAGACCTCTGGGTATCCCATGAATTAGGTTGTTGACAACAGCGTCTGGGAAAAGCAAACCCTATTGGCTTAGGATAAGGCGTAATTCATTCCTTCCATACGCCACCCTCAACCTAATTCATGGGATACCCAGTGCAGTGCATATAGGCAGGAGAATGAATAGTGGTCAGCAAGTTGTGACTTGCTACGCCGCCTTAGTGCTATTTTTGATTTATGGACTGCTGCTTTAGTTATTTCTGTGTGGTTTTTGTAAGATTTTTGTGAGATAAGATCTATGCAAGATTTTAAGTTGGATTAGTCAGAAATAAAGGGTGATGGCTGCCTCCCTCGGGGATATTAACGTCACCTGCCAGTCTTTGTCGTCAATGGGCCCGAGGTCCACCTGTCATTTCTCACGGAGATTGTGGAACATGTCAGGTAGGTTGTTGCACAGTTTTCTATAAGTGAAATGGCTTTAGTAGGCAACGGCCCGTCTAGTAGCCGATCATCCAAGGGGGATGACTCTGGTATGGTGCTCATGTCAGGAAGAGCTGTAGTGAGGGCATGTCGAATCTGCAGGTATCTAAATACCTCCCCTGGAGCCATATCGTATTTTTCCTTCAATTCCCCAAGCTTAAGGATTGTGCCTTTCTTCACCAGATCCCGTATAGTGGAGATTCCGATGATGTCCCACTTATCAAACCCCGTCTGATGACATAATAGTCCAAGCCGTTGGGTGAACCACAGTGGCGTGACCTTAGTCAATACATTCAACCAACCTAAACGGGAGTTAGCCTGGTACCACATTGCAACTGTGAGGGCTGTGTGGCCGAGATATTGTCCTTTCCGGGACTTCGAGTACAATGCCCCCATGTATCCCTCACTACCCATTTGATATCTGTCTAGCAGGTAGGCGGATCAATAGGGGAGCGATACACCCAAGGGTTCACCCCCATTAGCTGCGATGCCCAATAATAGAGTCTTATGTCAGGGAGGGCAATTCCCACATCATACCACCCCTTGGTTAGCTTGCTCATCGCTATACGAGGGGATCCACCGTTACATAGTAGCGTCCTGACCTCACCTTCCACTCCCAAGAAATATGCATCTGGGACCCTATGGGGACAGTTCTGAAGGATATAAAGGAAATGCGGAAGGGCCAGCATCTTAAATAGAGCTGGCTCGGCCAACTAGAGAGAGGGGCAGGGACATCCAATGCTTGACATCATTGCGCAGCCTGGTTAAGGGAGCGCCCAGATTGCGATCGTAGAAGAGTCGGGGTTTCGGAGTAATGAAGACTCCCAGGTACCAAAAGCCCTCAAGTGCAACGTCTACTCTGCATCCTAGAGGGAGCCGGGGAACCGGGCCCGAAGGACAAATAGCACCGACTTACTCCAATTAATCGCATACCCTGAGTATTTCCCAAAGTTTGTGAATATGTTCAACACACAATGTATGGACTTATAATGGGAAGCAAGGTACAGCAGGATATCGTCGGCATATAACCATATATGGTCATCATGCCCTTCCGCCCATTTCAACCCTCGCAGCATGACATCTCTTCTTACCCAGGAGGCAAGTGGTTCCAACAATAGGGAGAAGATTAGGGAGGACAGGGGACAACCCTGCCGAGTGCCCCTTTTTAATGAGAATATTCGAGACGTATGGTTATTTGCCTTCACTTGGCCTCGCAGGCCCGTTTACAGCAGCCACACCCAGCCCAGAAATTTCGGGCCGAAGCCCAGGCGTCTCAGAACTTCAAATAGGTACGGCCATTCGATAGAGCAGAACGCCATTGAAGCTTCGAGGGAAAGTATCAATGCATCTTCCTCTATAAACTCTCGGCGCGCGAGCACATTATGAAGACGCTGGATGTTCAGCTCCGTACTTCTCCCCGGCATAAAACCAGATTGGTCCGGGTGGACCAGTGATGGAATGACCGCGACCAAGCGTAGGGCCAGCAATTTTGCTAGGATTTTCGCTTTCACATTAATTACAGAAATTGGCAGATATGAACTGCATTCCTCATTGGGTTTCCCCGGCTTACGAATAACAACTATCGATGCTAGTCGCTGGTTGTCCGGCAGAATTCCTTTCTCGTAGGTTTCATCATACATAGCCCGCAAATGGGGCGCAGCTTGGGAAGCAATCGTTTTCAGAAATTCTATGGGTATCCCATTGGGCCCCATTGCTTTCCCCGACAGGATTTTACTTATGGCTTTTTGGATTTCATCATTCATCAGTTCTTCATCCAGAGTGTCTCTGTCAGTATCAGAGAGTATAGGCAGATTACTATCCGATAAGAGCTGGCGGGAGTCTTCCGCTGTTTAAGTCGTTGAGGGGGTGTAAATTTGTTCCAGGTGATCAGCGAATGCGTGCGCTATTTCTGTCGGGTTCGTGACCTGCGTCCCGTCTTCGAGAGTCAGCCTGGGCACCCATCTCTCTCCCTGTTCCCTCTTCTCTAACCATGCCAGTAGCTTACCCGCCCTATCCCCCAGTTCATACAGCTTATGTTGAGTATGGAGAATATTACCACTTTTTGAGCAGGAAGCAGAAGCGCTTTAGCTCTTTAGCACTGGTTAGCAGTGGTAAAGGGCACAGAGTCTTAAGACCAGCAAAAACAAATTGAGCAAAAACAGGAGGTCTGAAGGCAAAAAGTAAGAGGAACACCATGCCAAGGATGCAAGGTCTAACACACCCCTATGAAGGCTTTGTACCCCACAAGTTAGGGTGCATGGTATTTAAAAGAAGGACATGTAAAAAACTAACATTATCATGTCCCTACTGTGACAAGTCCCAAAAAGCTAGTTTCTCTGCGGCAGGCCTGGTTTTCCTATGTAGAAAACCAGACTATAGATTGAAATACTAATACTGAATCTCAGGAAAAAGACCAGCTAGAAAAATAATCAAACAACTATTTTCAATAGTTATTAAAAATCTAACTCAGTACTGAAGTTACATTTATAATAAATATTAATGAACAGTAAATTTTAAAAACTCACCTTTTTCTTGTCTGAAATTCTTGGATGCTAACTTGCATTAGCTTCCCAGCTTCTCCCAGCCTGTGCTTAGCCTTGAACAGGTGTCAACAAGTTGTGGAATGCCCCCCAGGAGCAAACAATAGGCTGATCTGAATGGGCAGAGATGACTTCTCTGAACTTCACAGAATGTTCAGAGCGGGGTCTCTGGGGATCCCGATACATCTCACTGTTTGTCAGGTTTGTTGAGCCATACTTAGGGCACACTTGAAAGGCTCAGAACAGGAAAAAAGTCTTGTAGATCCCCTGTCTGGCTTTTGAAAGGCCGTGGTTTTGTCCTTCCAGAACTTTATCTCTGGTTCCGTTGAGGGCACAGTGCATGATTCAATTGGGAATTTAGTGTTAGATGTGGGAAGACACTTGGATTACAATAGTAGACTCCCGGCACACAACCGTGGCCTCAGCGCCCAGGTTTAGTGTTGCTAAATACTTTTGCCATCTTGAAACTTACCCTGACACAAGGCAATTTAGGCCTGTTTGCAGTAAGGCAATTAGTAACTATGGATGAAGTGGGTAGGGTTGGCCCTGGGAACATTTACCCCATTGGTTAGGGAGTGCCCAAGAATCACTCCCACCAATTAGCTGGTGGCAAGAATAAATGTGGCACCACCAGGCAGCCTCTTCAGAAGACTTACTGGATATGTGTATGATCAGAAGAGGAGGAGGAGAACTGCTGTATGTGTCCCGAGTGGATCCCTCTAGAACTAGACCTGCTCCCTCTTATACCAAGGACAACAAGGTGGATTCCAAAGCTCAGTTGACTGACATCCTCTGTGGCTACAGGAAGACAACATGTATATCGAGGCCTTTTCCTGGAAGCTTCAAGCTGACCAGTGGCTGTTGTTGGCCTTAGCATACACCACGTGAATCTCTAAGTGCCTCCCTAGGATCCTGATCCTGGTGCACTCCTGTGGTTGATTGGGAATTTAAAGACTAAGGGCCTAATTTGGACTTTAGAAGGCAGAGGTAAATCCGTCAATATGACTGGGTACTTACTTCCACCATACCGAGGGTCCTCCGCTCACCAAATTTTGAGTTTACCACCAGTCCTGCAAACATCTCTTAAAGCTGACAGGAACAGCCATCACAGTAGTTCCTAACATTATTTGAAAATTTTGACGGACGATGCCGTCATAATGATGGTACTGTCCATCAAACTTTTAACATATTTTTTAATTTTCAAAACTCAAAACGGGATTTTGTTTTTGACAATACAAAAACTAACGACCCCCAAACTATGGGAGTAGTCTGTTATGGTGTGGGAGTCATTTTGCAGTTTTTACTGCCTTTAGGGGCAGTAAAACTTGTCCATTTGGTGGCCCACTTTAAAATTGCATGAGTGATGGAATCGCCAAACATCCGTTGGGCTGTCAAAGCAGTATGTCTGCAACAGAGACAGCGTAGTCTTGTCACTGACATACATAAGGTACGTCCTTCTGTAAATCAGGTGGGCAGACCTTCAGTTTTGCAGAGAGGGGACTTCTTCACCGTTGCACCAAACTCTAAATCAGCCCCTAAGTCAGAAGCATTCATAGACTATCATTGGCACCTCATGCTTTTTGGTGCTATTTTTACTTATAACCTTAAACAAATCATATTTCTTGTTCCCCTAATGACTTTTTATCATTCTGGTGTCATTATTAGATTTTTCTAACTTAGTATGAGAATGTTATTGTTTTCATTTTCACTTTATTACTGTCTTGATGACACTCATTGTCCTAAATTAAGCCTGTCTGCTTTGTGCCATAGCTGCCGTGGGGTTGGGCACAGGTTAGTTCAATAAATCTAAAAGTTCCCCTGACAAGAGTTGTGATTATTCATTGAGGTGGGCAATTGCCTAACCTAATTTCTTACAGTACCCTTACTAAAATTGAAGCAGTATCTAGAATGGTTTAAATTTATCACTGTTAGTAACTTTTGTTTTATTTAATCTTGCATTTATTTTGGATCTATACCATCAGTTGTGTACGTTTGTGGCATCACTTCATGGAAACTCAGGCTAGAAATCAGGCTTCCACTTTACTTCTTGTGAGCCCTCCAGTGGCGGCTGGTGAAAGTGGTGGCGCGTAAATCAATCGTCGGACTACACGTCGGCGAGTGAGCGTAGCAAGCGAGCCCGAGCAATCTATGGGGAGGTGGGGGGGGGGGGGGGGGGTTCTGAAAAAAGAGTAGACAAATAGTGCATTTTGAAGCAAAAGTTCTTGCTTTGCTGGTTGGAGACCAGGGGTATCATCTGGAGTACATACTATGGGATCAGTGCCTGCTGTGCTTAATTTGTGCCAGTAGTTGCAGGTGGTGGGCGCTGGCTTTATTTGTGGGGACTGCAACTTATTTTTCATCGACAGGCTTAGCCCAGAACAAGGGTGATAAAGTCAGAAAAGGGAGAAAGACGGAAGTAAAGCAAGGCAAGAAAAGAGAGGCAAGGGGATAAAGCAGGGATGCAAAAGAACCCACAAGTGAGTTAAGCAGACAGGAAGTACTGAGTGGTGGAAGGGAGAGACATTAGGTGGAATCAAGAATAGGCAGCATTTGTAGTGGGCAACCCCATCATGTGGGAAAGCTGGCAGCAGGTTTCTACAGGAACTTTTTTAATTTTTTTTTTTTCAGTTTTATATAGCGCGTACTCGACCAGAAGGTATCAGGGCGCTTTACATGCTCACCAATTGCATTACAGACGAACACATTCATTTTGAGATTAAGTGAGTCGTCCAGAATCACATCAGGCTGGACCCGTGGAACCGCGTGTCAAAGAGATGCCAAGAAAAAAAACTAACCCACATTCCACAAAATCACCCCTGACCTTTTAAATCCGATCTTTCCCAACCTCAAATAGAAACTTCGCAAAATGTATTCAATGCTTCAATTGCTGCTAACTATGCCAGTCTTGGCATCAGAGCGCCGCACATATTTAAGTGATGAGACAGCAGGCCCTGTACATGCAATTTGATTCGACTGCAGAGGAGAGGTAAAGCAGAAAGTAGTCATAGAGGACATGGGAGTGGCAGCAAATATAGGCAAAGTAGGGCAAGGGCGCATGGAGATTCAATGACAGGAGTATAGAGAAGGACAATGGGTGCCCTGAGGAGTTCGTGAAAAGAACATTTATTAGAACAGAGGGGAGCAATTATGGTGATGCCCAAACTGAGGTCTAGAGGGTTAAAGATTCGGAGGGAAGCAGAGAGCTCGGCGGTTGGACAGGGTATTCATACCCCTTCCTTTGAATTGAAAGAAAACAACATTTTCTTTTGTTGCAATCTCACAATTCCAGAGGTAATTTTGTGGCATAATCTATATTGTGCAAACATGCGTGCTGAGTAAATACTGTAACAAGGAACCAACCCATGAGCATTTATTTACTCGCATATGAATCCAACGAAGTATATAGCTTAAAAAGATTTAAGAGCCATTTGGGAAACCAGTGCCATTTGTCTATTATATAGGTTTTTGCTAATGGTTTGCCAAGATTTTCCTTGTAATTTGTGCTTTGAAATACTGACTGACTAGAAAAAGTGAAAGTCACCTGCCATATTAAACTTGTACATCTCAAAATAGCACGCCAGGATAGATACTCACTGGTCTGAGTACGCCTTCCACATGCCGCACCGAGCACATCACCAGCGTGCAGACCACAGCATCCACGGACCCACTGGACACCGCCGAAGGTCTTCTCCAGACGCCACAAGGAAGCACGTGAACTGGACGTGGTCATTTCTGCAACGCTCTTGCTCATGAAGCACTTGAAGTCTGGATTCAGATCCGTGCACGTGATTTGGCATCATGGCGGGAAAAACTGGAAATTTGTTACCGTTCTGCTCCCGCAAAGTCTAACATGTTGCTGAAAAGCTCCCTCCCGTCCCCTCCGCCAAGCACAATGCTGGAATGGCAGCGTTGTGATTCGTGCGGTGCAGGCGCACAGCGCCCCAGCCGGGTGCCTAATCGGAGGCCCTTTTCTCTATGTAGGCTGCATGCAGCAGACTACATAGAGAAAAGGGAGAGTGCACATGACTGCTTTGGTTGGCCCCAGGCCGACCCAAGCAGTCAGGGCTCACAACAGTGGGCAAGCCACTCCCCCCCTGCCCTCGAGCAGGACCCTCCACCCGCCCGCCCACAACCATTTGTTCCAGTCACTTCTGCTTTCTCGCAGTGCAAGAAGCAGAAACATATAATGGTTGTTTTACCATTTTATGTTTCTGCTTTTCGCACTACGAGAAAGCAGTGGGGCGACGCCCCCACGCCCCAATGTGGGAGCTACCACTGGAGCCCACAAACTCCTCGGGGGACTGCAGCAAGGTTCATCCCTCAGCGCCACCCTCTTCAACCTTATACATGATCTCACTGACCAATGTCATCCTCCTGTCAGCCCGGCACCTTACCCTTCGGAATACTGCAAACTCATCTGCGGAATGCCTCATGGTTCATCACTCAGCCCCACCCTCTTTAACACATACATGATCCCTCTGGCCAACTTCATCTGCGTACATGACATCAACATCCTCTCCTATGCATACAAAACATAACTCATACTCTCCATCTCGGACAGGACCCCCGACACAATAAACAAGCTCACCGCCTGCATGACCGAAGTCGCTAACTGGAGGAAAGCCAATTGCCTCAAGCTCAACACTAACAAGACAGAAGTAGTGGTCTTCATTAGGAACACTGCAACATGGAAATCCAACTGGTGACGATGAACTTGGACTCACACCCATAACCCACACCACTACCCAACTCAGTCCTCACCTACCTGAACAGTCGCAACTCCTTCCACCAACCGCCCAGACACCTTTGGCCCGCACAACTCCTATTTGAACACATCCCACGCATACACAAATCCAGATCAGGGTGATGGGCATTCTCAGGCAATAGGTGGTTCTATAATGATTGGAAAGAGGCAGACGGTGAAACGGCAAGAGGAGGAACAAATTAAAAAGATCAAGGGTAAGGAACGTGACCTCCAAAAGGCCTCATTGGAAGGTTCTAGTAGAGTTTCTCTTCTCGGCAAAGAGTTAGAACATCTCCAGGCAGAATATCACGGGCAACTCGATAAAAAGTTACTAGACAGGTGGAAGGTTAGTAAGTTGCAGCATTTCTCATATGGAAAGAGGAATGGGTCACTTCTTGCTTGGAAAGTAAAAACTGATAAATCTAGAAATCTAATCAGAAACCTAAGGGATGCTGAAACAGGAGCTTTACTAGATACCAATTCGGATATAGGCATTGAGGCCTGTAGGTACATGAGTAGGTTATATAAGGATGATATTTCACCAGGGAGGGCGAGTATAGAGGCCTGGCTGGGGAAGATTGAACTTCCGAGTTTAAACGATGACCAAAAGAAGTTTCTAAAGGCTGGGATAACCGAGGATGAGGTCCAACTACAGATCAATAAAATGGCAGGCGGGAAGGCGGCTGGCCTTGATGGCCTCCCGGTTGAGGTTTACTCCAGACTTCTTGATATCATTGTACTGAAAGACATATTTAATGCTATATTTCTGGACGGGGAAAAAGCCTAGCTGTCTTGGGCTGAGGCCACGGTAACGTTAATCTTGAAACCAAATAAAGATCTTATATAGGCCAATATCGCTTTTGAATTATGATTGTAAGGTTTTCTCATGGATATTGGCCTCTAGGGTCGCCCAGGTCATCAAATGGGTTATCCATCAGGACCAAAGTGGTTTTATTCCCGGGAGGTAGCTCAATGAGCTCCCGTTTTGGATGCTTGGGGTTGTGGACTTGGCAGAAGCTCAGAATTTACCTGTAACAGCAGTAGCCGTAGACGCCGGAAAGGCGTTCAACCAAGTCCATTGACCCTATCTGTAGGATGCTTTAAAGATCTTTGGGTTCCTGCAGAATATGGTAAGGGCTGTCCAATATTTGTACCATCTGCCTAGAGCCAGGGTTTTAATCAATGGGGAGCTATCATACTGGTTTAATATTACACTTGGAACCAGGTAGGGTTGTCCCTTGTCTCCGCTGTTATTTAATCTTTATGTAGAGCCGTTTGCCTCCTTGATTAGAGCCGATTCTACTATTCTGCCATTGAAATTTGCAGGGCTGGTGGCAAAGCTGATCTTGTACGCGGATTATTTATTTACTACTAATCCAGAGGTGGCTATTCCAAACTTAATGGCTAAGGTGGAATCTTTTGGGAAGATATCAGGCTATAAGATAAATAGAGGGAAGACCGAAATTATGGAGTGGAACCAGCCTAGGCAAAGTCCGGGAGCTAAGACCAAAATGCTTTATCTGGTCATAATAATAACGCAGAAGTTGGATGATGTCCCTAGAGTTATTTGGAAGAAAGTAAGTCAAGAGATTGGGAAGCTCTTGGTAAAGTGGGCAAATTTACCTTTAAACCTATATGGTAGGGTTAATCCGATCAGAATGATCGACCTCCCTAAAATCACTTTCCTTTTTAATTCCATACCCCCACCTTTTGATAAAGATAAAGAAGACATAGCTAAATTACAGGGGAAGATTGGTAGCTTTATTTAGTCCTCTAAGGGATCAAGGATATCCTGGAAAAAGCTGAGCAGGAGACTGGAGAAGGGGAGAATGGCCCTCCCCGACCTTATGGCATATTGCTATGCATTTCATTTTAAGAACTTCCATATGCTGTTAAATAAAGTGTACAGGTCCCCCTTAGGTTTACTCTTTGGGGCTATGTTAAGTGTTTTAAATGCGGAGATCCGAAGTACTTCAAAAAAGTGAGGCTGAAGATCTTGCAGGGGGCCATAAGAACTTGGGTGTTTCTTCGAAAAAGCTAGGAGTCCCCTATTACTCTTCCAGTGCTCCGATTTGGGATTTTTCAGGAATTCCTGAGTGTTTGAGAGACCAGCTTAGTCTGCCTTCAAAATCTGCAGGGTTGTCTTGGTGCAGGGATCTCAAATCTGCCTTAACATTGGTTAGCTGGTAAGTCCTGAGTCTTTGCTCCAGGGGTCAATTAACCAGATTTAAATATTGCCAAATTTCTTCCTGGTGGGCAAGGCAGGTTAGGGTAGAGGAGGAACAGGACTCCTGGCTAGACCAGGTGATGAGAACAGGCCTCATTAAAAAGGAGGTTTCTCTGTGGTATCAGGCCCTGTTAGAGGCGGATGATGACATGGACATGGATATCTCAAAGCTTTGGGCTGAAAAACTAGTGGGTGAAAATGTTAAAGAGGTTTGGGTTGGTTCTTCGAGCAGTTGTGAATCCTGCTTTTCTTAAGCGTATTGTTCTCCAGCCAAGCTATCAAGATTTACAGGAATTCAGTACGCATGCCCAAGATGTGGACACCCTTCAGCAGGTGATATGCATATGTTTATGACATGCTCCAAGATCACAGGTTATTGGACAGAGCTGTGTAATTTTATGACTGAAGTAATGGGTCAGCAAGTGAAGGTAAGCCCCAATCTTATATTTTGTGGGCTCCATCAGGACAGTGCCACCCGAACGAACACTGTCATCGCTAGATTTATTTTCTATGCGATCCTTCTGGAGAGATGGGAGATCTGCATGTCTTGGAAATCTGGACGTGCCCCTTGTTCTTCTGATTGTGTTAAAAACATTGGGGCAGATTTATGTTGCACTTGCGCCACTTTTGCGCCGCCGTTGCGTCACTTTTGTGACGCAGCAGCGGCGCAAATCCTGCGGCATGGTGCGGGGTATTTACAACGTGACGCATCTGGGAGATGCGTCACGTTGTAAAGCCCTGCGCCACATGTAGGCGTTCCAGGGCAGGTGGGGGCGTTCCGGCGCAGGAACGCCTCCTAAAAGTGGCTGAGTGAAATCTACAAGATTTCACTCAGTCACTTTTAGGCCCATGCTGCGTCAAAACCCTGCGCCTGCTTGAAGCAGGCGTAAGGATTGATGCAGCATTGTACAGATAGGGCCCCCCAGAACATTGCTGGAGCTGCGTCGCGCTTGCGATGCAACTCCAGCAATGCGCCACTTTTACGGCACAGATGCGTCACGCATCTGTGCCGTTTTTGTCCCATGGTGCGCCGCATTATAAATGCGGCGCATCCATGGTGGCGCAGCTGTGGCGCATAATAACTGGCGCATCCCTGCTGATATGCAGGGATGCGCCAGTTATCATAAATCTGCCCCATAATCTCAACAAGTCAGGTGGACATGGCCTGCGACCCCAGAAGTGAGGATAAAGTATGGGCAAGGTTGGTTGAATGGTGCAGACGCTCTATGAGGTCCGATGATTAAGCCAAAACTGCTGTAGGTCCTGGTTTCCCTTTCTTTAATGGGCACATTGGTAAAGGGGTGGAAGTGGAAACTGCATTGGATGGAAGGCTCTGACCCATGCTCCGGCAATTGGGAAAAGAGCTTTACCAGCAAAAGAATTGGCAAAATTAGTACATAAAGAAAAAAAAAGATGATGATGGGCATTCTCTTAGATTGCTCCTAAAGTGTGGAACGACCTTCCTCTCCACATCAGAGCCTCCTCATCTCCTTGAATTTCACAAGAATCTGAAGTCCTGGCTTTTCAATTAAATACCCAACCATAGGCAAAGCTGAACAGCCACACCTACTCAGTACCAGGATACCTCATGGATGATAGGGCGATTTACACATAACTTAACTTAACATAACAGAACATAACATACATGATGTCAATTTGTGTGTTAACCCAGCGGTTAAATTGTGCATGATGTCACTTTTGTTACCACTTACAATTTGATGAATCATAGCCCATTGTTACTCTTATTCTTTTACAGTTAAATTTAGACATTTCTTATTTATTTTTTGGTTTAGTATCTTTATGCACCATCATATCTTCTTACTCCCAAATGTTATAACATCTCCTTCTCCCGAGCACTCTGCTCTTGTTATAATCACCTAGCTTGCCAACCAAATCCCACCCTCCATGAACAGTGTCCAATGCTTGGCAGCCCGGTTTCTACTCTGTAAATTCCATATCTACGTACAAATATTTATAAAAAAATATGCTTACCATAGCATAGGATTGGGTGTAAAAAGTAGAGGAAAACTATACCAATACCATTTAATGTTGAAAAGGGTGTGATTCTCTCAATTTAGAATTGACAACACAAATAGTGGTACTCCTACAACCAGTTCCATCCAGTTGTAGTGGAGAGCAAGGATTATCTTTGTCAGGCCCACTTGAGCTCAAGAGAGTCAGGCAAGCACTGCTTTACACTGAAAGCCTCACATAGCAGGGATGACCTGTTAATTACAATCAGCACATTTTGAGGCCCTTTATTTCATGGGTAGAGTCATGGGTGCAAAATTAAGTAAACAAGTTAAAACTGCAGTTATCAAGTATGGAAAGAAAGAGGCTGAACACACCTTTTCGTACAGCAATAAATTGTTTTTGTTTTGTATTTGTAGACCATGAACTGATACTGCAAATTGTGACCTGACGCTTTGGATAATGACTAAAAAGTCCAAGAGATCAAGGAAGCTGAAAATAGCCATGACTTTCTGTTCTTGTGGAAGGCCAGGTAATTGTCCAACGAGTGCTGTTAGAAAGGGAGTGTTCGAGTTCTTTGTGGCAATGAAAAAGAAGGTCTGCCTTTCCAGAAGTCCTAAAGTGAGGGAGTGTGTGGATCGAGCTGTGGAGGCTGTTGTTGGGAGTTTGTTTTGGATTGTAGAGTAGAAAATGGCATCTTAGGTAAGACAGACCTATTCAGAGTATGGTGGCAGAGATACAAGGACCCGAAAATTGTCCTCTTGTTTTTGGAAGCTAATGAAGGAACATGAGATAAAAAGTGATAGATGGCCAAAGAGGAAATCCCAGAATGAGGTGGGCAGTTTTATTCTGAACAATTTGAAGGCAATGGGAAACCAAGGTAAAATGAGTTACTGTAGTCTCCTGAAAAATAGGATGGATTGAACTACTGTTTCTCTGGTGTGAGCTGGCAGCGATGGAAAAATCACCTGCGACAAGTAAAGGTAGAAAGGTCAATCGGAGGCCACGCATCTTGCAAGGACTGGAAAGGACAGGTTGGAATCAAAATGTACAATGAGAGTTTTGATAGAGGTTATAGGAACAAGGGGAGCGCAGCTCACAGGGGCCACCATGAGAAAGCACAAAGAGACCAGAGACCTCCCATAGTCAAAAACTCAATCTTCCCACTCTTTTCACCGTTGCATTTGAGGCAGTTGTCTTTCATCTTCACAGCCACAGCAGCAAAAGTGAAACTGTTCATGGATAGAGCCATAGAGACATTGATTCATAAGTTATGGCAAAGCCAAACGTTTTCGCCTTTAGGCTTTGCCAACACCAATTCCTTCCTGATGTTGATTGACATTGACAGAAAGAACAAGCATTGGCATAGCCAATAGGTCTCGCCTTTGGGACCTTATAAGTATTTAGTTATGCAGCACAATATCCTTACTGCAACAACATTAACTGTTGCATGGTTAAGCACTTATAAGGCCCCAAAGGCGAGACCTTTTGGCTATGCCAATGCTTGGTTTTTTTGTAACTTAACCATGCTGCTGCTCTACAACATGGCTGAAAGACATTGGCAAAGCCAAGAGCGCTAACATAGACGAGACCTGTTAGCTTTGCCAGTGCTTTTTACTTTTTAAACTTTATCCAATTTCAAAATCCGGACCTATGTGTTTTCTCCCCGTGGCCGCATTGCTCAAGAAACACAACGTCAACAGCTCAGTGTCCCCCAAGCCTCTGCCGCGCTCATCTCATGGTCAACACAAGAATCTTACAACGAGGAAGAGTCCGTCTTCCCACCACCACAGTACCCCGGAACTTACTGAGTGTACTGTCCAGCAGGCAGACACCTACTCTACCCATGCGACCTCCAGACTGCTGCCTGCGCTGCACAGAAGTCATAACATGCTATGATGCTATCAGTCTGTGGTGATCCGTTTCTCTGTTAGGCCAGCAACATCTTCTTGTTCTCAGACTCGTCTCCTTGCGAGACGAATGAGTTTGGATCTCTTGCCGCCTTGATCATCTCTTAAAATCTCAGGCGCTTTATCGTACACACCTGTAACTCCCCCGATCCTCACACTGCTAAAAGCTGCACCAGGGGCGGGCAAGGGGTGGCTCTTTGGGGATGAGCCCCTAAACAAGGGGAACACCCATTGTGGGGTGGGGTTGAGGGTGTGCTCCTTTCTGAACCTGCCCTCAGACGCATGGCCCCTTTGCCAGATCACCGTCAGCTGAGTGGTGATTGTCAATGCTGAGCCACAAAATGACCAAAATCCTCCCTCAGACTGGATGACAGCCAGTGCCTGTGACATCAGACATGTATTTTTCCCTCAGCACCAGTATTCTTGTGTAATTAACTGGTGCTCATATAAAGCGCTTCAATACCTTCGTGTCGAGTACGCAGTATTAAAACTTCAAAGAAAAGAAACACGCTGCAAACCCTGGCAGATGCGTGACAGTTATTGTAATAGCAAAGGTGTGCACGTAAACTTTGTAGTGTTTTGTGCTGCCGATCCTCCCCGAGTCCTTCCTGTAGCATTTATTGACGGGTCAATTATGACATTACTGTTGCTCTTCAGCAAAGCAACATAAATATCATCTCCTTCACCCCCCCTTCACTGCAGACTCCGCTTCAATTTTATAATGTGCCCAGGTTAGCCGAAGGGACATTAAAAGCTCTGTGACCGTGATAACATATTGGAGTGACTTAAATATTGATATCAAGGAAAGTAAATGTTTTTACCGATTTATACAGCGCGAATTTGACCCGAAGGTATCAGAGTGCTTTACACGAGCACCATTTCCGAGGGCACATTCATTTTTGGTAGGCACGGAGAGATTAAGGGGTTTGTCCAGAATCACAGGATGATGAGTCGAGACACGAACCCGGCTCATTAGCTCCAAAGTCGGTAGTTCTGGCCGTAAGGCTACATCCCCTCCCATGTACTCTAACTGGAACGTGGTCTCTAACGCTGGCGTTATCAGGGAAGGTATTATTACTGTAAACACTTCATGCAAAATTACGAAGATGAAAGCATGCCTTGCTGCCTCTATATCAATTAGGAAGACCCCATTTCGTGCCAGGCCTCTCTGCCAACTGAGAGTGCACTGATGAAAAAGCAGAACCAGCGCGGCGCTCATGAAAGGGCGCCGCGGTGATAGCCAGCACTGTAAAAAACAAGTAGGGGGTCGGGGTGGGAGGGGAGGAGTGCGGCCGAGAGCAGGCAGCGTTTCCCTTGCTGGAGCGAGCGCAATAATTGCTAACATATGGCGCCGCTCGCTCCCGCAAGGGAATCGCTAAAAGTGCACGCGTTGCATTGAAAGCAATGCAACGCGTGCACGTTTTTGCCTGCACAGCTGAATCGATTTCAAGAGGTCTCTTTCCTACGCAGCGCATGTGCGCTCCGTAGGCGAGACCTAAAAAGGTGGTTATTGCCAATGGTGAACAGCATTGGCAAAAAAAAGCCCCAGTGCAATGCTGTATATGCATACATGCATCATCAAACATACCCTCAAATGAGTCACTGCAAATGCGTGCTTGCAAATGACACCATGCACACCCAATGTGTGCATTGTGATTCTTCATGATGCTGTGACACACAAATCATAAAAAGTGCATGACAGCTGCACATCGTTTGGAGAGTAACAGTACGGCAGCAAATTGTTGGACAAGACAATAAAATGGAGCAGAGGGAAATGAGGAACAACAGAACATCACCAAATGCTTCGACATCGGGGAACTATGAACAGGGAATGGTGGGGAAGCAACGGTGGAGCTGGGGAAATAATTATAAGAAAAATAAAAAACTGGACAGACAGAGGTGGAGGAAGCAATGGAAGAACCAGGGGTTAGCAATGCAGCGGGAATAGGGTGGGGTTTTGAGGGGGAAGCAGAACAAGGGGCAGAAGCAAGAAAACACATGCACTCATAAAGTACTGGAAACAAAAGAAAAAAGTAGTTCCCAAAATGGAAGCAGAAGAAGATACAAATAGATCCAATCAAAAGAATGGTGCACAGGAGGGGCAAACACAATAAGGGTAAGGCAAATCATCAAATAAGAGGTAAACTACCATAAGGCCATCCAGCAATAGGCTTACCAAAGGCCAACTGTAAAAGATGAATTATACACAATATGTCTTTCAAGAAAAGAAAGCTGAAGCTGCCTCGTGCAAGAACTTACAAGGATTGGGCTCTGTGAGCCCTGTGCAATGGAGCAGGTGATGGTTGGAAAGGAAGAGTGAAAAAGATGAAGAAGGAGTGCTTGAAATCTTTTTTGTAAAATGAGCAAAGTAAAGTCAAAGTATCACCTAGAATTCAAATTGAGTGAAGGCTGGTGATAAGACAATTTTGAGAGGTGTTATTGAAAGTCTCAGAGAAGCCTAAGAGAAACAGGTTACCTCTACCACTTTCAACCCGAATAGCCCTGAAATTATCAGATATACCTAGTAAAGGTGTATTTGGTACCATAGGAAGATTGAGGGTTATGCAAAAGATTTTTGATCTCAACAAATGATGCAATCTACTTTTAACCTTCTTTCACTTGTTATCCCCTTCTCAAGAATATTGTCAGGAAAAGGGAGAAAATAAATAAGGTGTTAGTTGATGAGGCTAGCAGGATTAGCTGTTGTTTTTTTCAGCGAGAGGATGATAAGAGCTTGTTTCCATACCTTGAGATTGCATGCAGTGGCTAAGGAGGTATTGCAGAGTGACATAGGCAGTGGACTAACAGTGGCCTGATACCTTGGCGAAGGCAAGGTATTGGATCGAGGGAGTTGGATCTTATTGTGTTAACATAAGAACAATTAGAGAGTGAGGAGAAAAGCAAGTGAAGAGGAGAGAATTTTGGGAGAAGAGGGACCGGGGAAAAACTGATATAAGCTGAACCGATATATAATGTTCCAAAAGAAAGATAGAGAAGTACATAGTTCATGCAGGGGAGAGATGGATTTCGAGTGCGCAGAGGGTTCACAGAAGAATTTTAAGGTACTGCAGATTTGTACTCTACACCCCTCCACTCCACGCCACTATTCACCACTCCAATCCATGCCACTCTGCTATATGCCGCTCCACTCTACACCACTCCACTCTACACCACTCCACTGATTGTCACTCTACTCTGCACCAGTCAACACTATGCTGCTCTATGCTACTCCACTCTATGCAGTTCCACTTTTTGCCACTCCACTCCATGCCATGCCACTCTATTCCACTTCACTCTATGCTGCTCCACTCTATCCATGTCATTCTTTGCAACTCTACTGTATGCCACTTTACTCTACTCCACTCTACATCAGTCTACTCAATGCTACTCCACTCTGTACTATTCTACTGTATTTCACTGTCCTGTATGTCACTCCACTCTTCGCCACACCAGTCTATGTCACTCCAGTCTATGCCACTCCACTACTTACCACTCTCCTCTATGCCACCTGACTCTACGCCACCCTACTCTACACCACTACACTCTATGCAACTCCACTCTATGTCACTCTAAGCCATTCCACTCTACTCGAAGCCATTCTACTCTATGCCACTTCACTCTCTGCCACTCTACTCCATGCCACTTCACTTCCCTCTACATCACTCTACTCCCCTCTATGCCTCTCTCCTGTATGCTACGCTATGCCACTCCACTCTACTCTATGCCACTTCACTTTACTGCACGCCATGCCACTCCACACCACTCTCCGGCACTCAATTAAACTCCACTTTGTGCCACCCCAGTTTATGCTACTCTGCTATACACCCCTGTACTCTATACCACTTTACTCTACAGCACTCCACTACACTTTACACCACTCTACACTAGATTACCCCACTCTAGGCAACACTACTCTATGCCACTCTACACTGTGCCACACTATGCCACTCCACTCTACTCTATTTCCACGCCACTCCACTCTACTCTACGCCTCTCTTTTCTATGCCACCCTACTCCACTCTAAGCTACTCTACACTACTCTACTCCACCCTCCTCGATGCCACTCTCCTCTACACCACTCTACTTTTTGGCACTTTACTCAATGCCACATAGCCATGCTGAACATCAGTCATGCTGGTTTACAACATAGCTAAAAGACATTGGTAATGCCAATAGCTCTTGCACAGGCAAGAGCTATTGGCTTTGCCAATGCTTCTTAATTATGGTTTTACTTTGTGTGTTAGCATAAGACTTGTAGGAAAGTTAGAGGGGTTTGTGGGTGTGGTATTTCTTATGCAAACTGTTTTACACCAATAGGGTGCCGATTCCGATCCTGTAAAACCCGGGTACAAATGGTCGTACTGAGCGTTTTCTCCGTACGACTCGTACCCGGGAATTCCACCGTACAAACCAGCAAGTACGATTCGTACAGAAATACCATTTCCGTACGAATCGTAAAAAACACCATACGGCTAAAAAATACATACAATTTTGAACCTGGACAGCGCATACATCAGGCAGCGTTTTACGGACCAGCAAGTACGATTCGTACCTACAGCACTCCGCACGGCTATATTTTTACAGGAGCCAAAAAGTGCCAGAAAAGCTAAGTACGCTGCGATGCACGAGGAAAAGGGGGCCCGCTACGCGCCGTACACACCATCACCCACATCGTACGTGTCATCATGTATGGTGCGTACCCCAACATTGCATATGTACGGCCGTACCCCCCACCCCCCCATATGTACGGACCGTACACCCCACCCCCCATATGTACGGACCGTACGCCAGTCGTACCCCCACCCGCGTATGTCCGCACCGTACCCCGGGCGTACCCCAATCCTCGCGTATGTACGGTCCGTACCCCAGGCGTACCCCAATACTCGCGTATGTACGGTCCGTACATACGTGAGGATTGGGTACGCCTGGGGTACGGTGCGGACATACGCGGGTGGGGGTACGCCTGGGGTACGGTGTGGACATACGTGGGTGGGGGTACGCCTGGGGTACGGTGCGGACATAAGCGGGTGGTGGGTACGCCTGGGGTACGGTGCGGACATACGGGGGGAGTGCGGGGTACGGTGCGGACGTATGCGGGAGGGGTGGGAGGCTGGGGGGCCGTACGACTCATACCCCGGGCACAAGTGTACTCGGGGTAGGGGTCGTACAAAGTTCGCTTCGTACGGGTTCTTTTCCATGCGCTTGTGTTTTCGGACAGGTGGTACGGATCGTACTTGCGCGCTCGGACTTCAGTTTTACGAGTTGTAAGTAAAACGGTCCGGGGACGTCTCGTAGACTTCCCGGGGCGATTCGTATGTATTTTCCATGTACGAATCGTACTTCGCCATTTGTACAGGGCTGTACGATTTGTACATAAAAAAATACGGATATGAGTCCTGCGGGAAAAAAAAATCCAGGATCGGAATTGACCCCTAGGTGTGTATTTTGTGACTTTGTCATGATCATGATAAATTAAGTTTTAGTGCCAAAGAACACTGTTGGGTTTAATTGGGGAAGAAACATCTTGAAGGGGGAATCCTGTCAGAATATTTGTTTAGAGAAGCAGTTCATGGATGGCATTTCCATTGTGTAGTTTAGTTTTTGGGTCTATAGTAACGTTATATTAGTTTTTGTTTAGTATTCTGTGAATTAGGATTTCTTAATAATTGAGTAAGAGTTTTGTCAGGCAAATATTTTCTAAAGTTTCTTTCAATTGAGTTGGTTCCAAAAGAGAATACATGTTGTTCAGTTTTCTTTTTCCAATCGTGTACTTTATAGAATATTGTTATGAGGTTGTTGTTTTTCTTCATGCTAGTTCCTCTAGGTTTATTGGACCAGGCTGTAGAAGTTGTAGGAGTTGACATTTTCCCATTCAACGTTTAGGCCAGAATCTGATGTCCATGTGAGGAATTTCATAGAAAATGACCCACAACTCTTGAAGAAGGCTACAGAATTTAAATGCTATATTCACTGTTTAGATGAATGCCAGAGACCTTCTCAGAGATTGTCAGTAATTTTCCAAATGTTAGATTTGTTCACCTCATCCATGTTCAACTTTAGGTGAAGTGGCATTGAAGTGGCATCATGCCAAAGTAGAGATGGAGATGCTCCCTCTGCAGGAAACAATTTGATGCATCACATCTTGCTGCCTCTCACCAAGAAGGCCACCTCTTTGCAGATTACCTTGAGCTAGGTGGACAGTCTACAAGCTCACTGTACCATAAGCAAGAAAATAAAGCTGCAGACCCTAGAATCTGAAAGCAGAACACTCCTGGATCTGTGAAGACTCGGAAGACAGCCTGCTCTACTGTCTGAATCCTGAAGGAAGACTAGACCTGCTTGCCTTGATCACCAAACCACAGAGGTCGCTCCAAGGTTCTTTTGGCTGACCTTGTGGTTAGGTATAAAGACACAACAAGCTTCCAAAGAGCTCTCTCCCTGCAACTGCCCAGGTGACCAGTTCTAAATGGACCTGCCCTGGACCCTGGTGCTGGCCTGTTCTGGAGTGAGGCCTTGTCCTCAAGTGGTGCCCCCCAGGTCCTGGACCCTTGGCTTGTGTTAGAGTGTACTGCTCCTGTCCCCAAGCTGTAAAAGCTGGGATTTACAATGTTTTACCAACTTTTTGCCTGGAGAATCAACGGAGACAGGGAATGCTGTCAAAGCAGCAGCCGTCAAAGCTAAATAGCCAGTTGGCCTCAGCTTGCTAGTTTGCCAATGCTGATCTAACATCCAGAACAGTTTCTAATTCTGAATGTAGAAGGCCTCATCTGGACCGGTGCTGATTGGACCTGTGCTGATTGTTTATGTGCAGGAAGGGACACCTGCAGATAAAAAATCATTAAACAAATGGTGATTTGCAACTTCTATGTGTGCTGCACAATGCAGCACACATAGGAGTTTCAATTCAGCATTCTGGATTGTTTATGTGCAGGAAGGTACACCTTCCTGCACATAAACAATCATTCCCACCAAGGCAGACACCCTTGCACCATGGTGCAAGGGTGCCTGTGTTAGCTTTAGGCAGCTAGATTTAGTGCCAGTGCTAGGGGAAATGCAGGGATGCGCCGCATTTTTGTGAATATGGCGCATCGTTGCATTTTCAGAATGGCGGAGCGTAGCGTTAGCAATGTTTTCCTAACACCACGCTTCGTCATTCTGTTGTAAATATGACCCAGAGCCTCTCAGCGGGGGCAGAAGTAGAATGGGAAAGGGTTCGCGTTCATTCACAGCAAACATTCAACAAGTTCCAGTAATAATGATGGCACCACAGGTCTCAGGGAGATGTACTCATCTTTAGTAACTCATTTTAGTAGTCTCTCAGGTCTTTGAAACGTTTTGAAGGAAGTTATAGTCCCAGTAGTAATGTTTTTTCCCCTTTGGGCAGTCACAAAAGTGACTTCGATTCATGACACAATAGAGGGTTGTATTTCAAATGAGGGCATTATCTTGCTCCCAGGATATCTGTTTTTTACCAGCACTTGACCCTTATGTACACTTATTTTGATGTCAGAGGCACAGGCATTATGACTAGTGAGGGTGTGGTCATTGTTGCAGATTGTATGACAAGCTTCTCTCATCATCTGGACGAAGAGGACCGCAAGTGGGGTGATGTGGCATGGTGTCAGCCACTATCATTCTGATGTAGAGTTGAATGTTTGAAGTCAGATAAGAAGTGTTTCAGCACTCCCTTAGGAAAAAGTAACATCCCCACTTGGAAATACGCATTGAAGCATTGGTGATGTGAAGGATTTTATTCAGGTTACTCATTAAAGGTTCATCTTCATAGGTACATATAAAAGGGTCCCTATTATATAATATTTTGAGTGATTTGACGTAGCTTGTAAATTCTGACTCTGAAAAGGATCTCATTGTTGATGTATTATTCTTTTAACATCTTGCGGGCAGCAACGAGTTTCTCTTGTTTCAAATTAGCTTCTTCTAGGTCTTAAGAGTAGTCATCAATGATAACTTGAAAATGTCTTCCATCTGGAAGAAATCTGAAGTCGGCATTTACCAGGACCAAGGGCTAAGAAGAGATGGATTCTGTGAACACAGTGACTATTTGTTCTGATTGGCCAGCTGCTTGGTAAACCACACTGACCATGGCTTCAAACATGTCATCAAGTGGCTGAAACCACACATTGCTTTCTCCATCTTACTTCAGTTTTCTTGACAATTGGCGAGTGTTGTGAGAAAGGTAGAGGATTGCTTCAGTAATGTAAGACAATGAATAGGCCATTGTCTCTCAGGAGTGGGCCATCATGGGTCACAGCCAGTTTGTCGTAGACATGGTGTAGCAATGCCAGGATCTGGGAAGCTTAAGGTGTGTGGCATGATTTGTCATGAAGGACAGCTTTTGTGGAGCCTTTCTGAGTAGCTCAGATCCTGATTTGAATGAAGTTTCTGACTGAATGTCAAATAGTGGCATCTGCAGGGGTTATGAATGTTCAACCATTTAACAGACATATATAATTCTCCACCTCTGGTGATCTCAGCTTTGGCATTAGAGGGAGGCTGAGGGTGATGATATAGATAGTTGTTGAGTTTTGAGATCTGAGTCAATTTGTAATAGTAAATAAATACTCTTGAAGCTGAAGGACCCATTTTCCAGTTTGCTGTGGGGATATGGATAATTACCCATTCACAATAGGGGCACCAGAGGCCTGTGGTTGGTCAGTACATGACAGATGTGTCCATCTGGCAGACATAGAAATATTTTTCTCCAAAGTGGTTGGTGATTGCTTCTTTTTTAAACTCTGAGTATCTCTGTTAAGTAGGCATAACTGCTCCAGGACTGGTGAGGACAACTTGGGTGAATACGCCGAGGACCCCTCTGAACCAAATTGGTATGGGACCCTCACCTGACCTGATGCCTTTAGAAAAAAGCCACTAATGTCAAAATTTACAGGCTCAACACACTTGGGGAAGCGAATACCCAGGCGCGAGACCATATGGTGACGCCAACCAATTAGATATCATAGTTGTGATCACTTACACCACCAGTGGCAATTACTGGTTGAGGGTTTCAGGCCAACAATTAAGGGACCCATGATTCTTATACCAGTGCTGTTTTCTCTCCTTTGATTAAAAAGGATACATTCACGGAAGATGAGTGAACTCTCTCAGAGCTTCTATAGCCTCTGTTTTGGTTTCTAGATGACCTACTCTACTGGGGCTCATTCTCCTCACACACATACAGAAAGTTTACTATCTTTAGGAATGTCAACGTACTGGAGTGTTGTCTTTGTTTAAATTGTCCTTGATTGCTTGAAAAGCCTACTGATGTTCCACTATCGTATTCCAAGCTGTAGTACTTTTGAGAAGGTGACAGAGTCGGTCAGGGAGAGAGGTAAGTATTCCGATTTAGACAGATACATTCTGTGGCTATGCCCAGGGAGTTCCATACATCAAAAACCGATGCTAGTAGGACAGCTGACTTTATGTCTGCACTTTTGTAGGTTCAGAGGCCACTTGTACTGCTTAGAAATGGGAGCCATAATCAACAGTGGGTTTAAGTAATTCAAATTTCTTATCACGCAGGGTAAAGCTGTAGTCCTGGAGGTGCTGCAGAATAGCTCTTACATTTGAGTCATAAGCATATAAATGTGTTTTTAAGATTGATAACCCAACATAACCCTGAGAGAGCTTCTCCACTGCAGTTCTGAAACACTTTGGCGGTGCTGTAAAAGCTGAAATTTAACCTCATGTAAGTTCAAAGTTTTATGTGCATCGAGAAGACAGTGATTTATTTTGATTCAGGGTCATGGAGTAGCTAATGGTATGCACAGTTGAGGTCAGATGATGTCAACCATCAGGCTCCATAGGTGTCAGCAAACATGTCACATGTAGTGGGTATTAAATTGTGATTAACTTTAATTGCAGTGTTTGGTAGATGGTGTCCATACAGCACACTTCATAAGGTTGTTTGGGCTTTAGGGCTATTATGATTGAGGAGACCGAAGTTGTGGGATCCTGCACTTTTCTATCATGCCAGCATTTTTTATTTGTGTAAGATCTGTTTGACTTTGGGTTTCACTTGCATGTGGAATGGTGGATTGCTACATGATGGACAGTATGGTTACTTTGTTCCTGAGTAATCATATTCCCTTTAAGAGTGCTTGAAAATCAATAAGAATGTTATTCAATTCACTAGTGTTGACACTCGGAGTAAACCTAGTGAGATGGAGTTCATCAGCCATGCAACAACTGATGAGTGTGCCAGAACCAAATTAATGACAAATAATTTGGTGACATGCACAATAAGTACATCACAAAGTGGGGTGCACTTTTCCTATATGCTAAATTGCAAACTGTGGATTAATGATAAATTGGTGATTATTTTAGTAGTATGTATTGTGATGTCGACATCAAAGTGATTGTCACTCCAATGTTGTCAGTAGCAGGCTGGAAGCAAATTTTAGCTGCTGTTTCTGCTGTATTTCTGTTGGGTTTTGGACATGCTGATAGCATACTTCACATATTCAAAGTCTTTTTACACCACCTCATCCTCAGCTAAGTCTTCTAACTCTCGTAGTGAGGACATTGATGTGACTGCTCAAAACTTCCAAGTTGGACTGGTGATCTCCAATCAACAGGATGGTCAGATGGTTTCATAACAATTCATTTTGCAGAATGCTGAGCACTTCTTGATGCTTTCAGAGCGTGAGTAAACGCTCCAAGAGTGGCCATAGATAGACTGACTAATGGAGAGATCGAAGTCGTTCTGGGGTTGGCACCTGAGATTCAATGCATAGGTTCAGTCAGTTTGAAAGCGTGGCCTAGCGTGACAATGTTGGGAAGTGAATGCCCCTCTTTGGGCGCCTTCGTTCTGCTGAGGTACACCCTCTATTGGCTTGCTTTTGAATTGCTTCTCTTATTAGTAGAGCATTCAGGTATTTTCTAGGTTGTTGAGGCATACATCGAAGATGTCTTCTGAGTCTTGATTTGCTTGTCATAGTAAGAAAACTTCATAGTCAGGGTTGGCCATTGTTGAAAAATGAGTGTTCAGTGCTGCCAAGAAGTATTGTACATAAAAGGTAGACCAGCTTCTTGCATTGTTTGTGAAAGTGTGGAGACTGCTTTCCCTCCTCCCCAAAGTGAAGGACCGTCAGACTCTTACTTCATCTTCAGCTTTTGTGGCAGAGAAGTACATTTCCTTTCAATTCAATCCAATCAATTCAATCCACATCTTAGCTCCATACTACTTATGTGTTCTTATCCTTCTTGACTTGTCAGCAATGTTTGATACCATTAATTAGCTTATTTTCTGAAAATCATGAAATTATGGATGAGAATGTCTGTCACAATTCTGAGATGATAAAAAAATGATGAGTTTCGTTGATGCACTCCTGTTAATCTGCTGGCTCTATTGAATAAACCAACTGCTGTGCTCTTGAGGCTTCACTTGTCCGTTCCCAGGTGCAACTAAATATGAATAGATAGCCTCTTTTATCTCAGTCAAGGGGACTGCCACGAGGAACTGTTATCAAAGGTCAAAGCTCAAAAATAAAGTCACACTCTTTGGTAATGTAAACCAGACTAGATAGTAACAGTAATGTATGCCACTCCGGTGATGTTTTATTTATACAGTGAATGTTGAATGACTTCAGTATCATCAATAAACAATGTTGTTATTCTTTGTAGTTGTTATCTAATTCATTTTGGATATGGAATATCCTTCGTCAGGGAATGCTTTTTGTAACATAATTCACTCTAGAAACAAATATAATGGTAACGATAGACAGTCTGGGCCTGATTCACAAAGGTAAATTAACACGTTTGTGTAAGCTTTTTCAGTATTCACAGAACTGCATTTTAATAGTAAATTTCAGAGTGCGGAGACTCTGCCGTCAGGGCGAAGAACTCCGCACATAAAAAGATAGGCTGGAATGATCTCCTGGGAAGAGTATGCTCCTTGGCCTCTAAAGCCCATCTAGAGGCCAAAAAGACTTGTAGTTCTTCCCCTAGGCCCATGAACCTCTTGCTCTGGGAGGAAATAATTTGTGAAATCTGTCTTACTGAGGGTTTTACAGGAATCCCTGGTGGATTAGAGACTGGTAAATACAACCACTTTACTTCATACAGCCACAGTGTCTTCATTATTTTGATCCTGCTAGATGTTAATGGTTAAAATGTGGCCCTACATTTTATAGAATAAAAATACTTATTTGTGAAAAATAAATGTTTTCGCAATGTATAATGTTCATTCTCATATTCATTATTTCCTACTCAGAATATAATTTGTGTACCCATATTTAAGTTTTCATTTTTATGTGTTGTACTCAGTAAAAAAGTAAGCATTATTGTTGTGTGTTCTTTTTCATCATCTAGATTGTACTGCATAAAAGCATGTTGTCAGTCTCTAAGTATGTTTCTGGTCAATTACCTGAGCATTAATTGAGCATTTGTTTGGCATAGTGTATTATAACCCACAAATGCATAGCTTAGACAGATTTTTAATATCCGTAATCAATATAAAGTACATTGCCCAGCTGTTTCTATTAGAGAACAGCACTTTGGTATATTACAGCACCTGTTTTAAACCACAGTTTTAATTATATCTGTTTAAATCTTTTCTTTTACTTTGGAATTGCAGTAAATTATTGTCCCAAGTTGATGTTTGTAATTAGGTCCACAATTGGGGGTCTTTCACAAGTCTCATTTGGCAAATAATCTTATGTTAAATCGTTGTTTTATATGCAAGCTGATTATCACTTAGAACTTTAAAGTAGTACGTTATGAGCCTCATCTGCTTTTTAAATCTTTTTATGAGCTGATTGCAAGGTACAATAAGACATTGCTTATCTATTTTATTAAACTTTTCTTCATATTTGCAGATTTTGCTGTATTATGTTGTTGGCACTTTAATGGACTTGATTTTCTAAATAAAGTATTCATTTTTTAATTGCTTCAACGGGGTTAATGGTCAATGACTACTTCGACTATAATGTATCAGTATGGAGAATGTTTATGTATATTATGTGACACTTTCAACATACTATATGTTGCACTGATAACACATCTAGACAAGAGTGATAGTCATCAAATAAGCTATGTCCCTAATTAACAGAGTTTTTATACAGTAAGCTGCGGCACATCTGCCTGTTGTCACACATTTTCTATTTTAAAATATTTATATTCTATGTACCGCAAGGTCTAGAGGTTCAGAACCTTACTGTTGCAATACTGTAGTATCTACATCCTTTTCAAGTTATTCTTATTGTCATACAGATAGTACATCAATATGATGTACTGTCCTAAGGCAAAATAAAATAATAATAAAGGTGGAGGTCTGAGAAACCAAAATATGCTAAAGTACAGCACTGCCACATTTATGTAATGACTTGAAAGTTTGATGTCATATCAATATTTTGCATCTAATTTGGTGATATGCTTGTGGTCTGTGTGTTTTTATAACTCATCCCAGTCACACTACATCATGGAATATGTAAGATCTAATATAATATGGCGTTAACTCTTCCTTAGGAACACAGAAAAGAATATTATTATATTACTAAGAATATGAGGCTAAGCTTTGGACGAGGCATTTCAAACTAAAAAGCAGATACATAAATGTAATATAAACAATTCATATACAGAAGTGTTACTAATCATTATTGTGGTTTACATTATAGGACCATCAACCAGAGCTGAAAACATCACCCAATACCCAAACCACCACTCCTACTGCTGGAGAAGGCTTCAGTGGAGACACAACTCCTGCTGGTGCAGATCTTGATGAGGAGCAGCGTGGTCCATCAGGTGTGTCTCTGCATGCTACTGGGTTGAGCCTCCTTCAGCCTAATAATCCAATTACTACTAATGTAGTGCCTGCCCCTCCTCTGCAGTCTATAGTTATCACAGCCCTCTGTGGCCCACCATCTAACACTGCCTCTGTAGTGTGCACCCCCGTTTTGGCTCTTGTATTGTCAACACCAACAACATCTGAAATTGAGGCAGGACCCACTGTCATGGTGCACAATGCTCAAAGGCCACAGGGTACTGTTGGTAAGGATATGGCACCTATGGGGCAGTTGAATGGGAGCAATGATGCCAATAGTTTCTGTTCAACTATGGGCCACATCTTTGGAGAAGCCCCCAGACACGAAGACTAGATGGGCTAGTTCATAGGGCTCCTCAAGGAAAACAATCTGCTCCTAGGGGAGCAAGACCAGATGCAGAAGGAGCATAAAGACCTCATTGAGAGGCAATACTATATTATGCTCACTTTCCTGCTCACTTGCATGGTGAATTTACATTTGAAGGGCTTTTAGGGAGTTCTCTACCCCTTTGTATGGACCTTCGACTTCAACAAACACTCTACCATGCTCCTCTATAATAGCCAATACCAACACTGGAGGTGGGCCAGAAGCAGTAAAGCTGGGCCGCTAATCAGATATAAAAAAAAAACTGCTAATACTGCAACTGGTCTTCTATCTCAACTTTTTTATGAGAACACATTTTGAGATAAAACAAAAAGTGTAGACCTTCGTTTTCTTTGAATTAATCAATGAATTTATTTTATTTTTTCATTTATTTAGACTTCCATTTATAAGAATGATTTGTAACTTCAACCGTCTATTAGTGATTAATTTTAAGAAATTTCTCCACACCATTCATTGAAACTCATCAAGCATACTTGTCAGACATCCCATTCATTCCTATAGTGTCATCATACACGTTGATCACGTGATAGTACGTGATCTGATGTATACATCAGATCACGTACTATCACGTGATCAACGCCGACTTCACCCCATTTGAATACCGCGAAAGACGAAGCTAGGATACAGGTCGGTCCCGACTCGTACTGCGGACTTCCTCTGCAATGCGCGAAATATCAGCCTACTAATGTCTTCCTCAAACTTTTTCCAGCCCCTAAAAGAATCGGAAGACCGTTCCAGTTTGAGCACGAAAGTTGGGATAATTATTTCTGCACAATTGCCTTGGGATGAACATATGTATTTTGGATATGGACTCCAAGATACTGTGTCTCTATGCTCTCATTTAAAGTTTATCATAATGTTTAATTCTGTGTCTGTAACTTCGTTTGCCGATTTAAAATGATTTGTTTTTATGGAAATGTCATTATTGTGTGTTAATTGTATTATTTAAGAAACTTAAAAAATATTGGTCAATACATGGAACTATTTTTTGTTATTTTCTCTGGCTTTGTAATTAAATGTTGAAGTTACAAATTTATTTAGATAAATGTTAATAAGCAATTTACACATTAGCACTGTAAGACAACACATGTATCTTGTTATACAACCCTATTTGTTAGTTAACAGACCATTTAACCTGCTCTTCCCTGTATTCTTTTGTCACAGATAGCATTTCCATTTGTTCACATAATGATTACACCATCATTTATTTTTTCATTAAAAAAATGACGTATTCAGGATTATCCTCTCAATAAATTTTAACAAATCATTGAATTTATTTAGTATAAATATTTTCTATTACATAAAGCAAGTACAGAATGTCATGTTCATTATGTTTGACAGCACATAATTGTTCAGAAATGTTTTATGTGCATACCATGCACATAATGTGACATATGTACATATACAGACATTATTAGTAGCCAATAATGAATATAAACACTGCAATGCTTCCAACAATAAATGTTTTATGTAAACAGACTACAACGTATCACAACAGGACACAAGTTGTTTGCATCCTACAGCTGTACATCACAAGTCATGTAACGTCCCCAATCCCAGACTCACCACAGATTTGTGAATGCTACAGAAGATGAAAGTGTGATGTGACCTATAACATAAATGTGTAGGATCCATTTCAATATTTGATTTTAACCTTAGAATTATTTTTCAAATCACAGGTTATCAGTTTCAATAATACAATGACCCCCTTCTTATCTAACACTCCAGGATAAACATATTGCATATACACCATATGCCACTCTTCTAGGTAACAAACATACACAAACCAACATTACAAATCTCACACTTTAATGATCTCATAAAATTGATTTTCACCTGTATGGAAACAATGCCCAAAAATGTATTTATGTACATTTACTACTACTGACCCTCATGAGAATAAGTTGTCTATTACATCCTTTTTTTTCTTCCTCTCTACTGTCATCTTTATTCTGCAATTGATAAACATCACCCTGGGCCTCCTCAGGGTGGTCATCATCTGGGATGAAAGGGATGTTTTCCTGCAGAGCAAGGCTGTGCAGTATACAACATAGCATTGTTATGTGGCACACCTTATCAGGTGAGTATCAGAGGGTTCTATCCAGACAACAGAACATTTCTTTCAGGACAATTCCACAGAGGTGGCAACAACCACAGTTGCATATTAGTGAGATTTACGAATTACATTATAATCTTTGAAGAACAAGTTTAAACTTGTTTTTGTATATTTTAACATATTACCAACAAGCTAAGCCCTCTCATTTCCAGGTTGTGCCATTTACAGTTGTATATTGCTATTGCGTAGCACAAATGAATCATGCGTGGATCCAGGAAAGAAGACACACACACCTGTTATGTAAAGATCCAGAATGCACAAAGCTTGCATATTTATAGAATGACATTTTCTCCTTTTGCAGTAGACATGTTCTCTGTTGTGTCATGGAAACAAAGCAATGTGTGTCGCATCAATGGCACCAAACACATGAGGTATGCAAAGCTCTGCCTTGATATTGCTGATAGCTTCAGCATTCATTGGAAATTGAACAACACTGTTACTTTGGCTCATAATCACAGCCAGGAATTCCTGTAACACAGCACTGTAAGTTGATTGTGGCATCCCATCACAATCTACTACTGTGTATTGGAAAGATCCAGTGTCAGCAAAATGTAGTACTGCCTTCTTATAGACAAGTGGTGTAATGGATGTTATTTTTTGGTTATGAGGCAGAAGATGAGGTTCCAGCTGATGACATAAATCCAATATGGTTTGGTAGTTCAGTCTATATGAATAACTTCCCTTTCTTGCATGGTGGCAAGCCAGGTAATGGATGAAAAACTCTTGACTGCCATCTTTTCGCTCTGCTAGGGTCTAACTGGGGCTTTTGGAGGATGTGTCTAAAAAAATACCATTGTAAATTAATTTACTTACATACATTTATGAACATATATCGCAATATATACATTGGGAAACATGTGATGTGTCACTTCACATTTGAAAAAATACATAAATGTCTAGTTACCTGCTCCATTTGTTAATTTATTCCCCATTCCATGTTTCTTATTTTCTGTTGGAAGGCGGACCTCGGGGGAGTCAGAGAGACCACCCAGAGGGGCCCCCACACTGCACGAAGTAGCCGAGCGCTGCTGAGAAGCCTCATAGGAGAGGTCCTTCTCCTATTCCGTACTAGCACAGAAACACCACCACACAGGACTCGAGGATGTTTATCAAGACGAGCAATTCTTTATCAGCATTTAGGAAGTTACGGTTATCGATATATACAAGGGGGGATCGAGGGATCCGCAAGAGTCTCAAAGTCTTTGGTAGGGACGGGGTAGCGGGACAGTCTTTAGTAGCAGCTGGGTACGAGGGTACCTTGGGCCCAGTTCTTGATCCTCAAGCTGGAGGGACTCCGGGTCTCGGAGTGGTCGAGCCGCGACGGCGTCAGCAGGGCTCTGGCGATCAGTTCGTGGAGCTTGAGCCGCGACTAGGTCAGCAGGGCTCTTAAGGTGGTTCAGTTCAGCTCGAGCCGCGACGACGTCAGCAGGGCTCTGGTGGAGGTTTCAGCGAGGTTGGGCCGCGACAGCGTCAGCAGGGCTCCGATGTTCCGTGAGGTTCCTTGTCTCAATAAGGTGGAGCCGCAACGCAGTCAGCAGGGCTCGTGGTAGTGTCAGCAAGAGTTCTTCTCCGTAGGGTCAGCCGCGATTCCATCAGCAGGGCTCTTGACTCCGGGATACAACTACTGTCCCATTGCGGGGTTGCCCCAGATATAGGTCTGGAGCCCTTTGATGTCCGGACCCTTGCGCCTGGGGGGGCAGAGAGGCCGGGCTGGGAGAGGCCAGACGCCCAGCGGGAGAGGCGCCAGGCCCGGGGAGGCCGGAGGACGATCGCACCTAGGTGTTGAGGGACGGTGGGGGGTCCCATCGAAACTCTCCTCCTCCGGGAGTGGTGAAGTGGCCATGCGGTGCCCCCTGGCCCGATCTTGGTGCCTCGATGTCGGGGCTTCGCTGGGGCCGAGGCCGGAGGGAGCCGGGCTGCGTGGGCTGGTGCGTGGAGCAAGCATGGGGGGGACCCCGAAGGGATGAGGGGTCCCTGTGCGGCCTGGAAAAGGGGGCCGCTGAGGCGGGCGTAGGAAAACAGGTATAATCCAAAGGGGGGCCTCGAAGGGAGGAGGGGTCCCTGGCGGCCTGAAAGGGCGGCCTGTGTAGGCCGGTGCGGGGGGACGAGCACAATCCAAGAGGGTTAGGACCACGCCACGAGGCCGGGTCCAACAGGCGTCCCCCCAGCCGAAGGCAGGGAGAGTCACCCATTTCCTTGGGGGTTCTCCTCGTCGAGGCGGAAGAAGTGGGACAGGCCGTCGGCGTTGGCGTGGTCATTGCCGGGCCGGTGTTCAACAGAGAAGTCCATCCCTTGCAGCGAGATGGACCATCGCAGCAGCTTGGGGTTCTCGCCCCTCATTTGCATTAACCACCGCAAGGGCCGGTGGTCAGTCTGGACCCGGAAGTGGGTGCCGAAGAGATAAGGCCGGAGCTTTTTGAGGGCCCACACTACAGCGAAGGCCTCCCGCTCGATGGTGCTCCACCGCTGCTCCCGGGGCAGCAGCCGTCGGCTGATGAAGGCCACGGGTCTGTCGCGTCCCTCCGAATCTACCTGGGACAGGACGGCCCCAATTCCATATTCGGAGGCGTCCGTCTGCACCACGAACTCCTTGCTGTAGTCAGTGGCCTGAAGCACAGGGGCAGTGCACATCGCCGTTTTGAGAGTCTCGAAGGCTGTCTGGCAGCGGGGGGTCCAGTGTACCTTCTTGGGCTGCTTTTTTGACGTGAGCTCTGTGAGGGGGCCGAAAATGCTCCCATAGTCTCTGATGAATCGCCGGTAGTACCCGGTGAGGCCCAGGAAGGCCCGGACAGCTGTCTGGGTGGTGGGGGGTTCCCACGCCTGGATGGCATCAACTTTCGGTTAGAGGGGAGCCACCTGACCGCTTCCTACTTGATGGCCCAGATAGGTCACCGATCCTTGGCCTATCTGGCATTTGCTGGCCCTGATCGTGAGCCCGGCCCTTTGGAGGGCGGCCAGGACTGCTTTGAGGTGCCCCAGGTGCTCAGCCCAGTGGCTGCTGTATACAGCAATGTCATCTAAATAAGCCGCGCTGAAGGCCTCTAGCCCGGCCAGGACCTTGTTCACTAGTCTCTGGAAGGTGGCCGGGGCGTTCTTCATGCCGAAGGGCATCACCCGAAAGTGGTAGTGCCCATCAGGGGTGGAGAAAGCGGATCTCTCTTGGGCACCGGGGGTGAGCTGGATCTGCCAGTACCCGGCGGTGAGGTCAAAAGTGCTCAGGTAGCGGGCTGCCCCTAAGCGGTCGATGAGCTCGTCGGGCCGGGGAAGAGGATGAGCATCGGTCTTGGTAACAGCGTTCATGGCCCGGTAGTCCACACAAAATCGTAGCTCCGGGGGGGTGCCTGGGGCGACGGCCTTTGGCACCAGGACGACGGGACTGGCCCACGGGCTGTCGGAGGGCTCGATGACCCCGAGGGCCAGCATCTTCGCCACCTCAGCCTGGATGCAGGCCCGCACCCGGTCGGGTACTCTGTAGGCTCTGTGTCGCACGGGGGGACTGTTCCCAGTGTCGACGTCGTGGACACACCATGGAGTCACCCCCGGAGTGAGGGAGAAGAGGGCCGCAAAGGGCTGCAACAGTTGCTGACAGTCGTGGTGCTGTTCCGGGGTCAGGGAGGAGGCGAGTTGGACGCCTTTGATGGTCCCGTCGTGGTCGCTGGTCCGCAGGAGGTCGGGTAGGGGCTCGGAGTCGCCTTCGCCCCCGTCATCGGTCGCTAGCAGTAGGCTTAGTTCGGTCCGGGCAAAGTGGGGTTTGAGCCGGTTAGCGTGTAGAACCCGGAGGGGGTTCCGGGGAGACTCCATGTCGATCAGGTAGGTGACAGGGCTCTTCTTCTCCACCACCTTGAAGGGCCCGGTCCATTTGTCCTGGAGGGCGCAGGGGTCAACTGGTGACATGACCCAGACTTGCTGGCCCGGCTCAAACTTGATGGTAGAGGCGTTTTGATCGTACCATCTTTTCATGTCCTCTTGGCTGGCCTCGAGGTTGGCTTCGGCCAGGGCTCGAAACCTTCGTGTCTGGTTTCGTAGGGTCAGAAGGTATCTGTAGACGTCGGGAGGGGCATCTCGGGGCTTCGTCTCCCAGCCCTCCTTGACCAGGCTGAGGGGTCCTCGGACTGGATGCCCGTACAACAATTCGAAAGGGCTGAACCCCAGGGACTTCTGCGGGACCTCCCGATAGGCAAACAGGAGGCACGGCAGCAGGACATCCCATCTCCGCCGTAGGGGTTCTTCCAGGCCCTTGATCATGCCTTTTAAGGTTCTGTTGAACCGCTCGACCAGTCCGTTCCTCTGAGGGTGGTATGGGGTGGTGAACTTGTACGTGACCCCGCACTGCTGCCACAGGGACCGCATGTATTTAGAGATGAAGTTCGTACCTCGGTCGCTCACCACTTCTCGGGGGAACCCCACTCTCGAGAAGATCCCCATTAAGGCCCGGCCCACTACGGGGGCTGTCACAGTTCGAAGCGGGATGGCCTCAGGGTACCTGGTTGCGTGGTCTACGAGGACCAGAATGAAGCGGTGGCCCAGGGCGGTCCGGGGGTCCAGGGGCCCTACGATGTCTATTCCGACCCGTTCGAATGGGGTGTTGACTGCTGGGAAGGGCTGGAGAGGGGCTTTGACCCGTCCCCCCGTCTTGCCGCTGGCTTGGCAGGTCTGGCAGGACCGGCAGTGGTTGTCCACGTCCCTCCGCATCCGGGGCCAGTAGAAGTGGGTCACCAGGCGGCTGTAGGTTTTGTCCTGCCCCAGGTGCCCGGCGAGGGGCACATCTTGTGCCAGGTTAAGGAGGAACTCCCGGAATCGGAGGGGGACCACCAGCACGCGACTGGCCCCCAGTTCTGCAATCTTCTGCTCGCTGTACAGTAGTCCTTCGGCCCAATAGACCCGTGGGTTCCGGTCTGGTCACCGTTGGCCTGCGAGGCCGCTTGCTGCCGGACTCCTTCAAGGGAGGGGCAGGTCTTCTGTTCCTGCAAGAACTGTTCTCTGGTGGGACCCCCGTCGTGGCGCCATTGGGCAAGCTCCGGGAGTGTGCCGAGAGAGGCGATCTCGTCCGGGGGGGGCACCCTGGATCTGGCATCGGTGTCAGCTTCTTCCTTGCTGGAGGCAGGTGGTGGCACGGGCCCCTCGGGCTCGATGGTGTCGGCTGTCATGGACGAGCGGGGGGCCTGGGCGGCCATGGACCGGGTGGTGGCGCAGGCCCATTCAGGTAGTCCCAACATTCAGAGATGCTCTCGCCGCTCCACTTGAGCCCAGGGGGAACTCTCTAGGTCGTTCCCCAGGAGGCAGTCCACTGGAGCGTCTTCGCGGACAGTCACCTTCAGCATGCCCGTCACCGCTCCCCATTCGAAGGGGATCTGGGCCATCTGGCACATGCTTTCGCTGTTGTCGGCCGTCTGGACGGGGCATAGCACATTTGGCAGGATCTGTTCGGGGGTCACCAGGTGGCAGCGGACAGCGGCGACACTGGCTCCGGTGTCACGGAGGGCTTCGGCCCGTCGTCCATTGATAGTGACCCACTGTTGGTACTTCTGGGTGTTGCTCGGGATGGGTGTTCGGGGCACCATTTCTCGGCTGCCCAGGCAGACCAGGGACATGGCCGCCGGCTCCCACTCAGTGAACCCCCCGTCGAGGGGTTCGTCCTCTTCCTCCCCTTCTCCCAGGGCGGCAGCCGCCAGTTGTCGGGGCGGGGGCCCGCTGGTCCCACCTCATCGGTTCATGGGGCAGGCAGGGTCGCTGGCATAGTGTTCTGTTTGTTGGCAGCCGTAGCAGGTTATCGGGGGCCGGGGGCCGGTTTTGGCTGGCGTCGTCCCTCTTCGGGCTAGGCTCGGGGAGGGGTGTTGCTGAGGCGGCCCCCGAGGCGGACTCCGGGGCGGCCCGGCTGGGATGTCCCGATTCCGGTTCGACCCTCCTCCTCCGCCGCGCTGGCGGGGGGGGTCCGGTGGGGTTTCGCTGGTACTCCCCCATTGGGTTCCGGGGGACCCGGGTGTTGACCCATCGATTGGCCTCGACGGCGAGCTTCCGCGGCTCGGTCAGCTTGCTGTCGAGGAGGTGTTGTCTTAGCTCCACAAAGCAGTTGTTGGAGAGGTGTTCCCAAATAATGAGGTCGACCAGCTGCCTGTAGGTGGTGACCTTGCTACCCTTGATCCAACCTTCTAGGGCCCTGCTGAAGAAGTCAACATACTCTACCCACGTGGTACCGGGGATTTTCTTGCAGTCTCTGAAACGCTGGCGGTACATTTCCGCGTTTAGTCCGTAGCGGGTGAGCAGGGCCTCCTTCATATGGTCGTACGAGGTCATCACCTCTTCCGGGAGCTGGAGCAGGGTGTCTCGGCCCTCGCTAAGGAACCGCCCCAATAGGCCGGCACCCCAATCCTTCCGGGGTACCCGATGGGAGGTCATGGCCACCTCGTACGCCTTGAACCACTGCTGGATGTTGTCGTTTTTATAGTACTCCTTGACCACATCCTTGGGAATATGGACCTTGGCTTCGGTGGGCAGCAGAGCGTCTCTATTGCTGGGGGTGCCGGTCTCCCCCTTCTGGGCCTTGAGTTCGAGTTCTTTGAGGCCCCGCTCGTGTTCGAGGGTCAGCCTTTTTTCCTCCAGTTCCCGATGCCGCTTCTTCTCCTCTATCTCCTCCTGTAGCCGTAGCTGTTCTATGGCCAATTTCTTTTCGGCCAGCAGGATTTCGCCGTCCAGCCGAAGTCGTGCGAGCTCTAGCTCATGGGTCCGGACCTTCTCCCGCTCTCGTATTTCCTCCGTGGAGATGCCGGTTTCTAGGCTGTTTCTCCCTCCGTTCGCTGGGGTCGGTGCTGGTGATGTGGCTGCATTTAGCGGCAGGGTACCTCCACTCTGGGAGGGGCCCGCCTCGGACTCTATCCAGGTTCTCAGGGCTTTCTGCATCTCCTCCTTGGTACCTAGGCCGGTGGTTGCAATGCCCTTGTCCTTGCAGAACTGCTTTAACTCTTTGTGTGTGTAATCTTCCAATCGTTCTGGTTAGAACTCCATGGTCGCGGTGGTTTCCTGGTTGCTCATGGTCTCTGTTCGTCTGGATGGATAGCGAGTGGGTTACTTGCTTGTACGATCTGCGTTCGGCTCGGATCCCGTCGCTGGCCACCAAATGTTGGAAGGCGGACCTCGGGGGAGTCAGAGAGACCACCCAGAGGGGCCCCCACACTGCACGAAGTAGCCGAGCGCTGCTGAGAAGCCTCCTAGGAGAGGTCCTTCTCCTATTCCGTACTAGCACAGTAACACCACCACACAGGACTCGAGGATGTTTATCAAGACGAGCAATTCTTTATCAGCATTTAGGAAGTTACGGTTATCGATATATACAAGGGGGGATCGAGGAATCCGCAAGAGTCTCAAAGTCTTTGGTAGGGACGGGGTAGCGGGACAGTCTTTAGTAGCAGCTGGGTACGAGGGTACCTTGGGCCCAGTTCTTGATCCTCAAGCTGGAGGGACTCCGGGTCTCGGAGTGGTCGAGCCGTGACGGCGTCAGCAGGGCTCTGGCGATCATTTTGTGGAGCTTGAGCCGCGACTAGGTCAGCAGGGCTCTTAAGGTGGTTCAGTTCAGCTCGAGCCGCGATGACGTCAGCAGGGCTCTGGTGGAGGTTTCAGCGAGGTTGGGCCGCGACAGCGTCAGCAGGGCTCCGATGTTCCGTGAGGTTCCTTGTCTCAATAAGGTGGAGCCGCGACGCAGTCAGCAGGGCTCGTGGTAGTGTCAGCAAGAGTTCTTCTCCGTAGGGTCAGCCGCGATTCCATCAGCAGGGCTCTTGACTCTGGGATACAACTACTGTCCCATTGCGGTGTTGCCCCAGATATAGGTCTGGAGCCCTTTGATGTCCGGACCCTTGCGCCTGGGGGGCGGAGAGGCCGGGCTGGGAGAGGCCAGACGCCCAGCGGGAGAGGTGCCAGGCCCGGGGAGGCCGGAGGACGATCGCACCTAGGTGTTGAGGGACGGTGGGGGGTCCCATCGAAACTCTCCTCCTCCGGGAGTGGTGAAGTGGCCATGCGGTGCCCCCTGGCCCGATCTTGGTGCCTCGATGTCGGGGCTTCGCTGGGGCTGAGGCCGGAGGGAGCCGGGCTGCGTGGGCTGGTGCGTGGAGCAAGCATGGGGGGACCCCGAAGGGATGAGGGGTCCCTGTGCGGCCTGGAAAAGGGGGCCGCTGAGGCGGGCGTAGGAAAACAGGTATAATCCAAAGGGGGGCCTCGAAGGGAGGAGGGGTCCCTGGCGGCCTGAAAGGGCGGCCCGTGTAGGCCGGTGCGGGGGAACGAGCACAATCCAAGAGGGTTAGGACCACGCCACGAGGCCGGGTCCAACATTTTCCAATCTGTAACTTGCAGACTATTTATATAATGGAATAGTCAAGACTCCAACTCCCAGATTGCAATAAAGAATCATGCAGTGAATGCAAATGTCCTAGGTGTGGCAAATTTACTGAAGCCCCTAATCTTTAAAGTTCCCGACTGATCATGGACCAGGATCTCTCTCCTCCTGATGTAGCAGGCTCTTCTACCTTTCCCCCGGGTGCCAAATTTATGGCAAGTCTTTTAAACTGTCACTCACTGCCTAAGCATGCCCATGATACTTTTAATCTTTTAGTTGACAACAAATGGGATCTACTTTTTCTCACCGAGACGTGGTTTAAAGGTAGTTTAGCTACTGACATTGCCCTGGCCCTTCTCTAGGATTATTTGATTAAACACTTTGACGGAACAGACAAAAATGGGGGCAGGGTGGCTATTATACATTGGACTACATATTCTTGCTCTGTGGTTAAACTAACTAACATTAATAACATTGAGGCTATGTTGTTTTCTAATGTTCTACCCCTACTTTTGCTGTTTCTGACACTCTTATTTATTGACCTCCTGACTTTACAGCTGCCTCTCTACAGCTCCTGACAGACACACTAGGTCAACTTTACCCACTTCATGCCAATTGCATAGTATTAAGTGACCTGAACCTCCATGTGGATGACCTTAAAAACAAACTGGCCCAGCAATTCCTTAGCTCTATGGAATCCTTTAATCTTTAGCAACTAATAAAAGTGCCCACCCACAATGCTGGTCATACATTGGACCTGATTTTGGGTAACACAATCAGTTTTGAATCTTAGTTGTGTGGAACATGTTCTGATCCCTTTTATTATTGTACACTGACTCCCCTTAAACCTCAAAGTCTTCTAAAAAGTTGTCTAGGCCTTCCATTTCTGGAGTCTCTTTAGTGCTTTAGTTGTCAGAGGACTGGGGATCTAGAGTAGGATGTGTCCTATTTTAATGGTTGGCTCACGAAGGCTATTGACACCCTTGCACTATTGAAAGAGCACTCCTCAAAGAGGCTTAAGCCCTGTGCACCATGGTTCTTCGAGTCCCTTAAAGTGGATAAATCTCTACTTAAAAAAATTGGAAAGGCAATGAAGATCGAATTATGATGAAGGGGCAAAAGCGATCTATCAAGCTGCTCTTAAAAAATATCATGTGTCGATTCGGGTGGCTGAAAAGTCATTCATTGCCACATCGATTTCAGAAGCTGTGTACCTTCTGTGTGACTTTTTCAAAAAAGTCAACTCTTTTCTTTCACCGGCAGTTACTAAAACAAGCATTTGCAATGCAATTGGTCTCGCCGTTGGGACCTTATATGTATATAGCTATGCAGCACATTAGCCTGGGTGCTGAAACATCTACTGTTCTCTAACATGGAGGGAAAGTAAGCACCAAACTGCGTGACACACCAGGTATGGGAACACATGGAGAGAAATATGCCTTTTAGAGGGAAATGGTATAGTCCAAAGCTCTGTTTTTAAAATAAGATCAGGGCCTTTGGTGGTCATATCACTGAAAATACAAAATGTGAAAAAAATATTATTTTCTACAGGTGCTCAGGGGAGATAAGTTCTATGGACTGGAATGGAGAGAATGCTAAAGTGATTGATATTTTACTGACCTCTGCTGGTTGTTTTCTATCAAAACAGTTAAATAGAGGCAGTTGAACAGAAAAGAAGTCCCTAAGCGGAAGCAGACAAGTCCTAGGGTTGATCTCCAGACACCCAAAGTACATACACACATAAGTATACAATAAGTATATACTAAAGAAGTATATACAAGAGGTCTCCAATGCTCGACCTGAAAAATAAGATCGCTCAACAGAAAATATCCACCCCTAGAGGAAACCAGAGCCCAGAACTTGAATTTAAGATTTATTTTAAATGTTTTCTGGTATCTACTTTATATTGAAGCCTTGCTATCATAGTGGTGATACAGTTTTGCAGTGCTTTATTGCCCCCCGCAAAGACCACCTCTCTCAGATTGCAGAGGTTTTGTGCAGGCCAATAGAACGAGGAAAGAAGAAAAAAAAAGGAGCAAAATTTAAAGCAGACTCACCTTCCAACAAATCATGGAAATCGCCTACAGGAAATACCATTTGGCATGCCATTACTCATTATAGAACTTCCCAGGCTATTGAAGAGAGAGATTTTTGTGAGTCATCTGAATCATAATTAAAAAAACTGTGAGTGTACCTCCTCACACGCTTTGTAGCAATTTGCAGTATACTTCAACAATCTACGAGTAGCACAAAGCATTTTAACAAACAATGGCAACTTGCTGCACTGCTGCCCCACAACTGGGGAAATACTTCCTCCTGCATATGGACACAAGCCAAGTGATGCTTAAGGACTTTTCCTTGCTTGTCTTTATGCCTCACTTCATTCACCTCATTCGCTATTAGCTTTTATACATTCGTCACAGATAAACCAGTAGCTTCACTGAGTGTTAATTCCCTCCATACACGTTTCTTCCTTTGTAAACTAGGTCTGCCACATGGTACACTCTTTGCATAGGTAATTTAATTCTGCTTGTCTTTGAGGTACTTTGGTAGAAGACTGCAATTTGCCTACCCTGGCCTGGAATTAATTAGCCTTAAAATTTAGCAGAGGTAAAAATGCAAGAAGAAATTCAAAAGACCACTGCTAAAATGCATCCTAAAATAGCAGAATGCCAAAACTTACATGAGAGTGGCACCTCTTTTACCTAAACAATAAAAGGGAGTTCGCAGATGAAAATCTCCAGTGCTTTTTAAACCAAGGCAGCCACCGCAATTTCTCTTATTAATAAGTTAATTGAAAGATAAACGTATGAGTGAGAAACATTCTTTTATTGCCACAGCTGTCTAACACGAACACTGTCCCTCTAGAGGTAATATGGAACAGTTAATCTCACAAAAACTCGAAATGTAAATGACACCTCGCAAAGATTAAAACAATAAGAATAATAAATACCCTGTCTACAGCCACATTCAACCTAGCGAGCAAACCTCTCACCACAAGCTAATCTTCCCCAGGACAATCAATTCATACCAAACAGCGACATAAAAGGATCTCGCCGCAAATTCAGGAAGAAGGCAGTCGCAGAGCGAACACCCAATTTTCAGCTACAATAACTTACAACGAATGATTAGAACAATGCAATAATCCCAAGGCAGCATCTCTTTTTGTGAGGTTTTTCTCAATGAAAGGCAGCCATCACACATAGCAGTGATGCGCATTACTTTCTTGTGCGCAGGCCAGTATAGTGAAAGTCAACTAATTTGAAAGTAATAATTCTCGAGGAGCGGCTTACACCAAAACAGGAAGTAGCACACTCTTTGTGAACACCAAAAACACTCGATTCAAAATTTCCGGTAAACCCAGGATTGTTTTTCAGCCCTAATTAAAGAGGGTTCAATTTGCCTTTCTCTAAGTACACTCTACGTCCAAGTTGCTGAAAATCTATTTATTCCAATATCCCTCGAGCGTCATACCTGGTTTTGTTGGAGGTGTAATGTCACTTGTTCTATCATATATCTGGATACAATGACAGAAGCAGAAAGCGATAGACGCGCAGTGCATACTCTTATAGCTAGCTGTCAGACACGTCACACGGGAGGAGAAGTGCGTTCCAAGCCTCATTCTGTCAAAATAAATTTCATTGGTGAAATAAATAAAGGAAGGGCTAGGCTATGTAGCGCAAACTCGACCTGGAGGAATGCAAAATTTATATCAGCACTACTTGCTTGCATGACACAAGAACACATTCATTTTTGTGTATTTTTAGGCATTGGGATATTAAATAATTTGCCCAGGATTTCAAGATGGTGAGCCGATGTGAGATTCGAACCGGGTTCCCTACTTACTGCCCCCTCCCCGCCTTTCTCCCTCATTCAGGCTGACGTCAGGGCTCCCGGCTGTGGTGTCTGACCCCCGGGCAGCAGAAAAATTAAAAGATCTTGGGTTGCCTGGCGATCGTGAAATTCGCCATCCGTACACTCCTGCAGCCTCACGTGTGCAAGCATACGCACAAGCATCGACTCATCACACGCTTGCCAGCCTTATCTTTTATTGGCTTGAAACAAAATTCCTGCATTCTCATTGGTGCTTGGCTTCTCAATCCCGCCTCCTGGCGGTCATGTCTTCATTTTTATCCTTACGAGGCTATCAGCCCCTTTACTAGAAAAACTGTTTTGTTCCTGTGCCTCTCATCATTCCCTCCTGTAGTCTTTCACTTATTACACCACTACCACCCCTCCACCTCCTCCCGTTTGTGCCTTCTTATACCCCCGCACTTCTGTGTAAAATGCAATAGGGCTCGCGTAAATTTGAGCCCTATTGCATTTTCAGTGCTTGTTTGCCGTCTCATTGGTGGGCGATTTCACACTCTTTGTCTCGCATGCGCGCGATGCCTTACATTGTGCGCATGCGAGACAAAGAGAGGCAGAGACAGCACAAGCAGTGAAGCAGGACGAGATGAAGCGCGGCTGTGGTTCGTTTGCCTCTCTTGCTTCGGTAGGTGGAGACAGAAGCAGCGCCCAAACAAGAAGCACTAAACGGATTCCATTTGCAAACCGTTTCTGCAGTGTTTCACATTATGCCATTCAGCCACCAAATGGGTACCTTTTTAATATCCAAGGTGTGTGATGTTTTTACATTTCTGGGGGCTCGAGGATAGAGCGTGGATCTGGCCAGCCATATGGAAGCTCTGCCCTATTGGCCTCAAGCTGAGCCAGAGACAGGCACCTAGCTAGAGCTTTCAGTGACCCTCCCACTTCTAAGAAAAAGCCGGATACGTCCTATGACTTTTGAGAAGGCACGAGCCTTACACATGTCTGGTTGGCTCGAGAGTAACACGAAATCTGCATAACTTCCGATTCTGGACAAGGTGTCATTTCAAAGGCTGTGACTGACTCTTTTCCATCGCTCCCACCGTTTCAAGATGCAGAGACCTGATAGCTGGTTCACAAATAAAAGTAAGACACACAGTTCCCCATCACGCCATGAAGACACACAGTTCCCCACCACGCCAGGAAGACACACAGTTCCCCATCACGCCATGAAGACATACAGTTCCCGACCACGCCAGGAAGACACACAGTTCCCCATCACGCCTCTCTGGCCCAGCCTGGTCCTCCCTATTGCCCCGCGGGGTCGTGGGATCTTGCCACTGACTGACCCATGGGGCCACAGGATAATACCGTTACCCCGGCAATTTCATGTGGCCTGGAGCGCGAGTCACCGATATATGTGCTAGGTCACCGATTAACAATGTAGTGCGGCCCTGCTCGGGTGATGTGAGAACTGAAGAGTAGTCATAGCAGGAGACGGAGGAGCTGTGCTAAAAGAAGGGAAACACAACATGCCATACCTCGTAGCCTCTAAACTGGCCGACCCTACACCCATGTGCTTCGAAGCCGCATCTTGAAGCACCAGGTGCTGTCCTGATTCTTCAAAATACCCGGGGCTGTATGTGGGCCAGGTCCTGCCGGTGCTCAGCACCCCCGTTCTAAAAAGCAGGTGCTGAAACGGGTCCCTGTCGGGCTCTCATTTTTGCCCTCACCCTTAGAGGGGAAAAAAACTTACCTCTGCAGCAGAACCACCCTTTACTGCGATGTAACTTCAAAGAGATGGTTATAGTTCTTTCACAGTCTCATCATTTTAGAACTGCAGCATTTTCAATATTCTATACACCGAAGCCCTAGATGTTGCTTTTTTTTATCTTATGCAAATAACGGTTATTGACAAAGCCAATAGTCCTGGCTTACTGTAGGCGTAATGTTACTTGTTGCATTATATACCTGGATGCAATGACAGAAGCAGCAAACTATCAGTCAGGCGGCACACTGCTACGCATATATATATACCATCCTGGATAACTTAGCACAGGAACAGGGGCGGCTGGTGACATTTGAAAGTGGTGGCCGTAAAATTATTGTCATACTGCACCGTAGCGAGTGAGCGTAGCGAGCGAGCCCGAACAACCTAAGGGGAGCTGTGGGGGGGGATTTTGAAATAAAGAGTGGACAAATGGTGCATTTTCAAGCAAATTTGAGAAAGCAGGAAGGTTAATAAAGCATTGTGAAAGTGCAGTTATTACATTAATAAAGAAATGTCATATAACATAAGTAGCTTATTCAGTATAGGTAGCTGCTTATTCAGTATAACCACAGATCTTCATAACAGATTTCGAGATACAATGCATTTCTGAGTACCTCACAGATGTTTTTTATTTAACAAACAACTAAACATCTAAACATCATGTGCATTTTGTGATCTGCATCAGGTACATGTTCTTTGCAGCAGGCACATTACCTTCTGCGCTACCTTTCCATGAGTCAAAACTTCCACTAGACAAAACTCTGATCTCTCTCTAGGAAAAACATTAACCATCAGCGTTATCATGACATTTTTATTGTTTCTGTGAATAAAATCAATTTAGCCACTTTGCGAACACTCTGACTTGCTTTATTTTGTTTTTTATTTATTTTTCATAGTTTGAACCTTTTATTCCCAAAGCGCACTGTGAAAACAAAAATGTTGACCTCCCCCTTACTACTGCAAGGAGACTGAGGCCTGTTGCTATATAACAGCGTCATAGAAACAGCTCTCTTTCATAAATGAGCTCTTTAAACTAATCACAACCAAAATAAAATAAAATCAACCTCTAACTTCCCACTGACACCACCCTGTTAAGAAACGTTCATACTGGGTTAACTATATCTTCCGATTGGAATACTTCTGAAGTGCCACATGTAACCCCGCTAATGACCTCCTTGTGAAGCTTAGAGTCCAAATTCAAGCTTCAAAAGGTCCAAAGGTTCTGAAATGCACTTCCATACATTTAGACATTTTCCTCCCTAATTAAGAGCCCTGAGCCCATCGCCCAAGTCTGTGAGTGCTGTGAGCTCAAACGTGACAGAGCTGCCGCTGATTGGTGTAACACTGTACAGCAAAGCACAGACTGCTGGCCATTCCTGTATACATCAATAGTGCGCAGTATAGTGCAGCGCAGCAAAGCAACTAAAACACCACAAAGTATAGTGTAGCAAAGCACAGCACAGTCCAGCAAGCCTCAGAACTGTGGAGCAAACATAAGACTGGTATAGAAAGCACAGTGCACAACGCTACCGCACATTACAGTACAGAAAACTATAGCATACAACAGTGCAACATAGCACACGACAAAAGCTCAAATCCGGACATCCGATTCAATACGGTAAACCCCTTGGCACTCGATTAGAGCAGTGAGCATCAAAGCAGAATATAACATAACACAACAGTACACAGCACATTAAAGTACAGCACTGTACGCAATGCAGTGCAAAACAGCAGCGCTTAATAGAGCACATCCTTATTGAACCCTTCCACAATATGTAAATGTCTTTAGGCCTATTGCCCCGTATGTTCATGATTGGTGGCATTGGTGTTGCTTTCTCTATATATGTGAATTTATGGGAACTATGTCTCATGTGCATAGATTATGTGTCTGTGCTACAGCATATGTATTGGCTATCCCGTTGGTTTTCAGGACTGGCTTGACAGTGCAGCTGTCGCAAAGACCTATTGTTACCAATTCTTTAAAATGCACAGTGTACTTTGCCTCTATTCATAGGAGTGTTACTCTTTCGTGTCGTTCTGTTGGTTGTGTGGTGTATTACTCAGTCTCCTGTGGAGTACCTGACAATGTAATGCGTGACAGATTAATTTACATCTGTACAAGAAACGTAATCATCACATAATACATTATTTGCATTGTATACAGAAATTAGTTATTTTTCTTTTGGTTTTTTCTGCTGTATCATGTTTTTCAAGTTTTGGTCAGGACTCCTCGATATGCTTTCCCTGTCTGTTTTTCCCTTTGTTCGCCTGTAGCTTTCAAGTTACCTGTGCTTGCATTTTATTTTCCTATTGTTTTCTCTGTATGTATGTGTCATGTAGTGTCTCCCGCGTATGAAGGCCATGGCAGATGAACAATATGTGTAACAGAGTGCGCGTTCAGCTAGTGTTGCAACTGGACAAACAGCACTAAACCTGTTTCACAGTGTGAAAGATGATGCCTGCAAGTATAACATTTTATTGTAGGAGGGAGCTTACCTGGAAGCCAGCTTGAATGCTTTAGCAGAGCTCTTTAACTCGGCCGAGGAATGTGGTAATTCGGTTTTAAGTGCCCTCTAAGTGCTCCTGCCTCCGTGCCCTTCACGAGAGCTGTGTTGGGTCGGATCCATTGTCTTTGATGAAAGCACTGCCTGGTTATTCGTGCCGGGGCTTCAAAACCCAAGCAAACCAGAGGGATAAAGAATTTCACACAAAGTGCTTCAATGCCTCGTCGGGTGTAGTAAGTGCTAACCTAATGAAATTACAATCCAATAAAGTAAACCTATCTGTTGGATTTTCCTTTTTTTTATTGCAAAGTCACGAAAATGAAGTCCTAAAAACGTAGGATTTTCCTTTTTTTTATTGCAAAGTCACGAAAATGAAGTGGTAAAAACTCCTCTCACATTATACTATAAAGGCACAGTTGGAACAAGTAACTATCTCACTGAAGAAATAAGTCGCAGAATAGATCATTCAGCAGGTGCAACATTTGACTGTAGGCATATAAATAATTGTTCACATTTCTTTCATTCACAGTAGTGCTGTCATTTGCATGTACTTCAGTCCGTATACTTCTGGAAAGTATTTGGCCATGGTAGCTTTTCATTTTAATTAATTGTTTTGCAGCATGAACTTCATTTATTTATTTGGATGTTTACATGGACCTATGAGTGTTGGGTAGGAAATGTAAATGCTCTATACCCCTCATCCTATCAAGCCCAACAGACACTCCAAGCCTGTCGATAGTTCGTGTTCCCTCCCACTCCCTGCTACTTTTAAAATTGTGGTTTTACGAGTCTGTACGATGAATTTATATTCCATGGGATTAAGATGGGCCTAATTAATTGTGGATGAATTTGAGCGGCCACTTTGGCGAGTTAAGTGGAGTGAAATAAAAAGCATCATAATATGATAAAACATTTTCTAAAGTCACACAAAATTCAGTTCTCACTTCCTCCTCCTGTATTCTACAATGTACTCAAAGGCACGAGGGCCATCTTGAGGGGAAATTGCCAATATAAATAATCTAGCATGTGTGGTCGATTTCCAGGCTGTCCAGCCCCTGTTCTCGAGAATGTTGATTCTTACTTTAAATCCTGTCCCAAATGTTTTATCCCGGACCCTCCCTCTGTTTCACTGTCTGTCCTCTCGTTTCTTAATATCATGGTTATCTCAGCTCCCACTGGACTTTAAGTTTGCTGTTTGACAAATATCTCATAGTGAAACCGCCGAATATGAACAGCCACCAAGAAACGCAGAAGGGGCTGTCAGCTCTTGTTCATTTAGGCCAGGTACACACAAAAAGCCCCCGCTTGGTTTCAAGGCAAGCGCCGCAGCTGCTCCTCTGTCCAAACAGTAGAGGTATTTAAGACCTATTTTAACTTTGCAGTTAGAATGACCGCCACAAGTTCGGCTCAAATCCAGAAATGATTGCTGGTGTGCTAAGGGAATGGTGCACCGTGCCTGCAACAAATACAGAGAGATGGACTTGAGGAGAATGGCCACTTGTTTTTATGCGCCTGCACTATTATACAGTGCATAATTTAAAGTTGGAATTCCTTGGAGTTAATGCGTGAACTGAAGGCAGCACAAGTCGGAAACAGTATGCAGTGATTGCCGCCCGGTCGCAGCTGGCATGACGGGGAAGAGGGGTACGCGCAGGGAGAGGGGGGGGGGGCGTTTAATTAAATTTTAAAAAACTTACTAGGATGAGGCATCTCCCCCGCCGGTCCCGCGTCGCATCACGTCTCCGAGTCCTCGCATGGCAAGTGGCAAATCATAAGACTGGATGCGACCGGGGGCGGCTACTTGGCGGTATCCTGACATTTGACAGGGCATGGGGCGACTCTACGTCACCGCCCGAGCACGACCCTATTTTCAGACTCCTGCACATGCCTAATGTAATGTCAATGGGTGGGGTGCTGAAACAAAATGCGCTCTGCTCGCAGATGCGCAGTCGGAGTCCAGTTCTGAACTCCTGCTGCTCTCCTGCGTACATGCACTGAGTTAATTGTTGAATGACTCATGCGCACTTGAGGCTGTGAAGCAGCTGCCAGCACAGGCCAGAAATGTAAACAGACAAAGTCTGCCGTCTGTTTACATTTCTTGCTGCTTGTGAGCAGTTTTTCTTTGTTGATTCTGACTAGTGGGGCACTGCCCCGACGCCCCTATGGACCAGCCGCCCCTGCGACAGGAACATTCTTCTAATACCCGTGTTTGAGCTATTTTTATTGTAAATAACAATGCCTTTTATTTTTGTTTTGGATTTTAAAACGTGAATAAAAGACATTGACGTTTACAATGCCAATAGCTTAAACTCGCGTAAATCCGAGACCTATTGCATTGTAAACGCTTGCTTAGGCATGCTGAAGTGGATGCCTGCTTGTGCCCTGGGGGACCGCAAAGTGCATTCTGATAGAGAAGCACTCTAGTAGGTCCCTGCTTTTGCCCAAGGGGCACTATAGTGCACGCAATGGACACAAAGATAAACCCCTTTAAGGGGGCTTGTTTTGAAGCGACGAGCGGTGGCGTAACATATAAAGCTGCCGACGTTGGAGTTGGAGGGCAGAGTTCGATTCTCGGCTTGGGCTGTATAATGATAAATCATTAAAAGAAGGTCAGCGGCGTGGGCTGTATTAATCCTAAATAATTAAACTGAGATCTCAGATAAAACAAGCTTTGTGGGGAGAGACAAATAAAACAAGCATTGGCAGAGACACATAAAACAAGCATTGGCAGAGACAAATAAAACAAGCATTGGCAGAGACAAATAAAACAAGCATTGGCATAGACACATAAAAGACAAATAAAACAAGCATTGGCAGAGACAAATAAAACAAGCATTGGCAATGCAATAGAATGGGGGTGTGAGAAGGCATTGGAAGAAAGTAGTCTGTGCAGTAAAGGGGCCAATAGCCGTGGAAGGACACAAATGAAGAAATGTCCATCATAAGGAGGGACTAACAAGCCTACAACCAATCGGAAGGCACCATCTAGGACACCAGCCAATGAAAATGATGGGTGGAGCTTAAATACACTATATTGTATACTGCATGTCTCAACGAGACAGCCCAAGCGCTGCCTAGGCGAGACCTAAAAACCCTTAAATCTTCTTTGGAACTTTGCGAGGACCTCTGTGACTTCTTTGATAGGAGAATACAAGTCATTTGGGAACACTTTTCGGGGATGGAGTATCACTGCTCAAGGATCATCTGATACTTTTTCTGGACCGCTATTGTCTAGCTTTACCCCTTTTTTACTTGAGGAATCTGCAATTGAGCTTGTGCAGTGCAAGTCAAGGGTCTCCTCTTGACCCTTGTCCCCCTGCCATTCCTAAATTTGCCTCACCAGTGGTAAACACCTGGTTGAATGGGCTGCTTGATGCATCTTTAGACCAGGCGCTGGTTCCCTCCAGCTGGAAACAAGTTCTTGTTCTCCCTTTCCTAAGGAAGCCTTCTGCTAACCCCAAGGTAGATGGCAACTTTAGAAGAATGAAAATAGGCAGCGATTAAACTTTCTGAAATCAAACCTCTTGCTACATGACTCTCAATCAGGGTTCTGTTTTGGATATAGCACCAAGACTGTCCTACTTGAAGTCTAGAAATACATTAAGCTAACCTTGATTTAAATACTCTGGTCATGGTGATGCTTTTGTATCTCTCCGCGTCATTCAACATGGTCTCTCATAATATTTTGTTGGAGAGATTCGACATGATCATTGTGAGGGGTCTAGCCCATTGTTGGCTTAAATCCTTCATTAGCGGCAGATTCCAGGCTGTCTTCCTCTACCCTTTTACTTCTGAGCCCCAACCCTTAGTATGTGGGGTTCCACAGGGTTCGGCTCTCAGCCCAACACTCATTAATATCTATTCGGAGCCCCTGGCTAAGTTGATCGAATCCTGGGGTGTAAGAGTAATATCCTATGAGGATGATACCCAACTCCTCTTGGCCTTCCAGGAAAACATTCCTACTTCCTTTCATTTCTTCAAACTCTGCCTAAAATTTGTAGTGGACTGGATGAACACAAGCTCTCTGAGACTTAACAAGACTGAGGTTCTTTTTCTCAACACCAAGTCCACCCCTTCACCTGGTCTCAGGTGGCCTTTAGAGTTGGGTGTGTACCCTAGTCCTGCTTTGGTAGTTAGAAACCTTGGGGTGAAATTTGACTCCGACTTAACATTTGAGCACCACGTTAAAGCTTTATATTCCTCCTGTTTGTTTACCCTCAGATCTTTGAGAAGGATGCTGCACTTCAATCCCGTAGAACTTCGCAAGACAATTGTCCATGCCTTTATAACCTCTAGGCTGGACTATTCAAACAGTCTTTACTTGGGCCTCCCAGCCTTTTTCATTCAGCGCCTTCAAACCGTTCAGAATGCTGCGGCCCAGCTGATTTAATAAATCCTACCTTGAGTTTCGGTGTCTGGTAGTGTACGTGTCCCTCATTGGTTTCCTGTTAATAAAGGAATCAAGTTTAAAGCTCTGATCCTAGTCTTCAAGGCCTACCATCAAAGAGTCCCTCTCGACCTTAGGAGCCATTTCAAACCATACACACAAGAGAGACTCTTGAGATCCAATAATCTTAAACTCTTCCAAGTCCCTTGCATTTAAAGGGCCAGAAGAGGAGCCAGACCCATCACCTTTTTGCCTTCTAAGCTGTGGAACTCACTTCCTCTTAATTTGAAAAGCATCCCTTCTGAAGCTATCTTTAGAAAGTCCTTAAAACTCATCTTTTTTTATTCTTGTTAAGGCAGTTGTCAGCTCCTTCTTGGGTGTTTTCCACTAGTACTGGGACGCCTCCTCGGAGGTGCGCTTTATGAGACTGCCTGCATGTATGTATGCACTGGAAATGAACATCGGGTATGTCAACTTACATTGAGATTTTTTAAACTGCGTGCAATATGGGTATGTTGTAGGGGTGGGCGGAATTTGCGGAAGTCACTTTCGCAAATTATCGCGAAAATGTTAAAAATCTCCGCAAACAAGCGGAAATATCGCGAAGATGCAGAAGTTTTTTTCCCGCCCGTTCGAGATATTTTCTGCATGGTTGCGGGTCGCTAACTTACCCCTGCGGTTGCTCGCGGGCGCGGCCATCTTGTTTTCAGTTGTCTCGCGGTGCATGATCGCGAGAAGAAAGATGTGATCGCGCGACGCATGACGTCACTGCGGACGCGAACTGTCGCGAGACAGCGCAAATGGCTAAAACAATACAACATCTCATGGAGAACGCGACCGGATCGGGAAAACTTGTCGGCGAACGCCGGGATTCAGGTAAGGCGATCGCGCGCGCGCGAGAATGTAATATTTTACAGCGCGAGCAAGAACCAAATTATCGCAAAGCTGCGGAATGCGGAAATTTTGACATTTCCGCGCTCTCCGCGGAACGCGGAAATGCCAAATTATCGCAAATTCCGTGAACGGAACGGAAATTTTGCCCAGGCCTAACTATGTTGTACATCACTGCTAATCCTTAGCTATAGATATAACAAATATAAGTGAAGCCTTTAAAATCTAGAAAGCTGCATGTGGTCCATCTTAAATTGGCTGCTACCTGACTTCTCCGTCATGACAGCTGGACATTGTATGTCTACTGGGTGTTTTGTCCCTCAAGGATGTATACACCCATTGATTAACCTGGTCTGATAGATAAGAAACTAGCCAATGGTTTGTGCAGGCGTTCGTTGGCGTATTTGTACGTTGCATTGATGTACGCAATTTTGTAAACGTTTCTCACTTGCCTCTTAACCTTTGAAGAATTCAGACCTCCTCCAAAATTGCTGCTCCCCAATTTCTGCAAGATTCCATGGCGGACAATACTTTAGACTGGAATCCAAACTTCACAGCAGAGGAGCTGGAGTTACTCAGTAAAGTCCCAGTACAGTCAACTTTATGACACATTAGAGCAACAAGTACACAATTTAATTATTATTATGTGTGTGATATTAACTGTATTACTACTTTTTCAGGGTAAAACCAAGCATGCATTAATTATGCATTACGTGTGTGTTTCGAATGTTAAATAATGTTTAGGGCAGTAAGCATAAATGCTTACTTTTTTCTCTTTTCAGAGATTTTGCTTCCCACCATTTAGATAACTCCGCTCGTTTAAGTTTTTCCAATCTTTTCAGGCGGGTAACTACGTCTGTTTGATCAGGATCTTTATGTGCAGCATGACTGGTTCTAGACCGAGCCGTGGTGTCATCAAATATTGAGAGTGCCGCTTCTTCCCTTTGTTTAACTTCATCAGCTGACATCGTTAAATCAAATTCAATTTTCTTATGAGTGAGTCACCTTCACTCATGCAAGAACCGCCAATGCCCCTGTTAAAATAAACAGCGTGGCTCAAAATGTACAAAGGCTTTCCCTTCTCCTCAACGCAGATATCGACCCTCGCTCACCTGAGTCTCAACGGATCATGCTGTCTATGTGTTACAATGCCCTTGTGGATTGAGATACGTGGGCAGCACGATCTTACCTGTGCACAAGTGTGTGTTACAACATTTAAGAGCCATTAAAAATGGCGACAAGTCCTATCCAGTAGCGCGTCACTTTGAGCGACACCATCAGAAAAATATAACTGGGCTGTCCTATTATGTAATTGATGCAGTGAGGTTCAATATGAGAGGTGGCAACCGGGAGAAAAAGCTGAGGAAAATGGAATCCTCATATATAATCAAACTAAATTGTAAAGCACCAGCTGGTTTGAACATTGAGGAGGATCTCCATACACATTTGTAAATGTTTTAAAGTGCGCTAGCTTCTTCCCTTTCTGTTTGTTTTTAACAATTTTTTATTTTCATATCAGAATGCTTTGGCATGGTATGAGTATTACATACATATATTTTTTTCACATAGGGTGGACCTCACTAGAGGTGTCACATTGAATGAAATATACAGACTGATTGTTAGCTGTCCGCCTCTATTGCTAAGCCCACTGGGGCTATACACTGAGTGTCATTGACAATCTTCATCCGATATGCAGAACAAAGTCCACAACTTTGATCACTTGCGCATTGGAAAAGTTACCAGCTGCTTTTTCATTTTTATTTTTTTGAATAAAAGGAGCTAACTGGTAAAGCAGTGGTAAATAACTACTGAATTATAATTTGATTAAATTGTAATTTCATTGTATTTGCAGTATTCTAGGCGGTCTTACAGTGCATTTTTTTTAATCTATAAATGTATAAACTACCAGTCTGTCTTCTAACACACTACGTTGGTAGTTTTAGTCATGTGACATGGCTCTTCTGTGTTAAAAATGGTGGTGAACTTTATTGTATACTGTTGGTGAACAAGCCCGCAGGACAGGCGAACCGCGTCCAGCAGCTGACGATTAAATATTTGATATCTCAGCAAGACATGGCGTCGTCATCTTTTCACTGTGGTGATTTGGATTACTGGAGATGTATATATATATATATCTCCACAACAGTGTCTGGCTGTTCCCAAGCCTCTTTTTCTCGGAGGGCACACGGCAGGTGTAGCCACCCCCAAATATCCACAAAGAACCAATGCGTCAAATGCCTCGATTAAAGGCGGAAGAACCAACACTCGATCCGTGGCCTCAAATACAAAGTGGGCCCGTGAAGAAGGAGTGCGGTTAAGTCCGAAACGCGTCGGACCTAGTGTTGATGAAATAAACACTCTTTGTATTTGAGGCCTTGGCTCCAGTGTTGGTTCCGCCTTTAATCGAGGAGTTTGACGCATTGGTTCTTTGTGGATATATATATATATGTATATTATCTACTGGCGGTCGCCAGTAGATAGTTATAGTTAGGACCGTGTTTCCATAGGAAATCCGCAACATTCTATTTGGAATAACTTTGGCGCCGGTCGACGAATCCTCGCGAAATTTTCAAAACTAATGGGGCGCTACGCTCCGCTCCTACCCTGAAAGTCTCGGGGGGATTCGTCAAGCGGGGGCTGAGAAAAAAGGGGAGTCCCAAAACGCGTTTTCCCCATGCATTTTTCCATAGGACCTTTAGACACAGCTACAGCCCGAACGGCTGAACAGAATTACTTGAAATTTGGCAGAGAGGTAGTCCTCAGGTCAAGGATGTGCCTTTTGTAGGTCTGGTGTAAATCTGTTCAGTAGGTCCTGAGAAAATAGCATTTAAATCAATATATATATCTGTAAGCGCGCTCCGTGCGCTTACCGTAAGCTTACCGTACGCGTACGGTGCCGTGCGCGAGCTCAATTCTGATTGGTGGTTACATGACTGTAAATATTCGAATCAGTCGAAATCAGGAAGTGTCGGCCGCCATTTTCAGTCTCTCGCACTGAGAAACAAAGGTGGGGAACGTGAAACGGGGGCAACTAAGAGAGTTGCAGACCCCCTAGTGTTTGTCAGGGGGTCCAAGAAGGACCGAAAAGTACGAAAAATAAATGTAATAATTTTAAAAAAAAATCGCGGGGTACGCGTACGGTAAGCTTACCGTACGCGCACGGCAAAAAAAATAAAAAAATAAAATAAAGAAGTAACAATCACATTTATTAAATAAATTAAAGGACCCACAAGGGAGAAAAAAACAAATGTTACTGCGTAAAAAAAGGCGAGGTGCGCACGGCATGGACTGCGCAACGTGGGCGCTCGCTGTGCGAAGCGCCCACAGCAGGGTGTGCGCATAGTGAAAAACCAGAAAAAAAAATAAAAATAAATACACAACTTAGCATTTAAAAAACCGTACAAATTCACTGAAAAAACCATAGGTTTCACACACGTTATAGTTAGGAATTATCATTTACAAAACCTTGCAAATTCACTTAAAAAACCATAGGTTTCACACATGTTATAGTTAGCTGTACATTTCACTCGTAAAAAACCAATGAAATTCCACGTTATAGTTAGATCAGGTAACTATAACTTGCGCGACCGCAATCCACAATGTGTAATTTCAGATGTCATCATTGATGTCATGAGTGATGTCACTGACCATGTCATGAGTGATGTACTATGTGACGTCATCAGCAGTTTATTGTGGGCGCGCAAGTTATAGTTACCTGATCTAACTATAACGTGGAATTTCATTGGTTTTTTACGAGTGAAATGTACAGCTAACTATAACATGTGTGAAACCTATGGTTTTTTAAGTGAATATATATATATATATATATATCAAACACCGCACGAGTTGCCTGCTGAGGAAGACACCGCACCACTGGTGAGTGATTTGCCAAATTCGTATATTCAAGAGAGCTGCGGCCAGTAGATAACTCGAACCACACATCAATTGTCCAACCCGACGCGTTTCGTGATGCACTTCATCAGGGGCATTGGACTCGAGTGAAGCAGCAGAACACTTTTGGCGGCAACTCTTGTCTTTCAAATACCCTGCCTCAGTGGGCGTGGCCCTCACACGAAGGCCTGCTGGTACTTGTAGTGCCGCTATTTTTCTCAGGTGAGCTGCCCGCTGCTGACTCGATTAATTCTTAAAGTCACATCCCAGTGGATCGTGGCACAGAGTTATTGTCCTTGTCACAGCTTTGGATCTCGTGAGAAACAGCGCCAGTGCCATTAGCCAGTCCGCCGGTTGACGGACCAACAGGAATGCTGGAACAGCATCGGAGCGTCTTCCGCGGCTCAGGCCAGCCGCTCAACATCAAACACCGCACGAGTTGCCTGCTGAGGAAGATACCGCACCACTGGTGAGTGATTTGCCAAATTAGTTTATTCAAGAGAGCTGCGGCCAGTAGATAACTCGAACCACACATCAATTGTCCAACCCGACGCGTTTCGTGATGCACTTCATCAGGGGCATTGGACTCGAGTGAAGCAGCAGAACACTTTTGGCGGCAACTCTTGTCTTTCCTATACCCTGCCTCAGTGGGCGTGGCCCTCACACGAAGGCCTGCTGGTACTTGTAGTGCCGCTATTTTTCTCAGGTGAGCTGCCCGCTGCTGACTCGATTAATTCTTAAAGTCACATCCCAGTGGATCGTGGCACAGAGTTATTGTCCTTGTCACAGCTTTGGATCTCGTGAGAAACAGCGCCAGTCCCATTAGCCAGTCCGCCGGTTGACGGACCAACAGGAATGCTGGAACAGCATCGGAGCGTCTTCCGCGGCTCAGGCCAGCCGCTCAACATCAAACACCGCACGAGTTGCCTGCTGAGGAAGACACCGCACCACTGGTGAGTGATTTGCCAAATTCGTTTATTCAAGAGAGCTGCGGCCAGTAGATAACTCGAACCACACATCAATTGTCCAACCCGACGCGTTTCGTGATGCACTTCATCAGGCGCATTGGACTCGAGTGAAGCAGCAGAACACTTTTGGCGGCAACTCTTGTCTTTCAAATACCCTGCCTCAGTGGGCGTGGCCCTCACACGAAGGCCTGCTGGTACTTGTAGTGCCGCTATTTTTCTCAGGTGAGCTGCCCGCTGCTGACTCGATTAATTCTTAAAGTCACATCCCAGTGGATCGTGGCACAGAGTTATTGTCCTTGTCACAGCTTTGGATCTCGTGAGAAACAGCGCCAGTGCCATTAGCCAGTCCGCCGGTTGACGGACCAACAGGAATGCTGGAACAGCATCGGAGCGTCTTCCGCGGCTCAGGCCAGCCGCTCAACATCAAACACCGCACGAGTTGCCTGCTGAGGAAGACACCGCACCACTGGTGAGTGATTTGCCAAATTCGTTTATTCAAGAGAGCTGCGGCCAGTGGATAACTCGAACCACACATCAATTGTCCAACCCGACGTGTTTCGTGATGCACTTCATCAGGGGCATTGGACTCGAGTGAAGCAGCAGAACACTTTTGGCGGCAACTCTTGTCTTTCAAATACCCTGCCTCAGTGGGCGTGGCCCTCACACGAAGGCCTGCTGGTACTTGTAGTGCCGCTATTTTTCTCAGGTGAGCTGCCCGCTGCTGACTCGATTAATTCTTAAAGTCACATCCCAGTGGATCGTGGCACAGAGTTATTGTCCTTGTCACAGCTTTGGATCTCGTGAGAAACAGCGCCAGTGCCATTAGCCAGTCCGCCGGTTGACGGACCAACAGGAATGCTGGAACAGCATCGGAGCGTCTTCCGCGGCTCAGGCCAGCCGCTCAACATCAAACACCGCACGAGTTGCCTGCTGAGGAAGACACCGCACCACTGGTGAGTAATTTGCCAAATTCGTTTATTCAAGAGAGCTGCGGTCATTATATAACTCGAACCACACATCAATTGTCCAACCCGACGCGTTTCTTGATGCACTTCATCAGGGGCATTGGACTCGAGTGAAGCAGCAGAACACTTTTGGCGGCAACTCTTGTCTTTCAAATACCCTGCCTCAGTGGGCGTGGCCCTCACACGAAGGCCTGCTGGTACTTGTAGTGCCGCTATCTTTCTCAGGTGAGCTGCCCGCTGCTGACTCGATTAATTCTTAAAGTCACATCCCAGTGGATCGTGGCACAGAGTTATTGTCCTTGTCACAGCTTTGGATCTCGTGAGAAACAGCGCCAGTGCCATTAGCCAGTCCGCCGGTTGACGGACCACCAGGAATGCTGGAACAGCATCGGAGCGTCTTCCGCGGCTCAGGCCAGCCGCTTAACATCAAACACCGCACGAGTTGCCTGCTGAGGAAGACACCGCACCACTGGTGAGTGATTTGCCAAATTCGTTTATTCAAGAGAGCTGCGGCCAGTAGATAACTCGAACCACACATCAATTGTCCAACCCGACGCGTTTCGTGATGCACTTCATCAGGGGCATTGGACTCGAGTGAAGCAGCAGAACACTTTTGGCGGCAACTCTTGTCTTTCAAATACCCTGCCTCAGTGGGCGTGGCCCTCACACGAAGGCCTGCTGGTACTTGTAGTGCCGCTATTTTTCTCAGGTGAGCTGCCCGCTGCTGACTCGATTAATTCTTAAAGTCACATCCCAGTGGATCGTGGCACAGAGTTATTGTCCTTGTCACAGCTTTGGATCTCGTGAGAAACAGCGCCAGTGCCATTAGCCAGTCCGCCGGTTGACGGACCAACAGGAATGCTGGAACAGCATCGGAGCATCTTCCGCGGCTCAGGCCAGCCGCTCAACATCAAACACCGCACGAGTTGCCTGCTGAGGAAGATACCGCACCACTGGTGAGTGATTTGCCAAATTAGTTTATTCAAGAGAGCTGCGGCCAGTAGATAACTCGAACCACACATCAATTGTCCAACCCGACGCGTTTCGTGATGCACTTCATCAGGGGCATTGGACTCGAGTGAAGCAGCAGAACACTTTTGGCGGCAACTCTTGTCTTTCAAATACCCTGCCTCAGTGGGCGAGGCCCTCACACGAAGGCCTGCTGGTACTTGTAGTGCCGCTATTTTTCTCAGGTGAGGTGCCCGCTGCTGACTCGATTAATTCTTAAAGTCACATCCCAGTGGATCGTGGCACAGAGTTATTGTCCTTGTCACAGCTTTGGATCTCGTGAGAAACAGCGCCAGTGCCATTAGCCAGTCCGCCGGTTGACGGACCAACAGGAATGCTGGAACAGCATCGGAGCGTCTTCCGCGGCTTAGGCCAGCCGCTCAACATCAAACACCGCACGAGTTGCCTGCTGAGGAAGACACCGCACCACTGGTGAGTGATTTCCTAAATTCGTTTATTCAAGAGAGCTGCGGCCAGTAGATAACTCGAACCACACATCAATTGTCCAACCCGACGCGTTTCGTGATGCACTTCATCAGGGGCATTGGACTCGAGTGAAGCAGCAGAACACTTTTGGCGGCAACTCTTGTCTTTCAAATACCCTGCCTCAGTGGGCGTGGCCCTCACACGAAGGCCTGCTGGTACTTGTAGTGCCGCTATTTTTCTCAGGTGAGCTGCCCGCTGCTGACTCGATTAATTCTTAAAGTCACATCCCAGTGGATCGTGGCACAGAGTTATTGTCCTTGTCACAGCTTTGGATCTCGTGAGAAACAGCGCCAGTGCCATTAGCCAGTCCGCCGGTTGACGGACCAACAGGAATGCTGGAACAGCATCGGAGCGTCTTCCGCGGCTCAGGCCAGCCGCTCAACATCAAACACCGCACGAGTTGCCTGCTGAGGAAGACACCGCACCACTGGTGAGTGATTTGCCAAATTCGTTTATTCAAGAGAGCTGCGGCCAGTAGATAACTCGAACCACACATCAATTGTCCAACCCGACGCGTTTCGTGATGCACTTCATCAGGGGCATTGGACTCGAGTGAAGCAGCAGAACACTTTTGGCGGCAACTCTTGTCTTTCAAATATATATATATAGATCGATAGATAGAGATAGAGAGAGAGAGAGAGAGAGAGAGAGAGAGAGAAAGAGATATGCAAGCAATAATAACACATTTGGCAAATGCAGCTGTTAAATGCATGAATAATAATATGAAATAAAACACAGGCAGATAATAATAATACATTGAAACACAAGCATGTAACGCTGGACGTCCTTCAAGAAATCAGAAACATATATAGACTAAATATATCCGATGATTAACTTGGATGTGCACACAGACAATCACACATCACAAAGGCAATACTCAAAGAAAAGACCTCATATGATTATAGCCACTGGAAACTGGAATGTGCACACAGACACTCACACATCACAATGACTATTATAGCCAGTGGAAACTGACTGTGCACACAGACAGTCACACATCACAATGGCAACAATAAAAAATAAAACACATCATCTGGTGCAATCTTCATCCCACTCCAGACTAGGGGATTCACAGCCGAGGTCAGGAGACTTAGCAACCTGATTGCTGCACTGAAGACATGTCCACCGTTCAGGTTCCAATCCCAGTTTCTAAGTCAGCAAACACCAGCTTTATAATCTCAAAAAACACTAGAAGGTTATGAGAGGCGATTGGCAAGATGGCGCCGTAGTGAGTTTCCCCGACATCCACCCCTGCAGCGCTCCTCTTCGGATTCAATGAACTGAGACCCCCCCCCCTGAGGCTACCCCCTACCTTAAACTCCCCATGGTTCTGGCGGCTTGTGGGGCTCGTGAGAGAGGCCAGGGCGGGTCTCCCCCAAACGGATGGTGCAGAAACTGCTTGCCGAAAACTCCAGATCAAGCGAGACGCTGGGAAAGCCTCGCTCGGCTTCTGCTGACGGCGTTTGCCGGATACGGGATTCCCTACGCTGAGGCACAGCAGCTAGGCAACGCAGACGCTGGGACTCTCTTTGCTCACTCCACACATCCTACGGGGTGGATGGCGGCCCGCGGAGCTCGGAGCAAGACGCGCTCCATAGCCCAGACATCAGCAGTCCCCGGATCCGCACCCACAGAAATAATTAAGAGGACTGAGACTGACAAGATGCTTGCAACTAGTGGTAAGAATGGGGAAAAAAAAGAAGTGATTAAAAAACCCTTATCTAAAAATTCTATTAATGCGGACTCAAATAAAAAACAGCTTGCTATCACTAGCTTGTTTCCATCTAAGGACATACCTGTCCCTGAAAAAAACATAACGCATCTAAAAGACATAGTTATGGATGGCTTGACCGTTACAACTACCCCTATTAATGATGGTAATATAACTAATGTAGCCAATTCTGGAATACCTGGTATAGGCCCTTCCAGCCCCAATACTACTGCTACTGACATTCAGACGGAGGCCAGAGATGAGCGGTACTCATGGGGGTCCAGTGGTGAGACAACCGTCATGGGTACGCCAGAAGTATATTTAAATACTATCCAAGCTACAGTTAAAAACTCCAGTGCGGATATGGCTGCTCCAGGCAAGACTTCGAGTGGATCGATAGAATCTCCCTCTTATCACAAAACTGCTGACAGTAAAAACACGACTCTACCGCTACACCCTATCCCGGAAGGAAAGCACATACCTAGGGGGGGTGATCAGGAAGCAGGATCTCTCTCACCAGACCCTCTAGAGAACTTCTACTCGTTAAACGAAGAATCTGTAGACTCGGACAACTCAGACAACTCAACCTCTAGTTCGATCTCAGACGCAGAGCGAGGTGGCGATACTTCTACAAGTCATTACAGTCAGCAAGAGGGTGAGGGAAAGAAATTACCTAGGAGAGCTAAGAGATTCTCTGAGAGGAAAAAAAGTAATCTGAAACGGAGGTCGATGGAGGAGGACGGGGACCTTGGTTGGGATTATTCTGATACACACTCCTTATCGTTCAAGGACGCAACAACTTCAAGAGAACAACCACAGAGTACACCAGCGCTCGGTCAGGTAGACACGTGTATTCCTGCTGACCCTGGAGAACCGTCCCTATCCTTAATATTACAGTCTCTGAAGGCTTTCCAAGATGAAGCTAAAGCCGAGAGTCGTCAAGCACGTTTGGTCTCTAAAAAAATACAAGGCTCCATCAGAAAAGTCGGCAAAACCTGTACTGAGATCGCTGAAAGATTAAGCCTATTAGAAAATCGAACTGATCTACTCGAAGCCTCTGTCGAAGGTTTGAAACAAAACTCCGCATCTCAAGAAAAGTCTATGATCGATGTAATGTGGAAATTGGAGGAGGCGGAAAATCGTCAACGCCGGAACAATCTGAGACTTCTTGGAATTCCAGAGAACAGCGAGGGAGGAGACATCAGGAAATTTGTTATTAACCTCCTCAAAAGCTCTCTATTGGAACTGGCACAATGGGACTGGGACAAAGAAATTCAGCGGGTGCACAGATTCCCTCTAAATATATCCAAGCGACGTTCAGATGAATCACAATACCCCAGAGCGATTCTAATCTTTTTTGGGAACTTTTTGCTCCGGCAATCAGTATTTGAACTCGCAAGACCAGATAAAAGAAGGAACTGGGAGACTTTTTCATATTTTGTGCGCCCAGACTTTGCCCATGCTACTGTAGAATGAAGGTGGCCACTCAGACAGTTGATTACACCTTTCCAGAAAATTGGCGCCACTGCCTTTTTGCAAAATCCTGCAAAACTTAAGATTAATGTTCATGGGCATTTCCATTATTTTACTTCTGAAGTTCAGGCTCAGAAATTCTGAGATGAAATCACTGCTAGCCAAAAGAAAAAATCTTCCTGAGAGCAAATTTATGTGGCCGGGGGGTGAAAAGAAGAAATAGAAAGGATAGTAAAGAAGAGAAGGGGAAAGAAAAAGAAAGGGGGAAGGGAAAAGGAAACATATATAAAAAATGTTGTTTTTTTTTGGGTTTTTTTCTCTATTTTGTGGGGAAGGAAGGGAAGGAAGGAAAGGAAGGAGGGGGAAGGAGAGGGGGAGGAGAAGGAAAAAAGGAAAAAGAAGGGGGGGAGGAGAGGGAAAGGGGGAAAGAAAAGAAGGGAGAAAGGGGGAAAAAGGGGGGGCTATCACTATCATTTAAGTTTACGGACCACGGCGGGGCTGGGTGGGGACAGTACAGACGCCATCATAACAGGCTCAGGACTGAGCCTGATTGCCTATATATTGGTGGGGGTGGGGGTGGGGGTGGGGGGGAGGGGATCCAAGGGAGGGTTGGGAGGAGACAAGCTCAGCACTATAATACATATAAATTGTGAAGGTAAAGTTTTTAGTTGTAAAGGACATCAGATCAAAGAATACAGGGAAAAAAAAAAAAAGCTTCTATAGGAAAGATAAAAATTCTTTTAACTGGGAGAGCTAAAATTCCAAGATGGATAGGGTAAAGATTCTGACCATTAACATCTGTGGTCTCAATGATGAGAGAAAAAGGTATAGAGTGGCTATGGGGCTACAATCTATAGGAGCAAATATCGTTTGTATCCAAGAAACACATATCGAGGGATCTAATATGCACTTGCTTCATAAACTCGGCTTTAAATTGATCACTGCCACAACACAAGGGGTTAGAACTAAGGGTGTCGCTATTTTAGGGAAGATGCATGGGACACAATTTAACCGCTCAAAAGCTGATAAACACGGACGATGGGCTATCACAGAGTGTCTCTTGAACAATGGATCTACAGTAGTCATTTGTTCAATATACAATAGTATCAGTGACGACCCTGATCTCTTGGATCATATCTCTAATGAGCTCGCCCACTGGCCACTCCCGGTAATAATCTGTGGAGACTTCAATCTGAATTTACCGACTGATTGGACAGATGATTCATGCTTTAAATACAAAGGGAGGAAGCCTATAGTCTTTCAAGCATTTAAGAATCTATGCTTGACCCATGATCTCATGATATGGCAAACTAATCACCCGGACAATCCAGGCTATACCCACTATTCTTTTCCCCATGTTTGTCATGCTAGGTTAGATTTTTTTTTAGTGTCTAATTCTTTGGTTTCTAGCTGCGTTATTGAAAAATTACCTAGGGTACTTTCTGAACACAACCCCCTCTTATTGACAATGGAAATTCCTGTAATTAAAAGCAATGCTAATATATGGACGTTTGAAAGAGCACTACTAATTAACGAGACGTATTGTGAGCTCATGCGACAATGGATCCCTAGATTTTTAGCTGAGAATATTGGTAGCGCGCCAATCGAGATAGTCTGGGATGCTCTTAAGGCCGGGATCAGAGTTGAAACTCTACGATTCTCATTATCTGCTAACAAAAAAATCAATCAAGAGATGGCAGTATTACAGAATAATGTCATAACCGCGGAAGAAGACCTATTCGGGAGGGAAGGGAAGTCGAAGAAGAGCTTAAACAGATCACAATTGCCAAGAACCATGTGATCGAGATATTAACAGCTAAAGCTATCGACCAAGCCACAATACATAAAGAAAATATTTATGAATTAAGTGAACAGGTAGGGCACCAGCTAGCTGTGCGCCCCCGAGAATCAAACACTGCTAACCTTATCAAGGCTATCAGAGATCCGGAAGCCGGGCTTTTGACAGATTCCGACACAATTAGAATCACGTTCCATAAATATTATCAGACTCTATACAGGGAAACTTTCACACACCATAATATTCACGATGCAATTAATGAATACATAAGACAAGATGTCCACATGAGGCTAGAGAGCAATGATGCCGATAGCATGGACGCAATACCAAAATGGGAGGAAATCCTCCTCGCATTGAATAGCCTTGCTATTGGTAAAGCTGCAGGTATGGATGGAATTCCTACCGAATTTTATATTAAATTTTCTTTACAAATGAAAGATATATTGTCTGAGCTAGTAGCTCATGTATTCCAAGGGGGACGACCCCCGGGATCTTGGTCTATGGCTAAAATCGTAGTCTTTTTTAAAAAACATAAAGACGCTACTGAATTAGGGTCCTATAGACCTATCACGTTAATAACTAGCGACTCCAAAATTTACTCGAAGTTATTGGCTACAAGATTAGCTCCTAACATACATAAATTAGTCTCGGCTAGACAACATGGGTTTATCCCTGGAAGGGGTACCACCGATCATATCCAGAGAGTAATCTCATTATTTGATTGGTGCGAGGTTTCAGGAGACCCTATGGCTTTGATTTTATTAGATGCCGAGAAAGCTTTCGATAGGGTCTCCTGGAAATATCTCTGGACTGTCATGACTAAAAGTGGTATAGGGGAACCCTTTATCAAAGCAACGCAGATGCTGTATAGAGAGCCAACTGCAGTGGTCATGGTGAATGGGTCAATATCAGAATCTCTGTCAATAACTAGAGGGACTAGACAGGGATGTCCATGCTCTCCTCTTTTATTCGCTATATACATTGACCCATTCATACGGAGATTGGAGAATATCGCTCGGATCTCACCTGTTTGGGTAAGGGACCAAGCGACGAAAATACTAGCCTATGCGGATGACATCGCAGTGGTCACTAGTGACCCTGCAAACTTTATCAGGGCGATCGAAGAAGAGGCGAAGATTTTTGGGGAAGTGTCAGGTTACAAATTAAATCAAGCCAAAACCCAGATTATCCCCAATAGCAAAATAAGTCTGATAGATTCACGAGTGACCGAAAAAGCTAACTACCTGGGAGTGAGCATAACTTCAAAATTAGAAAACCTAGTTGATGATAATATCTCTCCTTTAATGCAGCATACTAAGAAGGACATGATTCGTTACAACAATATTCACCTATCCATCGGAGGTCGTTGTAATTTAATTAAAATGCTTATTTTGCCTAGATTTCTATATTTTTTTAGATTAATCTGTTTGGAGTTCCCCCCGCAAACATTTAAGAATATGGACAATATGTTCAGTAGATTTCTATGGGGGTATAAGAAACCACGCAGGGCATTACGAACTATCACTTTACCTAGAGATAGAGGAGGACTGGCATTGCCCAATTTCAAATTATACTATTGGGCTACCACCTTAAAATTCTGCGTCGGTCTACTCTCTCCCATAAATAATAATAACGAAGGAGATATCCCAACCCCACAAGAGCTACTGCTAGGAAATGAGTCTAGCGGCTGCTTATGGCGTCATATGAACGATGGCTATTTTAAAAAAGTAAGATTTAAGTCAATAACGTGTATTCATAAAATCTGGAACTTTGTACGGAAATTAGCCGGTATTGGACGATTATCTCATTATACTCCAATTCTCAATAATAGTAATCTTCCCGCGATTTTTAGCGACTTATATATGGAAAGGTGGATAACGAAAAGAGTTACACAACTTGGTTGTTTATATACTATATCCGGAATCAAATCTTTTGACGAATTGCAGACTGAATTTAACCTAGACCACCGGGATTTTTTTTAATTTTTGCAGATTCGAGATTTTCTTTTGAAGAGAGGGGGGAGTGGGTCAAGATTCCTGACAGTCCCATTAATCGAGAATTTGTTAAACAACTCAAAAATTAAAATTGGGGAAATTTACGAACTATTACATTTTTGTATTCCAGATGATATGGATAAATATATATGTAAATGGCAGGATAAACTTGGGATTTCGGCTGAAATCGTCCAATTCTCATTTAGCTTATATCAGTCTAGCTTTATGTCAATCAAGCTTCAGGCCTAATTTTATAAGACTTTTTTTTTCTTGTATTATACCCCTTATAAAATTGGTAAATGGGGTTCAGGGAAAGGAACTACGTGCCCCAGATGCACACTACCCGAAGCTGATAGCATTCATATTTTTGCTACGTGCACGGTATTATCGAACACTGTGAACGATATCTCCACTTTCCTTTCCGATATCTTTAATACAAGAATAGAAATTTCTATTGCAGAAATCATGCTGGGCACGTCAAATGTCATACGACCTAAACATATGCGTGGATTAATATTCATTGCAATGGCTGTCTTTAGACTGTGTATTGCCTCAGCTTGGTTAGATACCAGTGCTCCGGCGTTTCAACAATGGAGAGCTCGGTTTTTAGCAGTTTGCAGTCTAGAAGTAGCTATATACAAAAGAAAGGGCTTTATCATACGCAAAAAAGGGTTAACAATTTGGGATCCTCTTCTACGATGGCTACAAAGATAAAGCATAGTGTTCATTTTTTGTTGAAGTCTTCATCCGCTTTTTTCAATGTTGTCCTAAGTGTATCATGTTACGATAAAAATTGTTATCTGTATGTATTGGATTGTTCTGAGCTAGGGTGGGGTTTATTATTTGTGGGGAAAAAATAAAAAATATTTAAAAAAAAAAAAGAAGGTTCCGAGAGGCCTTCCCTCTCGGCCAAGGAAACTTACTGGAATTGGTCACTCTCCATGCAAGCAATCCAAAGGCAAAGGAGTTCTCACATTCCTTCTGCATTCTCATGTGTTCCAGCCTTTATCCTAACAATGCTTATGTAACTCTCTGGCAGTACTTTCAACAATCACCCAAAACAAAGTAACCCTGAACGTAAATAACCTAAACAACGTAAGTAATCTGGGGGCCTGCCTGTGCGCGCAAAAAGCTAAAGCAAGACAGAGTCAGAATGCAAGATGACACGAGGGCACGTCAAAGTCAATAGCAAGAACTTCATAATACTTTCCAATGTAGAACACAATGCTCATTTGAGCACCACTACCTATAGCATCACACACTTCAGCTCCCATTGTACAACATAATGCACATTTGAGAACCACTGCTTATAACACTGCACTTCAAGATCAAGAAGTACATTCCACATCTCTCTCTCTCATGCTTTCAAATGCACATCCCACACGTTCTGTTCCTGGAATGGTTTTCTTTATTTAGCTGAGTAGATTGAACCAGAAACTCCTATTGATATCGATATAATGCAATATTGATTCTAGCAATGTGATTGAAAGGCTGAATATATGCATATCTTTTGAAACCCATCTGCCTGTGATTCTTAGAAAAGAAAATAAAGATGGTTTAAAAAAAAACTTTAATAAATGTTCTTGTTAAATTACTTAAAGATATGTATGTATCTATATGTGTGCTATAAATATATATATAGTATGTATTTAAATAAAATCTCTGTACATTTATATGTATTACACTTAATTATATATATATACACACACACACACATCGAGATCGATAGAAATACAGAGAGACAGAGACAAAGTGGAGGAGAGATGTGATTTAATACATGTTTATAATTTTTTATGAATGTATATATAAAGCAACAAAGATAATAGCTCACATATAAAACTTCAAAAATATATAATTATATGTTCATGTAATTAAATAATATGTAGAGGTTTATTAGTCATAGATAGATGTGTTATGAAGGAGAATTTGCAATTTATTTGTATAAAAATTAAAAATACATTGATAAATAGGTATAGGCAAAGTGTATATACATACATATCTATATAAATACATACATACGTATATGCATACATACATACATACATACATTCATACATGCATACATATACAAATATGGTGAAGGTAGGTAGCAGTTTGGGTAAATATTTATATTTCACACAAATAAAAATATACATATATACTCACAAAATGAATGCTCATTAATAATGATTTAAGATACACTAATCATTAGTTTTTAAAGGTTGTTAACTTAATTTCTACTAAACAGGCAGTTACAAATATGGATGTTGTCAGCCTTGAAAATGTTTCCCAACAACTAGCATAAACCCACACTGGTTTCAGCAGCTCCATTTCTTTACCTGGCAATCTATACGAATTGTAGGGTCACAAAAGACTGGTGGGTGCCAAGCCCCTTTGTTTGTGCTCTGCAAGGAACTCTTTAAAAGTTAATTTGGCCAAGGAATTTCTCCAACACATCCATCCAGTCAGAATGGGCAACTCTGCCATGAATTAAGCCACAATCTGCACCTGTATAGAGTTTAAAAACCAAGAACACCTGAAAAACTAATCACACTGATAGAAGACACAGGCTGCAGGCACCAAATGGTTAGGGAAAAGGAATGTCTTTTCTTAAGGCACATTTGCAGATATTTGAGTTAACATTCAACTAAGCATTAAAGTATATGTTACTTGTCCAGCTTTGTAACAATAATGCACCCTGGACTATTAGTTGTTTAGTTTTTACCTCAGGGGTGACGTATATGTATTAGAAATGAAGGATTATGCTTGGACAAAGGTTACATGTGGCTTGTCGATTTGCCATAAATAGACTCCACACAGGCTTGAAATGTAGACCTGAAATATGTCTGAACATTCTACTTAAGTGGTTGGCCTTATGAGTACAGAAGGACCACTAGTAGTATATATTTTGGAGGGTCTAGAATAGATACATGTATTTGGACTTTATTGGAAACGTATAAGTGAAGTAAAAAATTCATATAGTGTGAAAGGCAACTTTAGAAGACTATTAGGAGAGTCTTTAAACACTTTAGCACTGGTTATTGGTCATAATGTGCACAAACTCATTACATCGAATGTAAATGGGGAATGAAAACTGGTGGGGTGAATGCCACAAACGTGGATGAGCCTTCAGAGAAGGCCACGTCAAGCACTTGAATAATATCAGTACAACTGGTTCCGTGTGGAACCTACTCAGCTCATTCTTATCATCATGAGAACAATCACTCCGATTGGAAAGTTTTGTTCCTCCATCGTTCTCCTTTCCATGTGGGGTCCAGTAGGGGTTAGCACTTAGCCCTACATTGTTCATTATTTATGTGACCCCTTTGCCTAGTTTGTCAAATCCTATGGCTTCGCTATTACCTCCTCGCAAATGACACACAATTTGTTGTCTATCTTGGCTAGAATGGTCTGATACAAGGTGCCTGCTTCGCTGGATGTATGAAGGCAGTTAGTAACTGGATGTCTGACAACTGTCTTCAGCTGAATTCAGGTAAAACAGATGTCCTGCTCTCCAGTGCAAACTCCTCATTCTGGACACAGAGCTTGAGGCCCAAAGAGCTTGGTCCTCTGCACTCACCAGTCAAGAAAGCCCACATTTTGGGTGTTGTGATAAATGATAAACTCTCCCTCAATGATCAAGCTAATGCTGTCTCTTCCACTGTTTGTTACACTATGAAGATGATAAAAAAGCTCCTGCCTTTCATTCCATCACACTTACAAACATCCTTAGTAACCTCTTTGGCAATTTCTAGGTTGGATGTTTGCAATCAATTGTATCCTAATGCTCATCATTATGTGATCAATAAGCTGCAAATGTTACAGAACACTACGGCCCGATTTCTTCTTAATATTCCAAAGCACCCATCAGTCCCAATACATTTGAAGGAAACTTCACTGGTTACCGATTAGGTCCAGAATAATCTTCAAGGCACTATGTATCACCCGCACAGCCCTACATAATCAAGTACCTGTTTTTCTGAGGAATAGCCTGAAGTGGTATATCCCTCACAGGCCTTTGAGAGCTTCTTCCACAAAATAAGTAATTGTGCCCAGATACAAGTGTGCTTCGTGGGGATGCCGGAGCTTCATGCTTTGTGTCTCCACTAACAAAATAGGCTCCCCCTACACATTAAATCATCCTCAAATCTTCTATCTTCTAGAAAGGCTCTAAAAGCATGGTTATTCAGCCCTGTATAGTTACTTAATTTATGAACACTCTCACTAACGTTCACAGTAGCCAGCGCCAAGACACCCACGGGTATTTGTGTGCTCAAAAGTTCATTTAACATAACATTACACTTGTGTATTGAAATATTCCCAAAGGGAGGTCTACTGTTTAGTTGCTTAGTGTGTCATATATTAATAGGCTTAGAAACAATAAGTGCCAAAGGAATATTGTGAAAACTGCAGCAGTTCTATAAGAAACTCTTTGCTCACAACGATTTCGTCAGTGTTCAACATAGCCCATTCTATGGCTTCTATACCCTCACTATGGGGGTATGCTGTGTATTTGTAGGTACAGTTTATGGGAATCTAGTTATCATTGGTGGAACCAAGTTTTTGGATGTTGTTGGTCTATCCTCATCAGACATGCCACTTTCCTCCGATGTCAAATTTGTGGTACTTTTGTTAATCCTTATTCTGGATTGGACTGCTGCTCCTCTATAAACCTTTTGAAGTTAATAGTTAATTGTGACACATTTAATTTTTTTATTTTTTCTGTCATAGAATTCAGTCTTTTTGATCACTTCTTCTAAGATCGTTTGCCATTCATTAGCATTTAATGTTTTTTTCAGTTCCGTTTTAACCTGTGTGATTTCTTCCTCCAGTTCATTGATGACTTTCGATAGTTACTCTACTATCAATAAATTTATATACAGTGAACACCTGTTGATAATACTCTACCATAATTCCAGAAACTTTTTATTAGTGTGGGATAGAGTTGGTATAAGAGCCACAGGTAACCCATGAGGAATTATTTTTGCCTTATGGCATTGTATGAGATTCATTGTGTGAAGTCTTTGGTTTATCTCACTTCTGATGACATATTTAACTTGACCTGTGTTTTGTTGTATCGAACCATCTAATCTGGTGCCTGTGTGGTTTGTTTACTCAATGAGTATACCTCTAACACTTCATCCTGTGTATACGCTAAAGTAGCATCCCAATAACCATTCAGGTGCGCAGTTTCTTCAAATGACTCTCAAATATGGGTGCAAGAAACTCGTGAGCATAAACCACAAATAATAAAAGGAATTATGAGTTTGTTGGCTGCACTCCTGTTAATCTGCTAGTTCTGCTGAATAAACACCAAATCTTTCCAGCAGGAAAGATTTGGTGTTATAGAAACGGCAATCTCTGATGAAGGATATTGTATATCTACAATGCATTGGGTAATATTAAAACTACAAGGAAGAACAACATCATCTATTGGAATTATTCAAGTGAGTCAACATTCACTGGATAAACAAATTCAGTGCAGTGGCCTACACTACTTTTACTTTCTAGTCTGGTTTAAAGTATCAAAGAGTGTGAGCTTATATATATATATATATATATTTTTAAATCTGTTTATTGAAAAGAAAAACAAATCAAATGACATTACATAAAATGACCAAATACAAAATAAACCATCGTCTAAAATGCACAATATACAATAAATGAAAAGTGGTCAACCCAAATAATCCTGAACATTCACAAAGGCATAGTCGAGTGGAACTTGATGAAAGAATACCTATTGATAAACAATCTCGTGATGCTCAATTGCAATGTTTCATGATCAACAGTAAACTGAGAGGTATCAGTAAAAGAAGCACATAGCCAGCCTCTGCTCTTGTTCCGGGGGCCCAGATTTTCATCCATTTACCCCGGCATCCTCTACTTTCATACACAACTCTCTCAGCCTGCATTCACCAATCCATATCAGACTCCCAATCAGCACATTTCAGAGCAACCCCTCCCTTCCAAGCCCTGGCGATATTGCGTTTCGCAACCATGCATCCCAAAGTGACCCACAACCGCTCCGGCCTAGACAGATCATTGACGTCCTAAATATTCAAGAGGCACGGCTTCCGGGTGGCCTCCACCGCTTTACAGCAAGTTTGAGACATTGCAGCAATTAATTTTACCCAATAGCCCTGAATAGCCGGGCAGTCCCACCACTGGTGCAAATACGTGCCTACTTTGCCACAACCACGCGGACATAACGGAGATTCCAGAAGACCCATTTTAACCAGTGTAGAGCTTGTGTAATAGGTCCTGTGTAATAGTTTGAGTTGAACCAGTTTGAACCGGAAGCGAATTGAAACCTCCCGCCGGGGCGACACCAGAGCCTCCCTCCACTCCTCGTCTGTTAGCTCACCCACATCAGAACACCACTTTGTGCAGACTTTATCAAGGGGGTCAGGCGAGTTGTTGAGAATTTTACAGTATGTGAGAGATATGGCTTTCTTAGGGAGATAGTCATCCAATAGTCTGTCCTCCAAAGGGGAAGACAACGGCAGGTCCTCACCTCTAGGAAGAAGCTTAGTCAATACACTACGCACCTGTAGATAGCGAAAAGTCTCTTCATCATGCAATTGGTATTACCGTTGCAAAGCACTGAAAGACAACACATTGCCCTTCACCCACAAGTCGCCCACCCTAGACAAGCCTATCAAATCCCATTTATTGCTGCCTGAATATGCTCAGACGACAGGAGCCAAGTAATGGGGTTGCCTGCATAATTTTGCCCTTCCATCCCAGCGCTACATTTGCCCTATGCCAGACGGAGACTGTTGTGGATGTCTGAGTGAATTTGGGCTCTAGTTTCGACCCACCATAGACCGCCCTTAAGTACATCTCAGGCAGCATATTATGCCTATCCATCCAATATGCTGGGTCATGTACTGGTCGATGCATCCAGTGGTTAAGAACAATAAGTTGCGAAGCCCAGTAATAAGCTCTGATGGATGGTAGAGCAATGCCACCATCATACCAGCTCCGAATAAGCTTGGCGTAGGCAATTCGAGGCGTGCCGTTGTTCCACAAAAGGTTACGGACTTCAGACTCGTCAGAATTAAAATACTGAGCCGGTACTAAATGAGGTGTACTCTGTAACACATAAAGGAAGCAAGGGAATGCCATCATTTTATAAAGTGCTGCTCTTCCTAGAAGCGTAAGAGGAAGAGTCCTCCAATGTTGCACATCCGCACTGAGACGCTGAAGGGGAGGGAGCAGATTTTGTGATAAAAAAAACTCTCATCTGTCGTGACGTAGTTTTCCAAATATCAGAAACCGTCAGTGACAATTTTAGCACCACAACCCGAGGGAAGAATAGGAGGGCGGCCACTCAAAACATATATAAGGGACTTATCCCAGTTAATTGAATAGCCGGAATCTTTTTTAAAAAGAGTAAAGACGTGGAGCACTTCATGGATAGAAGATCAGGGATTAACAAGATAAAGCAAAATATCATCTGCGTAGAGGGACACTTTGTCCATCCAATCCGGTGACCAGTTGAGTCCCCGAATCCAGGGGTCCCCCCTGAGCCATATAGCAAGAGGTTCAAGCGCCAGGGCAAACAACAAAGGGGACAATGGGCAGCCCTTTCGTGTACCGCGTCCAAATTAAAAACTGCCGACCTGCACACGTTAACCGCAATTCTCGACAGGGGTTTCGACTAGAGGAGACGTATCCAAGCCATGAACCGGTTGCTGAAACCATACCTTTTCAATGCTGCAAAGAGGAACGACCATTCAATCATGTCAAATGCCATTTTGGCGTCCAAGGACATAATAACCGAATCTTCCTGTATAGTAGAGGCCGGCCCCAAGACACCGAATAAGCAACAGAGATTAAGGGCTGTATTTTTCGCTGGCATCAAGCCGGATTGGTCCGGGTGGATCAGTTTGGGAAGAAAGGGCGAGAGGCGTAGAGCCAGTATTTTGGCCAGGATTTTGACCTCAGGATCAAGGAGGGAAATGGGACGGTAGGAAGAACATTGATCTGGAGGTTTCCCTTGCTTGTGAATGACGACTATATTGTCCAAACGTTGAGTGGGTGGGAGAACGCCCTCTTGCAGACTGGCATCATACATGCGCTGCAGATGAGGGGCGATATATCGAAGCCCCGGTTTTGTATAGTTCAATCAGAAGTCCACTTGAGCCCATGGCCTTCCCAGACTGCAAGGAGAAAATCGCCTTGGATATTTCCTCGGGTGTTAACACCCCATCCAGCTCTGTGACCACTTGCGGGTCAAGACACGGCAGTGGTAGCGTGGCGAGCAATTCTGCTGCCTCTTCCTGCGTGGATGACGACATGGGGGTATAAACATTGCTAAAATAAGTGGCAAGGGCGCCTGCAATTCCAGCTCTGACGTGGTGATGGACAGTAATGTCATCAACAATATCCGCCACCCATCTATTTGCCAGGTCTCTTTTATCGAGTCAAGCCAGCAATTTACTCGCTTTCTCACCAATATCATAAATCCTATGTTGGGTGGCCCTATAGTAAGTCTTAGCAGCGTCCCCCACAATATCCTGGTATTCTTTTTGCTTAACGGCCAATTGATGTGAAATCTCTGGCGATCCGTCAGAAACCAGATCCCGTTCAAGGGCCAAACTCTCACTTTCCATAGCCTCAAGTTGTTTCTGTTTTTCTTTCTTATGCCCGGCCACCGCCGCCACCCCACATCCGGGTATCACGGTCTTAAATGCTTCCCACAATACAACATCTGACTGAACCAAACCCACATTTTCATCAAAATAGTGTTGAGTATCCTCAGTCAATTTGGAGCGTATTTCAGGAATTTGGAGATAACAGGCTTGAAGAACCATCTCCCATCAGCCCGCGGGAGCGTGCCTCCATAATAAGTCACAATGGGTGAGTGATCAGAGATGCCCCTAGGAAGTATGGACATCTCATCAAACATGGGTAGCTGAGCAGCCTTACAGAAGAGATAATCAATACGTGAGAGACTATAGTGTGCACCAGAATGAAAGGTATATTGTTTCTCACTGGGATTACAAACTCGCCATACATCCGTGAGGCCAAGAGCCCTCAAAAAATCAGATAGCAGACTACCCGGTAATTCGCCCGACCTAGGGGGTAGGCGATCCAACATCCCATCCAAAGCAGCACTACAATCCCCCCGCAAAAGCATGTTCCTTTCAGGCAAACGCAACAGATGTGCACCCAAGTCATTCAAGGTGGTAGCGTGCAATCGTGGAGGAACATATAGCGATGTGACATTAAGAGATCTGCCCTCCCACTTTCTGGGAACCGAAACAAATCGACCCGAGAGGTCGTGAGTGACGTTCTGAACCTGAAAAAGAAGGGAGCTGTGCACTAGTATTCCAACCCTCCTGGATCCACAGGTATAACCTGTGTGAGCTATGAGCCTATAGCCCCATCTATTGAGCGCACAGTAAGAGGAACCTTGGATATGAGTTTCCTGAAGGAGCACCAGGTCTGGCGTATGGTGTTTTAGGTATTGTAACACCACAACCCCTCGTTATTCGATCCCCTAGACCATTAACGTTCTAGGAGAGAAGTTTGAGATGGCCCAGTGGAGGACACACACACTCTTCAACACTCATTCTTGTACAGTTATAGGCAGGGCCCCCCGGACCCTGACATAGATGATGAACATTATTGATCCGGCAAACATTCGCTCCGACAAGAACCCTTCTCTATACAATGTGCATATAGAGACAAACTGACCACATATGCCAATCCAATGGGACAGTCACCAACACAATGTAAAAAGCGGACTTCGGTGCACGCTAGACTTCTAATAGCGTCCACTGAGGATTCAACACACAAAAATAAAAAAAACACACAATAAAGAACCCCAAAACTACTCAGAGAAACCCCCCACCCTGCCTCCCTGCACTGTGGACTTAGAACTGCCCACCCCCAAACTTGCAGAGTGCCTGTATTCCCAAACCCCAAAGAACTGTATAGAGGGAAACGGTACTCAGCCCAAACATCCCAATGACGCCGCCCACGAAAAACTGGTTTCGGTCCCCCAAAACAACATCATAAGTTTGCCCAATAGCAAATGTTCTAACAAGTTTCTCAGCAATACTTCTCAACGTCCTATAGCAGCTCAAGTCCCGTCCACCCGCACCCCCACAACCCTCAGATTTTGGTCAAAGATCTTAAAAGAGAAACAATACAAATAAGTCATTCAAATAGATCTGCAGTCTGTCCAACCATTTACCATGCATCATAATACCAAGCCGGACAATAGTCCACCTGAACTCCGTAGCAACCCATCACAGACCATACCACTCTACCATTATGCAGATGCCGTATGCATCCGCCAGGTCCCAAGGGCTTCATACTTCCTCACAGCGAGAGTCTACAGATGGGGAGGCACGCTTCTGTGCCCCAGCAGCTCTCCAGCCCTCCAGCCAGTCCGAAGTGTTCTCCGGGGTTTAGAAGAACCATGTCCCCCAGCATCCTGCACCCATAGTTTAGCAGGGAACAGCATGGTGTACTTTAAGTTATGACCACGAAGAGCACACTTGACTTCCAGGAAGGATCGTGCTGTAGTTGTACTTTGTAGGTGAAGTCCGGGAAGAAGGTTATGGTAGAATTGTCTATCTTAAGCGGTGGAGCAGCTCTTGCCGTCTGGAGAATGGCATCTCTATCACGGAAATTGAAGATCCGGGCCGGAAGAGGGCCCAGCGAGGCTCCAGGTTTCGAGGGACCTCCAGGGACCCTATGAGCATGCTCCACAAGGAAGAATTGTGACAGAAAGCGGGGTTGCAAATGTTTCTGAATGAGGTCTTCTACAAAGAGATCTGTCGCCTGCCCCTCTGCCCATTCCGGGACCCCCAAAATCCGCACGTTATTTTGACGCGCCCTCCCTTCATAGTCCTCCAGCTTAGTCGCCAGATCCAAGGTCTGTGCTTGAAGGCACTTAATCATAGTTTCCATCACTTTTGTGGGTTGTTGAAGGGTGGAGATGGAGCCCTCGTTCGTCTTGACCATATCCCCTATGTTTCTGAGGTCTGCGTGTATCAGGGTGATCTCGGTAGTAACAGTGTTGATTTTCCGTTTGAGTGCCATGCAAACCCCCTGGATTGCCTCCATTACATCAGCCAAGGTCAATGCGATATCTTCCGGCTGGTGCTTTGCGTCCGGCGAACTCCTGTGCTCCTCCGCCCCCCCTGATCTTGTGTGTGCAAACTTAGTAAGCCGTGCAGCCGGGCGCTGCTTGGTACCCTTCGCCCCGGCCATGTTTGCTATCCCAAGGGCATATAATGAGAGTCAAATATATGTGTGGCAGCTTCCACCCTCGCTACCACACAAGACACCCAGATCAACGAAATAGCCAGAGGGGCCCACTGCCAGTGTCAGATGCTCAGATCACTAACCACAGCCGCACCACAAATAACGGGGTGGGGGAAAGAGTCAAGGAAGTAGCTTCCAATCTTTTCGGAGTCTTAAGAATGCTCAATGCTCCGGTCGCTTCCGTACACAAGGAGGGCCACCGCAGATCACAGCCCAACCGAGTCACCAAGTAGAGGAGAGGGAAGATCCTCTCGGCACCCTCTGCTCCTATCGGAATAGGGGAGATTTGCAAGACGACAGTCAAACAACTCAATTTTAAACCTAATGGAAGCAGAGTTCATTTGCATTGTACCCCAAAAATGTTCTAAGCCAGTTAACATGTGGCTGGATGCAATAAACATGTTAGACTGTAAACCTACAATTGTAGTCAGTGCTAGATCCTTAAGGCTAACCACTAAACAAAATTTAAATATGTAGTCACACACTAATGTCCAAGCTAAATGAGTGAACCACCAAATCAGATTTCTATAAGAATTTAATTTATCCTCCCACCTGATGACTTCAAATCTGTGGTTAAAACCCTAGTGGGTCAGGATTTGTCTATGGTATCAACCTGCTCATCAGAATCCCAACCTAGACCTTGCTACCTTGAAAGCAGCCCTCAATGTGGCAGCTCACCAAAGATCTGGTGCCAGAAAACCAGATTAAATTACTTGTTTTGTATTCTCTCAATTAGCTTCACATAGAACTGGGAAGTCTGGATGTATGACGGAACAATGCATGCCATTACCACACATGCCTTTACAACACAGTTTTTACAACGCATCTACCACCACCAGGCACGTCTTTACCCTGTATGTCACTACCACAAACATACATAGAGATACATTATAAGAACCCTTACCACTCAAACCATTACCACGCCTACCACTACAAAGCGAACATTTACAACACATTTGTATATAGAAATTGTCAGTTAAGTAGTACACAAAATATTACTAGAAACAATGCAACACGTGGGAAAACAAAGCACCTCTGTAACTTTTTTGTACACATTTTCTGAAATGGATAAATATAAAAAAACACGTAAATATAGAGTAAACAGCTTAAGAAACACTTTAACATTTTTGACATGTACACAATAGTCTTTCCTTAATTTCAGCCTTACATATGTTAGCTGTCCCCAACCAAGGTGGCTGTCATAAAATGTGAAGGTCAAAAAGGAGTTTTTTACAATAAACAAATTAATTGTAAATTCAGTCAGAATGAACACCACATAAAATACATTCCAAAACATATTTTACTGTGAATTATCGTATACCCCTAAAAAAATATAAAAGCAGCCCTCCACCATTTTGTGGTCAGTACTACACTGACTTCTATCATGACCACAGAGTAAGGAACCTAGAGGTTTCTCAACCCATCGTTACTGATCATACTAACGTGGCAGCTTCTAATTACTTTAACTGGATTCAGGATAGCCATATAGCAAGAGGTTCAAGCGCCAGGGCAAACAACAAAGGGGACAATGGGCAGCCCTTTCGTGTACCGCGTCCAAATTAAAAACTGCCGACCTGCACACGTTAACCGCAATTCTCGACAGGGGTTTCGACTAGAGGAGACGTATCCAAGCCATGAACCGGTTGCTGAAACCATACCTTTTCAACGCTGCAAAGAGGAACGACCATTCAATCATGTCAAATGCCATTTTGGCGTCCAAGGACATAATAACCGAATCTTCCTGTATAGTAGAGGCCGGCCCCAAGACACCGAATAAGCAACAGAGATTAAGGGCTGTATTTTTCGCTGGCATCAAGCCGGATTGGTCCGGGTGGATCAGTTTGGGAAGAAAGGGCGAGAGGCGTAGAGCCAGTATTTTGGCCAGGATTTTGACCTCAGGATCAAGGAGGGAAATGGGACGGTAGGAAGAACATTGATCTGGAGGTTTCCCTTGCTTGTGAATGACGACTATATTGTCCAAACGTTGAGTGGGTGGGAGAACGCCCTCTTGCAGACTGGCATCATACATGCGCTGCAGATGAGGGGCGATATATCGAAGCCCCGGTTTTGTATAGTTCAATCAGAAGTCCACTTGAGCCCATGGCCTTCCCAGACTGCAAGGAGAAAATCGCCTTGGATATTTCCTCGGGTGTTAACACCCCATCCAGCTCTGTGACCACTTGCGGGTCAAGACACGGCAGTGGTAGCGTGGCGAGCAATTCTGCTGCCTCTTCCTGCGTGGATGACGACATGGGGGTATAAACGTTGCTAAAATAAGTGGCAAGGGCGCCTGCAATTCCAGCTCTGACGTGGTGATGGACAGTAATGTCATCAACAATATCCGCCACCCATCTATTTGCCAGGTCTCTTTTATCGAGTCAAGCCAGCAATTTACTCGCTTTCTCACCAATATCATAAATCCTATGTTGGGTGGCCCTATAGTAAGTCTTAGCAGCGTCCCCCACAATATCCTGGTATTCTTTTTGCTTAACGGCCAATTGATGTGAAATCTCTGGCGATCCGTCAGAAACCAGATCCCGTTCAAGGGCCAAACTCTCACTTTCCATAGCCTCAAGTTGTTTCTGTTTTTCTTTCTTATGCCCGGCCACCGCCGCCACCCCACATCCGGGTATCACGGTCTTAAATGCTTCCCACAATACAACATCTGACTGAACCAAACCCACATTTTCATCAAAATAGTGTTGAGTATCCTCAGTCAATTTGGAGCGTATTTCAGGAATTTGGAGATAACAGGCTTGAAGAACCATCTCCCATCAGCCCGCGGGAGCGTGCCTCCATAATAAGTCACAATGGGTGAGTGATCAGAGATGCCCCTAGGAAGTATGGACATCTCATCAAACATGGGTAGCTGAGCAGCCTTACAGAAGAGATAATCAATACGTGAGAGACTATAGTGTGCACCAGAATGAAAGGTATATTGTTTCTCACTGGGATTACAAACTCGCCATACATCCGTGAGGCCAAGAGCCCTCAAAAAATCAGATAGCAGACTACCCGGTAATTCGCCCGACCTAGGGGGTAGGCGATCCAACATCCCATCCAAAGCAGCACTACAATCCCCCCGCAAAAGCATGTTCCTTTCAGGCAAACGCAACAGATGTGCACCCAAGTCATTCAAGGTGGTAGCGTGCAATCGTGGAGGAACATATAGCGATGTGACATTAAGAGATCTGCCCTCCCACTTTCTGGGAACCGAAACAAATCGACCCGAGAGGTCGTGAGTGACCCCGCTCAAGAAGGTGATTAACTATAGATCTTTTCCTTCGGCCCCTTGGTACTCCCCCAGGCTCCTGGACTTAAAGAAGAATTGTCCTCAACAAGAAAGGATCTGGAGGAGTAATTATGCCTCAGACGTGAAAACCCCCCAGAGAAAACCAGCTACTTTAAAAAAAAGATTAAGTCTGCCACAAATTCACCTCAAGAACTGTTTCAAACAGCACAGAGATTTTCCACTCCCCCTGCTATAGCCAATATATTACCCACACAACAGCTTAGGAATAATTTAGCAAATTGTTTAAGAAATAAAGTAGAGGCAGTTTACAATTATTTTAACCTTTGCAAGGGTACTGAATCATTATCTCAAGCAGCCTCTTTATTAGACTATAGCCTTCCAGCTCTCTGGCAGGTTTCCCATTATCACAACAGAAAGTATGATCAAGGTCATAAATGTATATAAGTCAGGAGCAATAACGGACCCCTGCCCCGCTAAGGTGTTGCAAGAGATAACTGAACTAATTGTGCCCCCTCTGGCTTATTCCTCATACCTTAGAGGAAAAGTGCTACCGGCCGATTGCTCAGCTCACTACGCTTGCTAAAATTCTAGAAAGACACTTAAACATCTCTCTCTCTGAAGTTTCTGACCAGAATGGCATCCTAGATGGAGCCCAAGGCAGTTTTAGGAAAGGGCATAGCTATGAAACTGTGCTGGTAGCATTAATGAGGAGATTAGGGACATAATGGACAACGGTGGCAAGGCTGTGGTGGTGTTTTTGGACATATCAGCAGCCTTTGACATGTTGATTCATGTGTTTTTGAAGCACCGGCTGACCAAGATCCACTTTTAAGCTACTATGCTCCTTTTTGATAAAAGGAAGCAAACAGTTAATATGGGAGAGTTCAGCTCCAAGCCTTTCACCTTACCTTGTGGCATCCCGCAGGGGACCTCATTAAGTCCCACATTATTTAATATATAATAGGCTCCCCTTCTGAATTTGATGAGATCATATGGCTTCTCTGCTGTCTCTTACACTGACAAAACCCAAATTGTGGTATCTATGGACAACAACTTAAACAAGGCGGCCTCCCAATTTAATAAGTGCATTAGTGCAATAGTAAATTGGATAAGCACCCAATGCTCTTAAATTAAATTCCAAGAAGATGGAGGTGCTCCTCTTTGGACGAGATAACTCCTTTTGGAATGGTGCTTGGTGGCTGCTGTCTCCCCATCCCAGTACCAAAAACTAGGAACCTGGGAATCATTATTGATTCCAATCTCTCTTTTAGAGACAAGACCAGTCAACTCACTTCCTCATGTTTCCTTGTTTTAAAATCTTAAAGAAAATTCTTCCCTTTTCACCCTATGACCTACAGAAAACAGTGGTCACTTCTTATGCATTATCAAAGTTGGACTACTGTAATTCCCGTTATGCTGGTGCTCAGCTGGCATTTAAAATAAATCTTCTAGGACTGCAAAATGCAGCAGTTACACTTCTTAAAAATGTTAAGAAATTTGAACCAGTGTTTAAGATTATGGAACAACTATATAGTCTCCCAATAAAAAAGAGAGTAACTTTCAAAGTGCTATGTATATCACATAAAACGCTTAATCACTCCGGACCTGATTTTCTAAAGAACAAAATCTCCTGGTAAACCCCTAATAAATTGCTTTGATCAGCCACAGCTAGGAAAGTGTCTGTTTCATTAATTTACGAAGCCTCTTGGGATGGTAGAAGCTTATCCCATGTTACTTGTCATCTCTGAAATCAAATGCCATGGCATCTGAGAAATCAGCACAATTTTCTTATTTTCAGAAAACTCCTTAAAGCCTGGCTGTTTACACTTCCCTTGTTGGTTAGACGCGAGGCAGACTTTGGGCAATTTTCTCACCTTAAAGAGGATAGCAGTGCCAAGATGCCCATGGGAAGACGCCTTGCTTTACAAAATCTACATCAAATAAAGTCATACACCATTGAGAGTAGTTCGAAACTCTGACATCTAGCTAGATAAGTAGGTATAAATTTGACCAATAACGTTCACAAACAATACAAACGCTATCACCAAAACAAGTATCTATTCAGAAAATTATAATGTGTTACTGACTTTGTGAAAGTTCCCTACAGCTACCATTTTCTGTTGAATTACCAATTTTACACCAATGGAAGGTAAAAAAGCAACCGTATTTAAAAAAAGATTTATGACAATGCTATTTATAAAAAATGAAACATGCCACCTACTGAGATTGAGTTCTGGACAATGACTGAGGGAAAAAAATTACTCTTCTAACTTCGCTGGGTACTTACCTCAGGGAAGGTGCTGGACAGTTACTGGGGGGAAAAATTACTATTTTAACTCCACCGGGGTACTTACCTCAGGGAAGGTGGTGAACAGTGACTGGGGGCAAATTTTCTATTCTGACTGCGCCAGGTACTTACCTCAGGGAAGGTGCTGGATAATGATGGGGGCAAAATTCCTGTTCTTACTCCGAAAAGTACTTACCTGAGAGAAGGTGCTGGACAGTGACTGAGAACAAAATTGCTATTCTAACTCTGCCAAGTACTCACCTCAGAGAAGGTGCTGGACAGTGACTGGGAGCACAATTCCTACTCTGACTCCACTGGGTACTTGCCATAGGAATGGTGCTGGACAGTGACTGTGGAGTGAAATTGCTTTTCTAACTCCACTGGGTACTTACCTCAGGGAATGTGCTGAACAGGGACAGGGGACAGTATTGCCCACCAATGTGACACCATTTAAGGACTACTCCCCATATGGATTGCACATTAAATAAAGAGTGCAGTCAAAGCTTTGTTTAAAACAAATGAAAGACTGAAGAAAAATTGCCTGCTGCATTTTAGTTGTTACATTTGATTTGTGTTAAAAACCTCTGTGATTAAGTGTGAGGAGTGAAGATTATTACTCCACAACAAAGTAAATACTTTGTATACTTTAAATCATTCTCCTATATCAGGTACTAATTTAAGTTTCATTGCGATACAAATTACTGTCTGATCTTTCCCCATAAATGTTTATGTTTAGCTTGAACAATGACTAGAGGCGTCAAAATTACTATTCTATCTCAGTGGAGTACTTACTTCTTTTTCTTTCCGACAGACCTTAAAAGCAAAGAAAGACATTAAAGAACAAAAGAAAGCAGAAACAGCGCAAAATCAAAGTTCAGCTTTTGAAAAGATTTAACAGAATACAGGTTACGTATCTTTTTAAGAAGACAAAATGCAAAAAAAAGCTACAACAAAACAAAATAGCAAATATATTGCCTTTTTATCTTCTAAATTAAAATAGAAAACCAAGCAAGAAGCATTACAGTACACCAGATAACCAAAATATTTTTTACAACAAAGTTTGCAAAACCACATTGTAACAGAGAAAAAATACACCAGTTACATTAAAAAATATATATATATAAACTGCCACATCTAACAACTGTCTCCTCACAGAATACAATGAATAGCAATTCACTTTCTCTCTTTTTGCTACAGGAGAACTAACTGTAAAAAAAAATCTTTGTAACAGACTGTGTAAAATAACAATACAAATAATTTTTTCCATAGCAAGCAGCTTCTTCGCAACCAAAATAATTTGCCATTTTAGATCATAAGCATTCACAAACATTTTTTTCTTCTTTGTCTACAGATCACTGAAACATGGAAATCCCAAAGCAGGCTAACTATGTTCAATCACAGTGAGGAAACTGACTGTTGAAATATGGTGGCTATATTTATTGTTAGGTGTAATTAACTGGCCCAGGAGTCATTAGAGATGTGTGCAGTGTCCTTATTCCTATTGTAAAGACAGAACGATTAGTCTGGGTGACACGTTTGAAAGGACCACAGAATATAATAATTTTGCCTCTTCAGTGGAGATCATATAGAGATCAATGGAGAGAATATCCAGCAGATAAAAATGTTAGCATCCAACTCCGATGAACTCTGTGGGTCAGTTTCTAAGAAGGAAGCCCAAAACATCCCATGCATGTTGCTTGTAGAATACCCACAATACCCAATTAGAAAAGAATGGTTTAGAGACAAAAACAGGCAAGTAATCCCCAAAAAGTAAAATCACAATCCTACCCGGAAATGAACATCCCCACCGAACTTACAGTTTTTTATACTAATTAACCTTTCCTCCTGTTTAATAACGAAAACCCTCTCAAAAGAATATTAGTCTTTAACACAACCCATAATATAGGGGTATATTATCAAGAAACGGCATTAAAATTATCGCCGCTTTAGCGGCCGAAAACTGCAGCTAAAGCGGCGATAATGGGCTTGATAATATGCCCTGGTGAATTCCAATGGAAGCTCATGTTCTGGTGTCAACATGGGCTTCTATTGGAATTCTCCAGGGCATATAATCAAGCCCATTATCGCCGCTTTAGCGGCAGTTTTCTGCCGCTAAAGCGGCGATAATTTTAACGCCGTGCTTGATAATATGCCCCATAGTAACCTTTGTGAATAGGGAAATTGGGATGATGGATGAAACTTTTAAATCAGAGCCCCATCCATTCACCGTGATTTACACTATCAATGCTAACATAAACAACACAACTGTCCCATTAGTGCAGCAGTTCTCAATGTGTGCGCCGCGGCACCCCAGTGCACCGTCAGAACTAGCCAGGGGCGCCGCAAACAGATGCGTAAAAATTATATAATTGCATTATATTTAGATCATGTTTTACCATATTTGCTCATTCTCCCAACAACCACACAGGGGTGCTGGTGACTGCACTATCATCTCCTGACATTCACATCTTCTCTCATTCCTTGCACCTTGTTTTATTAAGTTTTCTCCTAAGTTCACCGCTGAAACCAACCCTGTTGGTAGGGACCAGCCTCCCCTCCTGCTGTGTGACATTTCTCACATTCATTGAAGCTACCCCGGCTTCCTGACAGTCTTTGAAGAGAAAATAAATTAAGCTTTATTGTACCCTGGGACAATGACCTAACAGCGAATGTGTCCCCAGCCCTCCAGCCAAACGTACTTTAAAGCATATACACGAATAGCCTTGTGCACAAAACTTGTGCAAGGTGGGGCGAACACTGTGACAAATAATATAGTCTGACATTTATCTGTGCCCATAATCATTTCAAATAACAGCAATACTGCCAATATTGATTTTCTGTGTGTGTTTGCTCTTTATTTAAATGTATGTTTGAAGGATTCACTTTCCATTGATAAAGTTATTTTGTGTCCATTCTCAGCTGTCCCTATTTTTAACTTAACAATTGCTGAAAAAAATCAAAATATTTCAGTTCCAGTGATGACACTCCTTTGCAAAATATGTTATATGACACACAGATTCCACAGGTGCATTACCTTCCTTGTACCATCCACGTTACCAGGGCTGTGGAGGGACACCAAAGCAGAGCGAGGAAGGAATCTGGCGACCGGCTGGGCTCTGAAATCAAGAGACTCCTCTTTTTGTTTCATCGATTTCAGCTCATGTCATGATGTTAGGAGAATTGTGATTAAATCAGGAGTTGCAGGTGCTCAGTTTTTGTTTGAATGCTTGTTACTTGACTATTACCTCTTGTGTGGCCTAAAAACAAGTATTCAGAACTTTAAAGGGACATGAGAGGAGAGAGGGGTCATTGTCACATCCAAGAGGGAGCATGACGTGCCTAGCACTTTTGCACCATGTTAGAAGCTTAAGTGAATTGCTGAGTGCAACTTTCTTGTGATGTGAATCTATACAAAGTGCACTCACCTTGTTTGAGCTCACAGATATATTGCCATTTTAGGCCAATTTCAAATGGTTGTTATTTGTTGGAGGAGTTGATGACGTCACAGTTGCAATCATTTGTGCAATCAGTCAATTAGCTGGATGATCCTTAGGCTGGCTTCAGGCTCAACAAGAGCTCTATTTCAGCATCATATGAATGTGTGGGATCTGCATCTGTAGAATGTCCAGGACAGTATTCTTACCATGGTTCTCCTAGATTGGTTGACCTCTTTGACTGCATCTCACCCTCCATGCTAGGTCACCGCCTGGTACTGCCAGGGCTAACTGAGAACGCACTGGCAGTATTTTGTGATGATTGCTTAGTTGGAATTTATCTTTCCTTCATTCATATCATGATTCACTAGTCTGCAGTGTGGAGTCCACCTGAGTTCTGCTCTGTCCCCCTCACTCCTTTATACTATCTTCACACAGCCATGCCTCTTCTTAAACCATTGCGACTATTTCCTCATAACTGTGGTGGTGACACCCCACTCTTGATCCACTGCTAACTGTCTGTGGTGCTTCTCCAGACTCCACGCTATCACCAGCGGTGCTTAAGTCCTGTATGACTCTTCACTCTGTGGTCCTAAACTCTACTGGTGTAAGATATCATATGTTTGCTGCTGACTCCCAACCACATCTTAAGCTTCATGAGAACTTAAGGTTCATGAGAATCCTGGCCACTGAAACTTTCAAACTGTCCATTCCAAGTTTGTTGCTGGGGCAGACAGAGTGGTTATGCCTGATTAGTGAGAAACCACAAGTCCTGCTTCTGCGGTTGGTATCTCTGACCTACAGATCTGTCTTCTGGCATGTGTACCTGGCCACACTACCCCTCAGCCAGTAACTGAAGTCTGTAATTTGTGTATAATGTTCGATGCAAATCTCTCCTTTGTATCTGAAATCTAATAGGTCTCCATTAGCATCTACTAAAAGGTGTACTTTGATTCTGACACCTCTCCCAGAGTATTTTAATCACCCTCACAGTGGTGATCTCCTTGAAGCACCAACATCTGTGAATGCCACTCTGCTGGCACTGTGGGGCCTGCAGGCAAGAGGGAGGCTGCATGATTATATTACCTTCATCTGCTTAATCCCAGTCATTTTCCGGGACAAAAATTAAAGTACTCCAGAGGCCGGGCTAACATCGCCCCACCTGCTGAAACAAAATAACATAATGGGGAGGCACAGGCAATGGCCAATAGGTCAAGGGAGCAGAGGGTCGCAAAAGTTTGGGAACCACTGCATTAGTGTACAGCTTACTCCCTGACAAGCAATCCTCAACATACACTGAATTTTTATCAGTACTAAAAACCAAAGCTGTGAATACATGTGCTACGAAATTATAATTGATTTGGAATTACAAATTATTAATACTATTAATAAAATGTACCCTGAGACCCAAATTCAAGAATGCTTTCTTCACTTTTCCGAGGTACACTGACAAAACATTCAAAAATCGTCCTTAGCTGAGGATAATATATCAAGCACTTGAAAAAACTAACACCATTTTGTCTTGTACCTCCTGAGTGTGTGGATGAATTCTACACATCAATTGCAGAATCAAGAGATCTGGGTTAAATCCATCATTCTTTTGCTCACCATGCCACCCCAGTTTAGACCTGGCCATATGCAAATCAGTCTTGACCCTTTGCCTCATGGGAACAGTCCAGCCCGAACTGCCAAGCCAGGTCCTCCCTGGACCGGAAACAAGCATCCTATGACCAGTTTCAGGGTTTCACCCCTCTTCAACCAGGATAGCTTGATTCCAGTGGCACAGTGAGCCCATGACCCACGTCTGGGCATACCTGGCGCACTTAGGGCGAGAAAGCAAAAGACACACAATTGATGGACAGAATGCAGAACGAATCAAAACATTCACCCCAAGTCAAGAGATCTGGGTTAAATCCATCATTCCTTAGCTCACCATGCCACCCCAGTTTAGACCTGGCCATATGCAAATCAGTCTTCACCCTGTGCCTCATGGAAACAGTCCAGCCCCAACTGCCAAGCCAGGTCCTCCCTGGACCGGAAACAAGCATCTTAGGACCGGTTTCGGGTTTTCACCCCTCTTCAGCCAGGATAGCTTGATTCCAGTGGCACAGTGAGCCCAGGATCCACGTCTGGGCATACCTGGCGCAATTAGGGTGAGAAAGCAAAAGACACACAATTGATGGACAGAATGCAGAACGAATCAAAACATTCACCCCCAGTCAAGAGATTAGGGTTAAATCCATCATTCTTTTGCTCACCATGCCACCCCAGTTTAGACCTAACCATATGCAAATCACTCTTGACCCTGTGCCTTATGGGAACAGTCCAGCCCGAACTGCCAAGCCAGGTCCTCCCTGGACCGGAAACAAGCATCCTACGACCGGTTTCGGGGTTTCACCCCTCTTCAGCTAGGAAAGCTTGATTCCAGTGGCACAGTGAGCCCAGGACCCACGTCTGGGCATACCTGGAGCACTTAGGGCGAGGAAGCAAAAGACACACAATTGATGGACGGAATGTAGAACAAATCAAAACATTCACCCCCAGTCAAGAGATCTGGGTTAAATCCATCATTCTTTTGCTCACCATGCCACCCCAGTTTAGACCTGGCCATATGCACACCAGTCTTGATCCTGTGCCTCATGGGAACAGTCCAGCCCGAACTGCCAAGCCAGGTCCTCCCTGGACCGGAAACAAGCATCCTAGGACCAGTTACAGGGTTTCACCCCTCTTCATCTAGGATAGCTTGATTCAAGTGGCACAGTGAGCCCAAAACCCACGTCTGGGTATACCTGGCGCACTTAGGGCGAGAAAGCAAAAGACATGCAATTGATGGACGGAATGTAGAACAAATCAAAACATTCACCCCCAGTCAAGAGATCTGGGTTAAATCCATCATTCTTTTGCTCACCATGCCACCCCAGTTTAGACCTGGCCATATGCACACCAGTCTCGACCCTGTGCCTCATGGGAACAGTCCAGCCCGAACTGCCAAGCCAGGTCCTCCCTAGACCGGAAACAAGCACCCTCGGACCGGTATCAGGGTTTCACCTCTCTTCAGCCAGGATAGCGTGATTCCAGTGGCACAGTGAGCCCAGGACCCACGTCTGGGCATACCTGGCGCACTTAGGGCGAGAAAGCAAAAGACACGCAATTGATGGACGGAATGCAGAACAAATCAAAACATTCAACCCAGTCGAGAGATCTGGGTTAAATCCCTCATTCTTTTGCTCACCATGCCACCCCAGTTTAGACCAGTCCATATGCAAATCAGTCTTGACCCCGTGCCTCATGGGAACAGTCCAGCCCGAACTGCCAAGCCAGGTCCTCCCTGGACCAGAATCAAGCATCCTGAGACCAGTTTCAGGGTTTCACCCCTCTTCAGCCAGGATAGCTTGATTCCAGTGGTACAGTGAGCCCAGGACCCACGTCTGGGCATACCTGGCGCCCTTAGGGTGAGAAAGCAAAAGACACACAATTGATGAACGGAATGCAGAACAAATCAAAACATTCACCCCCAATCAAGAAATCTGGGTTAAATCCATCATTCTTTTGCTCACCATGCCACCCCAGTTTAGACCTGGCCATATTCAAACCAGTCTTGACCCTGTGCCTCATGGAAACAGTCCAGCCCGAACTGCCAAGCCAGGTCCTCCCTGGACTGGAAACAAGCATCCTAGGACCAGTTTTAGGGTTTCACCCCTCTTCAGCTAGGATAGCTTGATTCCAGTGGCACAGTGAGCCCAGGACCCATGTCTGGGCATAACTGGCGCACTTAGGGCGAGAAAGCAAAAGACACACAATTGATGGATGGAATGTAGAACACATCAAAACATTCACCCCCAGTCAAGAGATCTGGGTTAAATCCATCATTCTTTTGCTCACCATGCCGCCCCAGTTTAGACCTGGCCATATGCAAACCAGTCTTGACCCTGTGCCTCATGGGAACAGTCCAGCCCGAACTGCCAAGCCAGGTCCTCCCTGGACCGGAAACAAGCATCCTAGGACCGGTAGCGGGGTTTCACCCCTCTTCAGCCAGGATAGCATGATTCCAGTGGCACAGTGAGCCCAGGACCCACGTCTGGGCATACCTGGCGCACTTAGGGTGAGAAATCAAAAGACACACAATTGATAGACGGAATGCAGAACAAATCAAAACATTCACCCCCAGTCAAGAGATCAGGGTTAAATCCATCATTCTTTTGCTCACCATGCCACCCCAGTTTAGATCTGGCCATATGCAAATAAGTCTTGACCCTGTGCCTCATGGGAACAGTCCAGCCCGAACTGCCAAGCCAGGTCCTCCCTGGACCGGAAACAAGCCTCCTAGGACCGGTTTCGGGGTTTCCATTGCGGCACGTGCTGCTGGCTGCAGCAGCTGCCGCAATGGAAAAAAATGCACATTTTTCATTTGCCTACACAATGTGGCAAGCACCACACGGTGCCTGCCACGTGGTGCAGGGAAATGTAGGAGGGCACCATAGATGCCCCCCAAAACCAAAACCAAAGTTCCCAGTAGCAAGGGGGCGCGCTACGGGCACCCAAAGTCCATCCCCACCAAGCTTTTGATGGAGGGTGAACCGTCATGGAAAGGCTGGTGGTGAGGCACATCATAAACCCAGTGGTGGTGCCTGGTAGTCACAGCCACCATTTTTGGGATGGGAAGGCCTCCACCGCACTGTCAGGCTCAAGGAGCTTGTCGGATGCGTGGCGGTGGGATTTTCCGACAGCCATTGTAATATGGTGGGCGGGAAATGACCTCACGATGGCGGTGAACCCGCTACTGACAACCTGTTGGTGACGGATTCACCGCCATCGTAATGAACCCCCACATTTCTAGGAAATACGAATGGTGCAGTCATTGTCAGATAGTCTATAGTGTGTTCAGAAAAAGTAAAAAATGTCTGATATACTATTGGCAAAAATCTATCAATTGTCATTGATGGTAGGTTTAGAATACCTAGACAATATTGCACATATCTTACTCTTCTAACACAAACTAACAACCTGTTGAATTACTCGCCTGTTTTATCAACATTTACAAAAGCAATTGGCATTTTTTTTAACATAATCAAACTAAAGTTTGTGTTCCTTTCTGTAGTTGTCTTCTTGGTGATATTTCCTACCACCTGTCTTGAGTAGTCCTATAATCAAAAGAGTGAAACCAACATCCATGGAAAATGCCAACTCTTGAAAAATAAAAATAAAATAAACAAAGCTACTCCTACGCTCCATTCAGTGGCAATCCACAAAAAATCTAAATAAAAGCAATCCCAAAAGGAAAGTCCCAAAGAAAAGAAATTATTTATAAATTGCAAAAAGAACATCCAGTCTCCATAACTTTGAGCCTGATTACAAGTTTGGCACAGTGGCGCTGGCGCCATGGCGCCTCTGCTGGGCCAAAGCCGTACAAGTACCACCGACCATATTACGAGTTGAAAATGTGCAATACACTCCCAATATCCCTATATCACTCCCCTAAAAATTATTATTATGGAAATAAATATACCATATCATTTCCTTTATGCTTACCTGTATACTTACCCAATAATGCATATAACAAAAATGTGTGGTAATGGCATGTGTGGTAAATGTATATATTTAAAGCTTGTGTGGTAATGATATGCATGGCAAAGGTATTATGAATTAAAGACTGCGATGTAATGGACGTTTCCATAAAAGCCTATCATAACTAGTTCGAAATGTCCTGAAGGTTATCAACAAAAGCTTGCCAAGACTTCAACTTCCAGAATAATTTAGGTTGATAAAGGAAAGCACAGTACTGGAAAATGGTGTGCATGATGGCATGAAGTCATTTGGTGACCTTATTCCAGTTGCTTCTAGAAGCTAGTAATTAGTAGCTAATAGTGTCTTAGGATTTTGGGTATTATCCAAACTTACAAGCAAGACGGAGGCCATGTGAGCCTGTCAGACGCCGCTCCACATCCTGTCAACGCAAGAACCTGATCTGAATCTACCTGAACCTCAGCGATAGCATACATCCTAGAACTGTTCTTGGTATGTGGTTCACGGTGCCCCAACTGGGCGTTTTTAGCTGCAGTAAGCATGAACACGCTATAGCTGGGAGACGGCTCCTGCAAGCCTGGAAACACTTCAGTGAGCTGTTCAGAGCATGCTGAGACAGCAAAAGCTGTCACAGGGAAGGCCCCTGGCCACGATGGGGCCAAAGACTATCGGTGCTAGTGCTGGTATCTCAAAAGACAGGCCAGTTTCAAATTTTACAATTACTGGTGCAATTGGAAGATGCAATGAGAATACCGGCAGTGGAGCTGGGAGAAAGAGTGACTGCCAGGCACTCCCAGGTGTAAAGGAATCTTCCAAACACAATAAATGAAGTTATTAATATCCTTTAATGGAGCTTGTAAATCAGCCTCCACATTCATCTCCATGCATCAATTGAATGCCCCTTGAACATTCCTTCAGTCTTAACATTCTCTTTGGAACTAATGACATCATAGTGTCATTTACACATTACTACATTCTCCCCCCTCCCCCCTAAAACAAATTAATTAAATAAAGATAGAAAAGAGAAAAATAATGCAAGCAAGGTAAACAGATTAACAATGTTCAATTAATCTTTCTGGTCTTTTAGCAATTCTTTCTGATTTTCTCTGACTCCATTCTTCTTGTTGATTAATCTGCTTCCATACAGGTCCTGTGTAGTCCATGCGATTTTGAATATATAATTCAGCTTGCAGCACTCTGAAGCTTCCAACTGCTGTCATTCAGTTGTGATCAATTTAAAATCCCATAGTGTATCTCCTTCAGGAAATAAATCTTCACTTTTCCTGTGTATCTTGATCCCATCCTTGTCGCCAATGTAAAAGAATCTTCCAAACACAATAAATGAAGTTATTAATATCCTTTAATGGAGCTTGTAAATCAGCCTCCACATTCATCTTCATGCATCAATTGAATGCCCCTTGAACATTCCTTCAGTCTTAACATTCTCTTTGGAACTAATGACATCATAGTGTCATTTACACATTACTACACCAGGCAGAAAAGGAGATTTGCCAGAGAAGAGAGGAAAAAGTGAAGCGGCTGGCTCCTCTCTCCCTCAATTGCCTGGGCTTACAATTGCTAATTTGCTTCGCAAATCTTCTGGGGATATCAGGCAGCCAAGGGATGAAGAAATTGCTACACCATCAATGAAGGCAGGGCATGCAGTACCTCCGGAGCAGACTGTATACAATGGAGAGCAGCTTGGGCTAGTGTACTGCGCAAAAGGTCATCCCACTGGACAACCGACTGCTGTACCTGAGGTAAATTACCTCACTAAATCTACAATGCATGATCACATATGCTAGCATCATATAATGGAGGTTAATCATACCGGGACAGGGACACAGGTATATACAGGTACGTGCACAGATATAGCTGGCAAGTCAGGAAAAGCACAAGTACCCGAAAGGGACAGTTCGCAATTAAAGCCGTCCAGGTAAAGGAGGCCTGGGAAACCTGTGATGCATGGGGAGCCTCCGGATCAAACCCTACTAGACCGGATTGTGCTAATCTGTTTAAATCTCCGAAGCCCCACAAGTACCATAAAAGTCCACCTACTGCATCTAAAAGAGGTGGTTTGAGCCTGAAGCTAATGAGAGATTTTTTTCACTGTCAGGTAGAATAGATTGGTATGAAGAAGATACAGATTCATTGGATGAACCTAGGGGCTGTGAAGCTAGTGAGCCTTGTTTTACCTCAGATGTTAATACTCCACGAACTACATGTAAGGTTCTCAGAATGATGGGGCGAAATGCAGCTGCTGTGAAAGGGCTAGAATGGGACTATTTTCCGGAAGTAGCTCATTTGGTAGGAGATGCAGTGAAAGCTGCTCAGGGCCCCAACAACTCAAATCCTCCTACTCCAGAGATAATCTTCCAATGTATTCTGACACACAGGGACGAGACCCACTCTGACAAATAGCAGGGCCCAAGCTGTGAAACGGAAACTACAAGAGGCAGTCCGCAAGTTGGCGAAGTCATGTGCCTCTATAGCAGAGAGAATATCACACCTGGAAACTAGGGCTCCAACTTGCAAGTCTGATGTTGCTGCTGCCTGTGGGCAGAATTAGGCACATAAAGCCGAGCTGATTGATATCCAGTAGAAGCTGGAAGATCATGAAAATTGACAGTAACGAAACAACCTACAGGTTTTGGGAGTGGCAGAAGGGAATGAAGGGAATGATGCAAGACTGTTTTCGGTAGATCTGTTTCAATGAACCTTTCCAGACATGGAGTGGTGGAATTGGGATCAAGAGATCCAAAGAACTCACAGACTTCCACTGACACTGAAGCAAACAAATCAGGATGGTGGGAAACCCATGGCAATCCTGGTCTATGTTGGGAACTTACTCTTGAGACAAGCAATCTTTGAGAAAGCAAAGCTGGATTCTAAGGGTATAGTGGGAGATTGCTCTTTCTTTTGTAGACCTGACTACTGCCACATATTAGTTGAGAGATGAGGGAAGCTATGACAACTGATTAAACCCTTTCAGGAGAAGGTGGCTCAAGCATTTTTGATGACTCCCATAAGGCTCAAGGTGGTCTGGCACAATAAAAAGCAGATGTTTAAGGCTAAGGTGTTTCTAGAGGACATATTTGTGTAAATTCTGAAAGCCTGGGCTGTCAGAAATTTGATGAAATGTTTGTTTCTCCTACCCTTCTGCCGGGTGTGATTTAGGGGGTGCAAGGTATTTCTATAATTAAGATATCTGTTGCAAGCGTTCTAGTGTCATTATATAGGTTAACTCACTCCGATTGAAGAAGTTTAGGCTCTGGTGGCAGGGCGCTGAGCATGCATGCATCTCCAACACACCTATGCATGGTCTGTATGCTTCACATGGGTGGGAGGGGCATAGGGGGAAGGTGAGTCTAGAGGGAATTCGGGTGGGTGGGGGATTGGGTCAGGGGTGGATAAGATAAAAAAGTATGCTAGGGCAAAAGTAAAAGTTGAGGCAAAGGGGTACAAGTTAAGACCAGTGGAAGCTGGAACACCACGGTTTCTAGTTTAAGGATCGGAGGATTTCATCATGAGGGGTGTATGAGTGCTGGTGAGGATGTATTTTTTTTCAGGAGACACATCTGACTGAAACATGATGCAGGTGGGTAAAATTTGTTTGTGCTTGGTAAATATCTGTGGGCTAAATGACAAATCTAAGAAGCAAAATGTGGCGGAGATACTGAGAACTCTGGGCCCCAACATTAGCTGTGAATAGGAGATTCATGTACCATGGGCAAAAAGGACCTGTTGAAGGTTTGGGGGTATTCTCTCCTTGAATGCAAAACTCAAAGAACTTCTAACAAGGGAGTGGCAATATTAGCAAAAAGGTTTGGGGTTTGGGAAACGCTAGCTAGTAGATAAATACAGTAGATAGGAAATTGTTGAATGTTAGATTGTAGGGAATGGACTCACTAACCGTTCCATTTATGGATCTAATTTGGATGAAGCTGCTGCCTTAGAGCAACTGGTGGTGGAGCTGGCTACCTGTCTTACTTTGCTGATTGTGTGTGGAGATTTTAACCTGCATCTGGATGTCAGTAGGAAACAATAGATTAAGTATTGGGGAGGAAACCGCCGGTGTGCAGAGCAATGAGACATCTTATGAGTAGCGATGGGCTGGTAGACGTATGGGACAGAATCAAAGCTCCAGATCCTGGGTATACCTATTTCTCATGCCCGCACAAATTTTATGCCCGGTTGGACTATTTCTTTATATCTTTGGGTCAAGTGGGCAAAGTCCCTATTGGGAGACTTCCCAAAGTTGTTTCTGACCACAATCACTTAATATTAGAGCTCTCTGATATAGGGGCAACCAGGAGCCAGACTACGTAGAGTTGATAGAAAATTGCTCCTCATCACTCAGTATGCCAACCATATGAGAAAGTGGATAACTGATTACCTGGAACCTCATATACACAGAGAGATGGTCTGGGATGCATTAAAACCTGGAGTAAGGGGCGAGACCATCAGTTTTGCTTCACTCAATCCGAGACAGCAGGCTAAGGAGGTTAGTGGGTTGTATGAGAAATTAACTGAAATGGAAGTTCAACATATTAAGATAATTGCAGTAGGTCCGTAAGCCCTAGAGACTCAGTAGACAATAGCAGTTGTAAAAGCTATGATTAGTAGCTATCCCCCTTTGGAAGCTGGGGGAAAGGTTTCAGACATACAAAACAGTGGGTAGGCTACTGGCCCTTTGTACGGTGCAACAAGATGTGGGTAAGAGCATCAAAAACACTGAAAAGTGCAACGGCAGCTCGGTCATAGAATCAGTTGGTATTGTCAAAGTGTTGTAAGTACTATTATAAAGAATTATATCAGAAGGGTAGCTCTCATTCATTGGCTCAGGTAGGAGGCTTTCGTGAGGAAATAAAGAATTATCCTTTGGAATTTGCGTTAGAATCTTGTATCTTGCTGGAGGAAGTCACTAATGCTTTAAAAACATTGCCTCAGGCAAAGCTGCAGGTGCTGATAAAATATCTTTAGAGTTCTATAAGGTATTCCTTACAGAACTGGCTAAGGATCTGCTGGAGATGCTCCTTGGGATGCAGCAGGAGGGGATCCCACCAACCTCTTGGGGGGGGACTAGTATAGTGGTTTTCAGGAAAAAGGGTAAGCCACCAGACAAGCTGGGCTCCTATAGGTCTATTCCTTTGATTAATTCTGATGCCAAATTGTATTAAAAAATACTTGTGACGTGTTTGGGGAGGGCCATGGCCAAAATGGCCATGGCCTGGCAGCACAGGTTCATACTGGGTCAAGGAACTACAGATCATATCATATCACATTATTCAACATCACTGAGGCGACTAGAATCCCGATGGCTATGACCCTCCTCGACGCAGAAAAGGCATTTGATAGAGTGTCCTGGGGTTTATCTCTGTGGAGCACTCAGGTGTAGGGGGTTGGGCCCAGGATTGATTAAGGCTATAAGGGTGCTGTATTGTTCTCCATCTGCTCAACTTCAAATCATGGGCCTAGTGTCAGGCAGGATTGCGATAACTAGGGGGACAAGACAGGGTTGTTCGGGCTCCCCCATACTGTTTTCTCTTTATATTGGCCCACTGGTGAATAGATTATTAAGGAGCTAGATTATTAAGCCAGTGAAGGTTAACATATGTGAAACAAATGTTTTAGCATAGGCCAATGACATTGCTGTGTTAACTCCAGACCCCTAAAATGTGCTAGCTGAAGTGGAAAAACTGGCAGAAAAATGTGTGTCAATTTGAGGATACGTTCTTAATACAAAATAAAAAACAGACTGTATGTTCTGACCACAACGACTTGGTAGACATCTGTAGGGTAGAGAATGCTACCTACTTAGGGATTAGAATGGTGTCCTAGTTAGGTTCTATTTATGGATTAAACCTTGACCCGCTATTTGGTAAAGTTAGTAGAGACCTGAGCTGCATCAATGGGTTACATTTTACCCTAGTGGGAAGATGTAATATGTTAAAGATGACTGTCCTTTCAAAAACATGATATTTGTCTAGAGCCATACCACTAGAGCTAGAAGGGCAGTTGCTCAGGAAATTAGATGCCATGTGCACTAACTTTGTATGGCAGCATAAAAGGACGCAACAGGCCTTAAAATGTTTAACCCTCCCCAAGTGCAGGGTGCTGGGCAGTGCCTAACTAGCTGTTTTATTACTAGGCAGCCTTCCTGTAACATATGGGCGTTGTTTATTAATCAAAGAGGGGCACAATTGATATTTCTTTCCCACACATCGTACTTTCAAACATCAATGAACTATCCCTCTGAAAGGAGGCAAGGGGATGTTTCTTGAGGCAGGTTGAGCCTAACTACTATAAGAAAATGAAGTTCAAGGCCATGGGCGCAGCCTGGAAAATTTGGAAGAATTTCAAGAGGAAGGTGAGAATCAAAAGGTATAAGTGGTACATCCCATCTTCCCTGCAACATTTAATGATGGGGAGTGTAAGCAATGGGAGAAGTCGGGGCTGTACAGGCTGGATGACTTCTCTCAAGTGCAACTGTGTTAGTTTGGTGACTTACAGCAGGATTTTTGGTTGGGAGTAATGACGTTCTTTAAATATCTACGGATCAGGGAATTCATGAATAAGCTAACGGATGAGTCCATATTGGTTTAAAGAATTACCCTGTTGGACATATCCTGCATCCTGATAGTAAGACAGGCCAGATTTATGCATCGCCGACTGATATGGTACTGGATGAGCTAGAATCACAAGAGGCAAGATGGGAAGAAAAGCATTCAGGGTATAGATCTGCAGGCCTCAATTGAAGTCGGAATGAGACCTCCTTAACTTCTAACTTCAGAACCCAGCATTACAAATCTTTGTTTAATTTGTATTATACACCTGCCAAATTGTTTAGCTGGAGTAAGAGAGATGATGATAAGTGCCCCTGCTGTGGGGTGGGGCCTGTAGATATGGTGCATATGTTTTAAGAATGCTGAAAGACTGCAGGCATTTAAAGAAGGGATTGAGGCCATTTGGAGGAAGTTGTTTACAGTGGAGATTCATATCAGCCCTGCAATGATGTTATTTGGCATTGATCAGGGATCCTCAGAGGATCTGGGGCTTCTGTACATTATATTTATCTCTATGGCTGTAGCATGCCTTCTCAAAGCAACAGCATGCCAAAGCGTGTAACCACCAACTTTACAACAATGATTTGCGTGTTTATTGAGCATGTACAATTTAGAGAAAACCCTCTAGAAGAGGCTTGGAAGGAGCCTCTGGTCACCAATGACAGATTGGTTAGCTGATAATCAGGGGTTCAATGACTTGATGGTGGTAGGGCCTAATGTTATTGATGATTAAAATGAGTGATGTAGAGGTTTTATGGGTACTGTTCGGGTACCACCCCATTTGAGGATACTTTGCCAACCAAGGAGTGTATAACTTCAAGTCTTTGGGATCAAAACATCTAATCATGGGCTGCCAAATTTGGATGAAGCTTGTGTTTCTGCTTTTTTGTAATCTTGTGATACCGGTATAATTTCCATGATGAACTAATTTCATGATAAATTGATGTATTCATTTTTATGACTTAGTCCTCGTATGTGCTCAGGCAGTCATTGATGAATGATAATGGATTGTTCTGAATGATTTATTAAAATGACCGAAACCATTTTTATATGTATTCTATAACTGCTCCTTTTTTGGGGGAAAAAACAATTCTCCAAACTTGCCAGTCCTACTGAGGAATTTGGCCATCACTTTTTTGGCACAACAATTAGTCTATTTGTTTCTCAGAGTTATTCACTCCATTTTAGGAAGCTGAGTGCTGAACTTCTCCACGCTCTTCCTCCTGCGAGCTCTTCTTTCACTTCCCTCTCCAATCTGTGCTCCACCATTTTATTGTCAACTAATTTTCCATGTTTCCAAACTTCCCTTCTCCTCCTCACATCTCTCTCAAATTAAGTCCTTCATTTCTGCCACCGTTGAGATGAGTCTCACAGTAAGAATGGAGGCAGAGGATTAAAGGGTAGAGGGCAGGGCCTCCATCCAATTACTTTTAGAGGTATGAGGGGGCAGGGGCCAAATAGGGCAGGAGGGCTTTCTGCCGAGCACTGATTCTTCTGCCCCCTCTATATCCATCCAAATAAAACTTCTGAGGCTGCTGCAAATATCCTAGGGAGTTTGCAAAATGCCTGAACATCAGTTGAGCTCAGCCTCCAAACACAACCTGGAAACCAAAACTGCACAGGGGCTTCTAGCTCCTGTTATCTTCTACCATGTGATATCAGCTCCTCAACAGGAGACAGTGTGAGCAGAGCTGATAACGTGTGAACCATGGTGGCATCATGTGTGTTGGCAGGTCTGCTTCTCTCCTTAACTTTCCCTCAGATCATACACCATCAGACATTCACACCACTTTTTAACAAAATGTGCGTACTTAATGAATGAAACTTACACTGCTGCCTTGCATATTACACGTATTCTTTGTTTGAGGAATCATGCACTGCTGTTGTTGTACTGTAATTATTCCTTTATTGCTTGTGCTTTACCTCTAAATGCAAGAGATGTAGTAAGCTCTGCAAACACTGCTACCTGTGTTTTGAAGGTTCTGTGTGTAAGTGTTAGGACTAGAATTGCACCTGCATGGCAAACAGGTGTTTACTCCTGCCTGACTCCTGTCTGACTCCATGTGAAACTGGTATCCTGACTTTTATCTTGCCCCTGATGTCATGTTAACCTAGCATGTGCACAGAGGCCTTAGGCCTGTCCCTGTCAATGCAAGGTCCAGGACTTGCCTTGAGACCTAGAGGAATGCACCAAGGGTAGATTAGGCACTGAACATCTTTCTTTGCCCACAGTACATCAAATAAAGAACCAAAGGCAGCAAATAATGATTTTGAAGTTATAGTTAGACCAGATCTTCTTCTTTGTGTCAGTGAGAGTGTAGTCTACTTTTATGTGAAACACAGAACCTTAGGCTGACATTCTCTGTGTGTGTATGTTGAGTGTGTGTATATGCACGGATTGATTGTATCACATGAAGGGTAGTAGACCTCTGTGTGCTTGATGAATGTGAGTACTGGGGCCAGTGGATCCATTTTGGATAGAAGTTGAGCACAGCTTCCCCATAGAGTGGAAGAAATTCGCTGAGTGCCCTGCTAGCAGAAACCTGACAATTAGTTCTTCCAAGACTGCCCTTTGGTAGATGTTAGGGATGGGACTGCAGTTTCTGCTGTCCAATATAAAGATCTTTCTAGGATATACTTGCCCTTTTATCTGCCTTACTGCTTCAGGAAGATTATGGCAAGTGGATACAGAGTCCACACACTTCACTGTGCCCATGTTTGAATGCTCCTGCTTAGAGTTAGGCCCATTGTTTCCTGCTGTGAGAACGATCACTTTGCACAAGGCTGAAATTACATTAAAAGAGAACCATGATAACCAAGTGAAACTAGTTATGAAGTCTGAGACAGTGAATCAACATCCTTTGTCTGGAAATTGTGAATAAAAGTGGGATTCAACCCACCCCACTGTTACAATTCCAAGTCCTTTATGACCAAGAATGGGATTGTTTCCCAGGGTATTTGGAAGACTGCTGTGAGGCCAGCACTGGTCAGGGAACATCCCTTCAAATCTGCAACTTGCTGGAGATGATGAAGGTAGGCTTAAGTGCCTAGAAGTGTGTCGACCTGGTGAGAGATGGAAGCAGAGTACCTGTACCTGAAGGAGGAAAGATATTTTAGGAGTGGAAGCCCAGTATGTTCCCAGGGCGTGGGGCACCCAGAGGTGGATGACTGCTGAGAGGGAGAAAAGTCACTTCTGACTCTGAATCTGCAGGGTTCCACTGTTGCACTTTGCAACTCCCAATGAGAGTTGCGTAAAGAGGTATTCACTATATTCTCATTGTATGGTTTGGCATTCCTGCCATCAACCCTGAGGGCCTAGTGCTACTGCTACCCTCTGAGGTGCCCAAACAAGAGGAACTTCAGGGCTGCAACTGCCAAAAACAGGCATTCACCTGCATTGGCCTCAAGGGCTGCAACTGCTGAATATGAGTGTCCACCTGTGTCAGTCCTGAGACTGCTAATGCCAAAAAGTATCTGCCTTCATTGCCCCCTGCCATAACTGCCAAAGATTAACCTCACCCATGGTGGCCCAAAGGCTGCAACCTCCAACAAGATTGCTGAGAGCATTGATCAGCATTTGTGATCCTGAAGCGGGCTAGACCTCTGTATCTGTATAAAGGTCAAGCGCATGAAGACATTGTTTGCATAGACTCACCCCGGCACTTACCAGACTAACTGAGCAGATAATATGGTACTGACCTGCACAACCTGAGATGCCATGCCAAACAAGAGAAGAGGGTGTTGCTGCTAACGCTAACCTTTAGTGACACAGACTTGTTGGGCCAAAAGACAATTGAACTGACCTACAGGCAAATCTTTGGGGTAATCACTAGAGTTGTGCACCTGTGCCTAATCTATGTCTGTACCCTCAGCTTTGCAGGAGTCACAACAGAATGAAAAAAGTGGGCACCACACTGTGTCTGCATTAGAGCAGGCTGATTAATGTACTTTGTTTTAATTAAAACAGCACTGGACTCAACAATTCTTTATTGTGATTGCTATTTGGCTGTTGACTTCCAAACTCTTTCCTACCACATAACCTCCCTGACAAGCTAATGTCTGTTCGCCCTTGCTACCCAGAATGTTATATGTGGAAAGGGTTGTACTTGGCCCAGTATGCAAAGCCATAGTAGAATGGACTGTAGGACACCATTGGCAAATTGCCTCAATTACTATGGTTGGAGTGCAGAAGGCCCTGTCTCCCTCCCGAACAGGGTCTGACAGTGAGTGAACCTTGAACTGCTGCTGCCCCAGCTCTGGATCTTTTATCTGTATTTGGGCTTAGATGTCAATTGGGAGTTACCAAGGGTAGCAAATTGCAGCACGTGGCACTGCTCTTGCAACCCTGTCTCAGAGATTGCAGGAAAGTGCCAGAAAAATGGAAGCAAACAAGTGAACAGGGTTCTCCAAGAATCAATAGCACTCTGTGATGTCCTCGCCTATTGTTCCTATCCAGCCCTACAATGAGCCCTACAATGGAGTGGAAAACATGAGGCCATTGAAGCATGGAAGAAGGAGAAGTCCCACTTCAAGTCCTTTCAATAGCTCGTCATCAGTTTCCTGTTGGCTGCTAAGGGGGTGGGAGTAACAAAAGAAGGAAACATGTTGCCCTTCAGCCATGTCACTGAGGAGTAGCTGAGGGATGACTGGCAGAGGGAAAGAAAGCCAGTTAAGCTGATCAGCCATTGCCTCTGCAGCCATGAGGAAGCACATGGCTGGATTGGCCTGTCCAGCAAAAATGTAAGTAAACAAGTGAACAGGGTTATCCAAGAGTCAATATCACTCTGTGATGTCCTCACCTATTGTTCCTATCCAGCCCTACAATGAGCCCTACAATGGAGTGGACAACATGAGGCCATTGAAGCATGGAAGAAGGAGAAGTTCCACTTTAAGTCCTTTCAATAGCTTGTCATCAGTTTCCTGATGGCTCCAAAGGGGTTGCGAGGAACAAAAGAAGGAAACATATTGCCCTTCCGCCATGTCACTGAGGCGTAGCTGATGGCAGAGGGTAAGAAAGCCAGTTAGGGGGATTAGCCATTGCCTCTGCAGCCATGAGGAAGCACACGGCTGGATTGGCCGGTCCAGCGCAGAGAAAATAGAAGTAAACAAGTGAACAGGGTTCTTCAAGAGTCAAAATCACTTTGTGATGTCCTCTCCTTTTGTTCCTACCCAGCCCTACAATAGAGTGGACAATATGAGGCCATTGAAGGATGGGGGAAGAGGCAGAAAATACCACTTCATGTCCTTCCCATTGCTTTTCAGCAGTTTCCTGTTGGCTGCTAATGGTCTGAGAGGAACAAAGGGAGGAAACATGCTGCTTTTCTGCCATGTCATTGCGGTGTGGTAGAGGGAGGACTGTCAGAGGGAAGGAAAAGTCAGTTAAGTAAATCAGTCATTGCCTTTGCAACCATGGGGAAGCATGTGGCTGGGTTGGCCATCACAGGGTTCACGATTCTTGTTGGAAATGGCCCTTTTTGCCGGGTTATCCCCAAACCTTTTGCTTTTTCCCCCTTTATTTTTCCTGATCTGTGGTTGTTGGCTATAGGACTCTGGGCACTTTACCACTTCTGATCAGTGCTAAAGTGCATATGCTCTCCCTGTAAATTGTTACTGTGATTCATTATCCATGATTGGCATCTTTGTTTTACCAGTAGGTCCCTAGTAACGTGCAGTGAGTGTGCCAAGGCTGGTAATTCATATGCTACTAGTGGGCCTGCAGCACTGATTGTGCCACTCACCTGAGTAGCCCTAAAATGATGTCTCAGGCCTGCCACCGCAGTGCCTGTGTGCAGTCTGTGAACTGCCATGTTGTCCTGGCCAGTGTACACACTTGCCAGGCCTGACCCTTCACTTTTCTTACACATTGGACACCCCTATGGTAGGCCCAAGGTACCCCCCTGGGCAGGGTGCAGTGTATGTGAAAGGTAGGACATGTTCTAGTGTGGGTAACATGTCTTGATAGTGAAATACTGCCACTTTTGTTTTTCGCTATTGAAAGGCCATCTTGCCCATAGGATAGAATGGGGAATGCTGTGTCCCATGTGTACCTGCATATCTCCCCATAGGAGCAAGATGGGAAGCTGAAGTCTGGTATCTCTGAACGCGGAATTTGATAACGCATCTTTTAGGAAAGATGTTTTTTAAATTCCGTGTTTGAAAATAACACTTTTAGAAAGTGGCTATTTTCCTGCTCAACCTTTCTGTGTGCCTCTGCCTGTTTGTGGATTGACTGTCTGGTTTGTGAGTGACAGTGGCTGGGGGTGGCTCCAGGAGACTGGGTGAGTCAGCACTAAGCTGAATAGACCCATCTGCATGTAGAGTGGTGAAGAGGAGTAGCACCTGGGTCTGAATAGGCCTGTGCCTACCTCCCACAATGCTGGCTCCACCTCCTGCGGTGCGTCTGATGGCCCTGGCCCACACTCATAAAGGAAGAAAACATGTCCTGGCAGAAGGCACCTAGAACTGGTTTGGACTGGATCATGGACCCCTCACACATGGAAGAACAAAGACTTTTGGGGTATAAAAGTAAGAGCTGAAACCCCAGTAAGATTAGACTACTTTGGAACCAAGGAGGAACCTCTGCCCAAGAAGATCACCTGAAGAAACTGAGGAAAAGTACTGCCCTTGCTGTGTGTTGTGGGGCTGGCCTGCAGTTGCCTGATTCTGCTGAGGGCGAGGATAAAGGACTTTGCTGTGTGCTGTGTCCTAAGAGTCTCCAAGGGCCTGAGGAGAGTTGGCCTCCTGTTTGCAACTCAGGGACACAAAAGTTGCATAAGATATCCGCTTGTGAATGCCCAGTGCGTGTGGCTGCACACTGACTGTGGCCCTGTGAACTTTGCCCTGCCTGCCCGTGTTGTAAATCACTTGGTGTGCTTGTCGGCACACATCAGGGCTCTGGGCGAGGTGTGACATGCCCCCATCGCGAATCCCTGCCGGATTGTCTCGGCGATTGAGAGTGCCTACCAGGGCACCTCCCGAGACGAAGATACAGGGGTTAACATCACCGCCGCCGACCCGGGATCGACGCACGCAGTGAGGGCCGGTATCTGTCCATCACCGGCCCCCGCTTGCCCAGAGCGTTGTTGCGGGCCCTGGATTCACCGCTGCTGGACCTGGGTCCACAAAAGCTTTGCGCACCTTTTCCCGTTGCTGGTCCCAAGATTGGAGGTCCCGCTGAGCCTGTAATCATTGCCGCCGGCCCGGGAGTCGAGTGAATACTTTGCCCGCATACGCCGTCCATTGCTGAGGCCGGGTTTGCATTGCCAGTTAAACCGGAATGGTTGCCTGATAACGGGGACGCCGCGCCGACGTCACCGCTACGAGGACCAGGAAGGCCATGGGGAGGCAGTCCCGTCCCGACCAGCGTGTCACCGCCGTACGAGAAAGGCTTCTACCGAAGTTCGGCTGGAACGCACCGCCACTGGGAGAGAAGCCCCAGGTAACATGCTCCAGGCTGCGCTGTTGGCTGGGAGAGGCCAGGAGCGGGTGGGGGACAGGCGAGGCAGCCTGGGACTGTGCGGGGAACAACGCAACCTGTAAGATAACGTGCTGGGCCAGGAGAGTGGTGGTAGCTGCGAAAGGCAGCAGGGACATTTTTGGTGGTATCGCTCCGTTTAGCCCAGTGGGGGCATTGCCGATCGGGGCCCACCTGCCATAGTACCCTTCCCCATCTTGGAAATTGAGTCCATAGTCCCGTTACTGCTGCGGGGACATTGATTTATTCCCTAAAAGAACTGAAAAGTGGCATTTTGACCACACTTTTAAGAGCAGTAGTGAGGATCACCGCATTTCTTGCCATTGAAACGTGAACTGTGTTGACAACAAAGAGCATTCCTAAAGTGAACTTTAGCCCCCAAGAGAACCCACAAGTTTATTGAGGCTAGAAACTAATAGAGAGCATTGCTAAGAAGGAGTAATTTATTTATGTGCATTTTATGTCGTTTTGATCTGACCTAAACTAGATAAAGATATTTATATTTTTTTAACAACCTGTGTGGTGTACATGTGTGGTGTTTCACTGTGTTATTGTGAGTGTTAGTGCAAATACTTTACACATTGCCTTGGGGATAAGCCTGTCTGCTCGAGCCAAGCTACCAAGGGGGTGAACAGGGGTTATCAACAGAGTATTTCCCCCTTACCCTGACTAGAGTGGTGATTTCTGCCTGACTTTGGCGCAAGCCTCAGCCAACCAGAAATCCCATTTCTAACATTGGTGGTCAGCGGTGGGAATTTGAACTTGTGTTTGCACTTGACCCACAGTGTTTGGTGAACATCACTAGTTTAGCACAGATGACTACGCAACCACATACTGAACTTTTTGGTTTTTGGTTCTATTTTTGCGTAACGCCCAGGAAGCGTCATGTCTCAGAAGGGGAGTGCAGCAAATGAGAAGGCATAATTGGAATTTTATATTGAGGATCTGTATTCTTACAAAAAGGATGGGCTCAAACAATTTTGCAAAGATTTTGGTTGCACCCTGAGAAGCAGCTCCAGGTAGGATGAGCTGCAGGAAGCCTTGAAGGCCTGGTGGGAGGCTAAAGAGGCGGAGGAGGTAGATGGTGAGAATGGAGATGAGAATCCTAGAAGGGATGGATTTGGATCACACGATCTGCCAGTGGGCCTCAAGGGCTGGCAGCAGCCATTCCGGTAGGGGACTCTCTCCGGAGGAGTTACAGGAGGAGCAAAGAATCAGAGAACATGAGCTAGAATTTTTGAAGCTCAAGAGCCAGATGGAAAAGGAGCGCTTTGAAAGCGAAAAGAGAGCTGAAGAGAACAAGCGCGCTCTTGAGGAAATGAAATTGGTTTTGGCTCATAAGTTAAAAATGAGGGAGCTTGAGTCGGAGCTCGAAAGGCTTGAGGCCATGAGTGTCTCAGGCCAGCAAAAAGAGATCTGTGGAGCTCAGGAAGTGAGCTTTGCTGAGTTGGAGGTGGAGTCCAGCTCAGATGGTGGCAGCAAAATAGTGTTATCTGTTGCTGAGGAAAAAGCACACACATGTGATGTGGCGCCTGACTTGAGGGAGGGGGTTGACATACACCAGAGGGTTCAGGTTTATGAGGAAGCTCCAGTGGTGTGCAGTGTCCCTGAAGTAGGTTGGGGAACTGACACAGGGGATCATAATCCTAGTAATGGGAGGGAGGCTCTACTGACTCTAGATGAGAGGTGCAGGGAGCGGGGTTCCCCCATGGTAGAAACCTTGGTGTATAAGTGTGGAGAACACCCAGAAGAGTGGGGGTTGAGTGACAAAGACAGTCAGACACTGTCTTGCCAATCTCAGGAGAGTGGTGTGGAGTACTTGTGTGAGGCACTGGATGGAAGGGCAAAGGGTAACTTTGTTAACAACTGTGGGGGGCTGTGTGATTAATTTGTTGGAGAGCACATTTCAAGTCCCAGATTTCCAGAGCTATGCCAACACCCAGTGGAGTGTGAGTTCTCTGATTCCAGGGGGCTTGCATTGGAGGCAGACCTTTTGGGGTCAGAGGGTCCGAAGAGGTATTGGGGAGTGATCCCAAAAGGAGTGGCTCAGATATCTTCCGGTCCTGTGTGGTGGAAGAGATTCAGTATAGCCCAGCTAGGTCCGAGTGTAGTGGGAGAGGTGTAGGGGCTCATGTCCTGTCTCAGTGGGGAAGGAGTGAGTGTGGGACTGTGTGTCCCAAAGTGCCCGAAACCCAGTCTCAGGGCCTGAAGGGTTCCTTAAGGGAACACCAGGTTGGGGGCCTAAACGATGCTAGTAGGCCATTTGAGGAGGATCTCCTAGTGTCAGGAGAACCTGGAGCCTCTGTAAACAGAGCTCCAGTGGTTCTGGTGTCCCATTTCTAACAATTCTGAATAAATAATGACTCCATCTGTTTTCTTAAGACTTTAAGATGCTTTTTCCTTTACATTAGAGCAGAGGTCCTCAATGTTTGGGGTGCACCTACTTCGGGTTCCGTGGGTGTATTCTCAGAAGGGTACAAAAGCCTCAAAAGTACTTGTAAATGCGTGACTGAAAGGACAACTTTGTTTATTTGATGGATTTCTAGGCTGCCATCCTTTACATACAGCTGTTGAAGTGCTTAAAAAGTGTAGTAACTGTGATCCATGCCATGGTGGTGAAGCCAAAGACGTAGCTAAAGAGAAGCAAATATTCTGTAAGTCTCTTGTTTTTTCACCATCAGGTAACTTCCTATAAAAACAGACAAACCTTAATTGAAGTGTAAATGCAAGTTAAACTGAGCAGTGGGAAATGTATTCTTTCAAATTATGAAACCTCAATGGGTTCATGTGATTATTGCAAATGTCTATGTGTGTGATCAAAGAGTCACAGAATGTAATCCTGATTGGTGCAGTGTGAAATAGTGATTTGTATATTCATAGTGCTTTTAGGTCCTAGACTCTATGGGAAAGTGTTGTGAATAAGCAAGTCATTATTTGAAGTTGTATTACTCACACTATAAGATAGGGTGCCATAAAATGAATTAGTGTTTAATATAAAATAAGTGCTTTCAAAGTATATATTTTAGTAATAGGTAATCAGATTGTACCTAGTACAAACATTTTGTATGTGTCCATCAAAAATATGCTTTAAAGAACTCTCCTGATAATACTCTTACATTACCTCTCAAAACAGAATACACCTTTGTCACTATAAAAGGCAAGGTGACTACATTGATTAAAACCTATATACTGGCTACCAAACAGGCTTTGCATTTGGTGATTAACCAAATATACACATTTGCATTTGTTTCAGGTACCAGGCACCTTGATGAGAAGGCCTTTTTCTTCGTTAGCTCTCTGTCCCTCTTTCAGGTGCACACGGGACTCCAACCCCAAACCTCCACTACCCACTTCCTCTTCTGTTCAGTAAGGCTCCTCAAGCCCTCATTAGCCATTCTGGAACTGTTGCTTTGAACAAAAACCATTTTTGTAAACTTTAAAAAAAATAATGGCTATCTCTGTCCGCAAAGATCCCACCCACCTCGACCTCTGTTCAGCTGCCCATTTGAATGCAATGAGGGAGACAATAGTGGGGAGAAGACCAGCAGAGCTGCATTCAGACCCAGAACCCTAACCATCCAGACCTCAGAATAATGTCCCAAGATAAAGATGAAAGTAGTGATATCTATGTATAGCAGCAAAGATATGGCCCAGAAGACAGGGCACTATATTGGGCCTAATCTTTTCATTCACAAATTGACAAAGCAGTTTCTTCAGAGAGATGCTTAAGGGAGGTGGGGAGATATTGAGGCCTATTTATGTGCTTTTTAAAGGCCCATCACTGCCATTAATGTAGCAGCTTCAGTGGCACTGGGGTCAAGGGTTTGAGGGAACACTGTACCCAAATTATGTCTGTCCTATTATAATCATGGTGGGTCCCTTTTCTAGCTAGCATAAGGGTCCAGGTCACCCTTACAACATAGGAACTTGGCCCAAGCAACAGGAGAAGAGATCTGGGCCCCACCCCAGGTTTTATAACACAAAGTGACAGACAACCTGCTTTAGGCCTCAGGCTGGGCAGAGTAGACAGCCTGTTTTGCAGGGCTATATGTACTATTGGTGCGACAGGTACACTGTCACAAGTGACCAGGATTTTTTGGGCCAACTAAACTCCAATTAGGCTGTTTTATGATCCTTCCTTGCTTTCATTATGGCCCAGTGCACCTTGTGCCGCCGTTGCTTTGAACCCCAAGGAAGGGGAAAATTGAAGCAAGGGGACCCCTTGACTTGATCCTTACAGTGGCATACAGGGGGGATTAGGCAATATGGGGCACTTATATATAACAAAAAGCAGAGGAGACTAACTGCTTTGTTTCATTAGTGAAGCAGGTGTAGCAGCACTAGAGCCAAGAGGTATGAGAAGCCCACTGCATCATAGCTGTGATATTCTTACTTTACAAACAGGGTGTTGAGGCCAAGGCCCGGCTTTAGCGCCGGTGGCGCTCTGTGCGACAATCATTTTTGGAGCCCTCACACCCATGACTGCTTCCTCGGATTCTCTTAAAACCACCAGGCAAAAGTGCTCCTCATTTTTCCAATTATAAGTTATTGCTAAACACAGTGCCCCCCTTCCCCAAGGTCAGCGTCCCCCCCACAGGTCAGCGCCCAGTGCTGCTGCACCGGTCGCACTACCCTAAAGCAGGCCCTGGATAGGGCTCCTTTTCCATGCTGGTGTTAGGGCTGAGGACACCCATGCTGAAAGAGGAGGACAACTTGTAAAAACTATTTTTTCTGATAGGGACAGAGTCTGTTTCAAGATTGGAGTGATGGCCAGATATACTGGAGAAGGGTTGAAGAAGGCAGAGGAGACAGTGTGCTACTCAGTGCAGGAGCTAACTTTAGTGAAGCAGGTTCATTTGCATTGGAGCCCAGGAGTGGAATTGAGCAACAGGCTCACAACACCCTAATTAAGGGGAGTAGTGTTTTTTGACCAGTTTCTGTTTGATATATTTTCTCGTTTATAAGTCTCATATTTAGTGTGGATAATGAGCTGCAGAAAATGTAGCCCTGAAATAATCTCATAAGCCCCACCCTCTGCGATCAGCTCTGCTCCTCCCAATCTCCCAATTCTTCCAATAACATTTTTGAGAGTGCCCAACTTTAAAAACATTTTGGTTAGGGTGGGCAGAGAGCAAAAAAGTTTGAATACAGCATTAAAGTAATCTGTCCACTTGATCACTGACTGTCCCTTGGCAAATAGTCAATCTAGAAGTGTGTCTTTGTCAGTAATAGTCGAGTAATTAAACAAGGGTAATTAGGAGATGGGGCAGCTGAGGATGTCTGCATTTGAAATTGGAGAGCTAGGAGACCTGTAGTGTTATTTAAAAAGCAGAAAGCATAAGGAGAATCAGATCCCAGACCCAACTGCTCTCCCTAGTCTCGCTAATCCTAAACTGCCAAAGTCTTCTTGGGCACTGCAAATTCAAAAGACCAAGTGTAAAGTAGGAATCCAGACACTTAAGGTAGAAGTGTGAGATTCTTTATTCATGAAGAAACACCATCCGAGAAGGAGCAGCTGTCTAGCGTCAGGTAAGGGAAGCAACTGACACCCCCCCCCACAATATTCTAAATAGAATACACCAACATGGAACAGTGCAGCTCGAGCCTGCCCACATAGTACAAGGCAGCTCGAGCTGAATAACCCACAACACTACACCAAGTAGCTCTGGAAGCTCCTCGGGTCAGGTGAGTGGGGTTGATAGAATATTTTTTGTTTCATGTTAGTGCATATGGAAACCAACCAGAGGATGTGAAAGGCCTTAGCAATCGTAATGTCCAGAGGGAGAAACACGGGACTTGAATTGTAACATTAGTTTGGTCGAAAGGAGACAAGAGAAATTGCATAAAATGGAGGGAATACTCTTGTTTTAACTTAAAAGATATTTTTTGTCTCCGTTTGTATTACCTGAGGCAGTCACTCCTGTGATGTCTTTGGGTGCTCCTGTGCAGGCCTTTTCTGTATAGTGTGTTAGTAAAGTTTGGTAAAACCCTTTCTGTAGCCTCCTCTCAAGCCTGGGTACCCACCAATGACTACACCACACACAGAGCTTAGGTTTACACATCTTTATTCATCTACGTGTAACTGTGAACCCAACATTCGAAAACAGCCTTCAATGCATTCTGTTCTAACACTTATGTCACAGTTCTACAGAGTCCCTCAGGAGCCAAAAGGGTTCCATTGTTTCTAACGCGAAAGACACTACACTTTCCACTTAAGAGCAAAAAAGAATGCCATTGCCATGCTTGTTCCTTTCTATGCAGGAGCTAATGTACCACGTGCAAATACGGCACAATTCATGTCATGTGACTGAGTATCCATATTTTTCTACTGAACATCCTTTATGGGGGACTAAAGTTATTCTACTAAAATATAATTTCTCACCACTCTTTGGAATTCCTCTTTTCTTCAAATTATTTGCCTGGTTGTGTAAATTGTCATAAGTTTAGGGTTATAATTAAAATCCAAGCACAATGTATCACGTGGTTTTGGGACCCAGTTCCTGTTATATGGACAACCTGCCAGAATGCAGCAAATGCAAGCAAATTGAAACACGAATTCCTGGAATCCTGCTTGGGGACATTATTATGGGGTTAGTGCAAGCTTAGCTTTTTTATGGCACTAGACAGCCGACGCACGGGAATGCGCCAGAGCTCGCTTCTTACATGGAATGCGACATTACGGAAAGCCGCTGCCATGCGATATTCCAAGGCTTGCAGCGCGTTACTCAATACGGCATTAACCTGCGCGGTCTCCAGAGCCAAGGTCTGCTCCTGCGCCTGCGTCATGGAGGTTCGACAGAGTCTCTCATTTTAAGGGATCGATTTTTTTAATTAAATGTTGTTCACTCTGTTATTAGGTTGAATAAGCAAATCGAATTCACTCCCACGATTAAGGTTTGACTGTTGGCGTGGGCCGGCTAATACCAGTCCATGAAAAGTGAAAAATAAGTTAATTTCGCATTTTATTAACAATCTCTGCGGTCTTAGAAAAAAGTCACTCCTATGATGCTTTAAAATGTATCATAAAGCAAAACGTATAGGCCTATTTAAAAGTGCTAGTGTATGCATTTCAGAAATGAACTCATTCAGTGAAGACGAGAGATAGACGAGAGGCAGGCTGTACTCTTCACAAGTTGCTGAAAGTATTTAATCTCAGTGACATCATTTCCATAGGATAAGCACCTCACCTGGCGCACTGGTCCTATCTAATGCTTACCCTCGCTGTAACTGGCCTACATTTCCGCAATGGCACAGGGGCAGGCATGAGACTTTCACCAAATGACTAAAACATGTACTAGTGGGAACACACACGCAACGGGTGCAAAACCCAATTTTTAGGGAAGGACGGGGGAAGTGGGCACGATGCAAGCATGGGCTAGTGGGCCTCAAACATGTGTGTTGAGGTTATGTGCCTCTGATGTTCCCAGGCCCATTGTACTATTGCTCTGGAAAATGGGCCAAGCACAACTCCTTCAGTACTTGACTCTCAGGGCTGTTGATAGTGAGAAGGCCCGGGCTTGTCAGGGACACAGGCCCTGCTTAATCAAGCCTTTGCGTTGTCCTCGCATGGCGTAAGACGGTGCAAGGACAACACAAAGGTTTCTGCAATATTTACAAAGACACACAAGAGGCGATCTGCCCCACCTTGTGTGGCTTTGTAAAGAAATGTAACACAATACAGCGGCTTGCATTTCAAGCTGGGAGGCGTTCCATGGATAGGGCACCGGTGTTCACATGCATCCACCCATCCACCCATGGATTTTGATGCATTCCCAGATTTACTAAAGCTGGTGAATCAGGAACTGTGTCAAAATGCTATATCTTCCCCAGTGAGCGATAATGTGGAGAAATGTCTTTATTTTTCCTTGCTACTCTCTCTTTCTATGCATGATGCATTCTGCATCATTCATAGAAAGTGGAAACGTCTCTAAAGATCATTTTTGTGCATGAAGCTATTTCTGTGCAAAACAAATTCCGCTCAACACCTTTGCACTATGGTGAAAGGGTGACTACTCTGGCGCTGAGCACAAGGAGAGAGCAGAAATTCTCCACATCTTTGTAAATATGGAGCATTTCTGCACTCTTCCTTTCACTTGAGCAGTGCAGCAACTTTGCTTGCTGCCCTGAGGTGCATGAAAGATTCATAAATATGCCCCTTGGTGTGGGGCTGCTCGAGCTCAGCACTCAACAAACACACATTAGTATAATTCATGATTGTCCTAACCCAATGCTTGACTTTCAAGAAGGAACGTACTTTAATGCACGATAGAACTAAAAACTACACATAGGCAAATATGTACAATGCAATTTAGTGTCCTGGCACTAGAGTAGGTTGGTGCCTCTTCCTACTACTGACCCTTGCCATCCTCTTATGGTCCAGATGGTTCCCTCCATGGGTCTGGTTCTACTGTGATTAGGCTCATGTGCAGATCATCCTTGTACTCTTGTGTTAGCACGCAGTCCTTTTTAATTCAGATCACTGGTTCTTGCTCAACAAGTCTCTTTCAATTGATGAATGGGCCGGTGTAACACGTGCAACCACCAGGCCGGTGCTACTGCTGCAACCATCAGGTTCCACCATTGCTCGCTCAGTCACCCTTCTCTGGGATGAGTGAAAGCTTGAAGTTCCTTCTGGGCTCTGCAGAAGTCCCATTTGGGTGAAGTGCCTGTTGGGGATGGCTGCTCATGGGAATGCTGGATCTTCTTTCAGCTAATGTGGCAGGAGCAGCCTCGCACAGGTTTATTGGGTCCTGATTGGTGTAGCAATGCCAGCTGGACTCAAGCAGATGGTGATGCCTTGTACAGGCCTCGTGGGTTGGATGGCGAACCACAGCTCCAGGAATACCAATCTCAGGTCGTACAGCAGCTTTTGATCATGCTATGATTGGGTGCTGGTGAAGAGGCTTTCGGGCCTCAGCATGCTTTCACAATTAGGGCACAATGACTCACATCATGCTGCAACTTCACAGATCGGGCTCACTGGCTCAGGTCATGCAGTGTGTTCACAGATCGGGCTCAGAAGCTCAGGTTGTGCTGCAACTTCACAGACCATGCTCAGTGCCCCCATGTCTTGATCCCGACTTGGAATCACACTGGAAGGTCTGGAACCCACAGGTATTAGGGCACAGAGATTGATCTCCTGCTTCTGTAGTCCCACCTCACCCGGGTTATGCTGCTCCTTGTTCCACCTGGACAGCTACTTCGCCAACAGGATTGGCAGGCTCCTTTCCTCTCTCAGCAGATGGGGTTGCTTCTAGGGGTTCAGGGCAGGGAATCAGTACTTGCAGTAAGGGGTTAACTCAGGGGATCCCCTCACTTTTTGAAAATGGCTGGCAGACAGACACCAGCTCTGGTTGCATAGCAATCCTCTAAGTACTTTGGTCAAAGAGAACTTTGAACTGGAACAAAAAGTAAATAACAGCAAACAGTTGAGGATTCAATGTCTGCACTTTCAGAACTGTGGTGTAAATTTCCTTTTAAGTGTTATCTCCAGGTTTCTCTCCAGGCAGACACCAAAAGACACAAATTGATTACCAAAACACGCTAAAGCACCTAATTATTTAAAGAGTGTATAGGTACCTAAACAATAAACATCACAAGAGACAAAAACCAGACTTCTGCCTGATGGTTCCTCATGCTACTATGTGAGTTATATTTAGGACACAGATATGTGTAAAGCTCTTTTGTAAAAAATTGGGTTATTAGTTGAGAGGGGCGGAAGTCCCACTCAAATATTAAACACACTCTTGACACACAATCCTTGTGAAGGAAAACCACAAAAATCACAAAATAAACCGCATTTTTAGCTTGGTACAAGTACAGCTAGCTTTAAGAGTGCTGTTTGAATTGCCAGAGTGAGGAGCAGGTTAGGCATCACATTCAGTCACTGCTGTTGAGTGAAGAGCAGGTTCACTGGAGTTTCGCCTTGGCTGTCATCATGGACAGTCACCGTTGGCAAAAAGAGCAATTCCTACTGGAGCTGCATGTTGGTGGTCAAAGTAGATGGTCGCCTCTCAGTGTGAAAAGGTCTTGAGAAGTATCTTCACAATTTCTTCAGGAGGAATACACTCTGATGCCAGCCAAGGGTCCAGGACCTGGAAGGCACCTCTTGTGGATCAGGGCTCACTCCAGCAGAGATCAGCAGCAGGTCTCAGGCGGGTCCACTTGATACAGTGCAGCTGGGCAGTTGCAGTGTGTCCTTGTAGGATAAACTGGTGGTTAGCCAACTGGCCCTTAGAATCTTTCTGGACAGCCTGGTTTCAAGGCAAGCAGTTCCAATCTTACTTCTTCAGATACCAGGGCAGTCCTTCTTCAGAATCTTCCATGTTTCCCAGAGTGTTCGGATATGAGGTTCTGAAGGTCTCATTTTTATACTTTGTGCCAGCCACTGTGTGGGGGAATTCTCTGGCCTACCCTCAACAGTGGTTCTTGTCAGTTCTTCTCCTTTTCCTGGATCCAAGCTGTCTAGGGTGACAAATGCATGGGCAGGCTTGGTGTCTGGTTCCTTTGTGCGTGCTGCAGGTAGGGTCCATTGAGGTGCAATCAGGCAGGGATCCTCCCCAGCCATCCTGTCAGCAAGGTCCTCTCCCTCCACTCCTAGGCTTCTTTGTTTCTATTTCTGGAACAAACACACAAAATACCACACAAGACCCATTTACAGTCATGTGACCCTGGACACAGGCAGAAATAAACATTTGATAGAGATAGAAAAATCTTTCTAAAGGTACTAGAAATATGTGTATCCCCCACACCATAAATTCAACCTTCTTTAATATATCAGAGACCACACTATTACTCCATGTCTTGTTTGTACATTATGATGGCTGATTATTTAATATAATTTTACCTGCTTTCCCTGGCACACCTAAAGCATTAAGCAATAGTTCATAACCCTTCATGTTCACGGAAAAAGGCATATATATATACCCCAAACACACAAATCTAATAGTTGTTCATGGTGCTTACATAGGGTATCTTTATTTCAAAACCCACCACTAATCAAATGTACAGTATGAGCAGTGCAAACAATGCACAAAAATAAATCTATATGAAAAGATACATGACGTACATTCAATGCAACAATACTACACATTACAACGGAATGACTGATTTATTTTACATATACAAGTGTCCAACATATATTTTCACATGTGGTAGTGTCCAACAATAACCGCTGAATGATTTAAAGTTCAAAGTGTTAGGGCTCTCTTGTTTCCCTCAGTGTTCTGGTCCTAATTTACCATATGGCCCTTCGTGGTAGATTAAATCATTCGGTCTTTGGAGGTGCTAATACTCACCAGGGCCTTCCCTTGTCCATACTTTTCTTTGGGAAAATATTGCTCCTGGTCATTTATCTATGTACGCTGGTACGTTTAAAACTTCTCAGTGGGCCTAAAGAATCTTAATGAAGGTCTTCCTCAGGGCAAGATATGTGTATTTTTGGGACACTGCATGGAACAAAAACACAGGATAGGAATTCATGCAAATTCCAATCGAAAAACGATAGTGGATAAAACCAACGACAGTCGCTCCAGTTGCGTGGCCCAAATTCAAGCCATAGTATACACAGCGTAGGCAGAATTTAAGGGTTCACATATAAGGAGAAAATACTAATTAGGGTGTATGTACTATAAGCCTTTAGTTTAAAATAGGATGGAGGACAAATGTCCAAATTCTCATAGCCCAAATGAAACTAGTAGTATAATAGAAGAGTTAAATACATTAACTCTTGTACTTTTGTACAAGAAAAAAGCGGAGGAACTCCATTGTAAACATACCATGTTTGAGCTTCATGGAATCTACACCAAAAGTGTTGGTGGGCGCTTAATGAAGTTATTCTTGTGGAGCTAAGATTAATTTCACTGGACTTGTGTACTTAAATTGCTGGGAAAACAAAGCACTGGGAAAATCATTCCCCTTTCCAGATACATAATCTTACTCAGAGAGCTCAAGTGATTCTGAGCCATCTACGAGTGCGGCCTACAACCAACCCATTGTCATCCAGTTCCTCCTTTTTTACAGAGAGGACGTGGATACCCATGAGGACACAACAGGGTCAGGAGATGGTACAATCACAATCAATTTTCATGGGAAATTACAACAAGACAACAGATATATTGATGGTAAAACCAGAATGAATTCCAATCTACAATCTTTCAACAAGAGAACTGGATCAGGACGAGACAAAACTATCGAGCAGGGGTTTGTCTTTTGTACCCACAACTAAACCAGACTACACACAGATTCACATGGAACACTTCCAGCTATTTGGAAAAATGCGCCAGAAGATTTTCCTAACTGAAAATCCATTGGAATATGGTAAATTAGGACCAGAACGCTGAGGGAAACAAGAGATCCTAATCACTTTGAACTTGTTTTCAAGTGATGTTTATGTTGATTTATTTTTGTGCATTTTTTGTACTGTTGTATACTGTACATTTGATTAGTGGTGGGTTTTGAAGTAAAGATACCCTGTGTAAGCAGCACAAACAACTATTAGAGTTCTGTGTTTGAGGTACGAGCATGCCTTTTTCCTTGAACATGCAGGGTTATGAACTATTGCTTAATGCTATAGGTGTGTGAGGAGAAGCAGGTAGTATGAACGAGACACAGAGTAATAACGTGGTCTTTCAAATATTAAAGAAGGTTGAATATATGGTGTAGGGGATACACATATTTCTATTACATAAGTCTGATTCTAGCCCCCTATTACCGTAACTGGATGACTCCCTGTCACAATAAGCACATCTTTCTAAAAGTGGCATTTTCAGAATTGTAACTTAAAATTCAACTTTATCATTAAAGGGGATTTTCAATTACAATTAATTTGAGTATAATATAGCATATTTCTATCTGGTCTCAAGCACTTATTAAGTGCAATAAGGTAACCCAGTGTTAAACAAGGGGAGGGATTGCCCTAGAGAAGTGAAAAATCTCCTTATTAGCTTTTCGCTACAAGGACATGTAAAACTTAAACCCATATGTCCTACTTTTTAAATACATGCCCCGCGCAAAGAACCTTTTAAGACCCACCTTAGAGGTGAATCATAAGCAATAAAAAGGAAGTATGAGTCTGGCAAAAAGGTTTATTTCACCAAGATGAAATGGCAGTTAAAAACTCTAACCACGCACTGCAGTGGCAGGCCTGAGAGAAGTTTTAAAAAGCCTACTTTGGGGGGGGGGTAGCATGAGTGCTGCAGCCCACTACTAGCATTTAATTTACAGGCCCTGGGAACATGTAGTACAATTTGCTCGGGACTAAATAAATTAAATGTGCCAATTAGGTGTTGGTTAATTTAATCATGTTTTAGGGAGAGAGCACACACACTTAACCTCTGGTTAGAAGAACTAAAGTGCAGAGAGTCCAAATGCCAACAAAAACAAATTCAGCAAAACAGGGGAGTGAAAGCAAAACGTGTTGGGGAATATCATGCCAAGGATGTCAGTTTAACACCTTTGCAGTTAGCAAAACACATACCCTCTTTTTTGTAACCATATTAAATACCTGACCTTTCAAGATGCTATTTGTGCAACTCATATAGTTTAACAACATTCAAAGACATATAGCACTGTTGAGTTTGTCGCAATATCTAGGCATTAATAATCTAGCATGCCTAACCATATTTCAAAACTTGTTAGTACATGTTATATATTTTAAAATTGTGATTTAAACAAGTAATTACTGATTGTTCTATTGTATAGTTCCATAATCATCTTGCTTTGTATTGTTTCAAAAGCTGTGTTTTTCACAACAATCAATGTCCGATTGTATATTCAAATAGTACTTTTTTATGTTTCATTGATGTTCCTTAGTATTATTTGTAAGCAAATAGAATAAAAAAAGTGCCATATTTTAAGATTCCATTAAGGGCTCGGTAGGAATTTGATTCCAGAACAGAACATTTTCGTATTAGGCTGTTGTGCTTCAATTTTTTTTAACTATTACTAATTCATAAATTCATTCATATGCTCAACCCATTTCGGGTGGTGCTCCCATCCTTCATCAGGTGTAAGTTTGAATCTGCAACTAAACAAAGAAATGTCTGCAGTTGGTCAGGTAAATGTGCGCAGCTGTGCTCTGCACAGTAGAAATAATTTATACTTGCTGCCTTGTAAGGAGTTAGTGAAATGATGAGCAGCCACATCAACGATTCAACAGAGATGCCATAGTCTGCCAGATAACTTTTCCTGCTATCAAGAGAGAGATGGAAGCTTGACTGAATTTTGAGAGACACATAATGACCCCAAAAAGCTTGTCCCTCGTTAATGAGTTAAAGCTCTGACACTAATTGTGGGCCTTGAGACATTTTAAAGCTGTGTAGAGCAGGAAACAGGGAAGCAGACATCATTTATTTGTGTCAACTGCATTGATCTTAAGAGAGCTGTAATTTTTTAATGATCTGATTGCTTTTCTAGGACGCTAATCAAGCAGAGCCATTGTCCACAGTACAAACTTTTCAAACCCAAACAATTTCCTTTTTCATGAATTTATTTGCGTGGATCAACCATCGAAAGCAGACTCTCAGATATGTAACTACTGGGGAATAAAATACCTAAGAGGCTCATTTCAGCGCCATCGCCAGCTGGGTGTAAATGAAAATGTTATTCATCGAACAGTTAGATAGTGGATGTTGATCCAGAGAGACAACAAAGCTACCTTCTAGAATGCTACTGTGGACCATACGGCAGTCTCATCTTTCAAATGTACATGAAAATATGGTATTTTGTACAGTTCTATATGAAGGAACTTGTCAGACTCCATCTTAACAATAAATATCTATAAGCATGTTTAACTTTAGTGAATTATACTTTTTTTAGACTCATGGTTTTTATAGGTGATGAAGTATGTTTATTTACTTCTTAATTGAATACTTCTATAACTTAATTATAGATGCAAATGAATTATTCATTGTAGCTGTTATCTTGCTTTTACTCTTATTTCTCCTGTAGGTGTGAGTTTGTGTAGGAGGTCTCAATATCTCTATCTGTTCCACGTACTGCCTGAAAGTTCTGCAGATGTCTGTAAGTTATGCATCAACCATGACCTACATGGGAACAAACATTACTTTGAGAGGTATGCAGCTGCACAACATGATTACTGCACTGTACACCAATCTGCAGGGCAACATTGTTGGCACATTGTGATGAAAATGAACGACATCAGAAAGATTAAATGAACCACTAATGGAACAAAGCATCACACCAGCAGATGAATACCCTAGAATGCTATCTAACATTCAGGAAATACATTTTCTCCAACTATGTCCAACATAAAGCAGAATGACTTCACAAATCTACATCCAAAAGGGGATGTGGCTCGGACACCGAAGAGGATGGCTGCTTGGTGAGGAAGCTCTGTGATGGATACATGTCACTACAGGTGCCCTCTCCATGATGACTTACTGGCAGGAAAAAAGAAGCCAATATTCTTATATTTATCAAGGGTGAGTGCAAAGTCTTTTTTCTCTTCTCTGTGGCTCTCTGACATACTGACAATAATTGTTCCCACTCACACTTCACCAGAGTCAGAGTGGCCATTTACTTTATTCCACGGCTCCTCGTCGCAACAACGACCTCATGAAGACCTCTTGCGAGGTATTTCCTTATGGCATGATATTTTCACATGGAGTTCTTCACAGTTTCTGTGTTTTTACATCCTAATTTTTTCGTCTAAATGGAGCTTATTATTTTTCATGTTCACTTATTACTGATGTGCATTGTCTGACTAAACATATAGTGAATTTTTGCCTCAGGCATTTCTGGCATTACCTTTACCTGCACAATTGTGGCCAATCTCCTTTAATTAATCTTCATGCAAGTTGCTTATTTGAATATTTTGCGTCATGCTGGTTTGGGTTTAATTTTACCTGGCCCATTCATTCATTTTTGCTTTCCTCTAAGACTCTGTTTTTCTCTGTATGGGGAGGATGAGGAAACTTAAATTGTCATACAAATCTTCAGAACTTTTGAGCTCTGTTTGCAATTTTTCGAACTGTACTATTTCAATGGAAGCCATCTTCCAATCTTTAACAGACATTATACCTTCAGCCATTCCTAAACTCAGTTTAGTGATGAAGGTCCAACGTGCTGATTTCTTTCGAAGGCTTAAGCCAGACCCCCCTTTGCCTGATAAGTATTCCTCATCCATATCTATCAAACGTTTACTGGATGAAATAGGAGCACTTTGTCCTTTTTGTGGAAGAAACCAACCTAAGACATCATAATTTAAATGAAAAGTGGTATTCCATGGAGTCTCATGTTGCTGATGTCGAACAAAGACAAAGGGCCTAATTATGAGTTTGGCGGTCTGATGGACCACCAAACCCAAGGTGGTAGCAGCATCAGAGGACCACTGCTACCATCAGGGATCCGCGATCCTGTTGGTCTTGCAGCAGTGTGAGCCGTGCTTAGATATTGGCAGTGCCACTGCAGCACTGCACAGCATATTACAAGTTTTCTTACCACTGCAGTTTTCAAAGCAGTGAGCCTGCCATGAAAAGTGTGGCGGTGAAAAAATTAAGGGGGCCCTGTAGGCCCTCTGTTGCCTCGGGGCAGGGGGGTGCATAGGGGGGCATATGTTACGCCCCCTGTATGCATGCAATCTCAGTTCCTGCACTGCATGGACTTCACAGTCCATGCCGTGCAGGTACATGCCTTGCCAGTCCGAAGGAGATGCCTTACTGAGGTTCACATATGAGCCTTAGCACAGCATTGCTCTGAGACTGCCACAGTAGGACCGTCCAACCTGGATTCAAATCAGAATCCGGTGGGCAGTCTCAGTACAGGTATGGTGGTGTGGCAGCAGGAAGCTGGGATGGCAGTCTGCTGCCACACCGCCAAACTCGTAATCATGCCCTTAGTGATATTCAGGGTGAGACAGACAAGATGCCTTCTATGCTAAATGAGATTAATCTACTAAGAAAGCATGTTAAATACTTGGAAACAGGAATAGGCTCAGTAACCTTCACATTTATGGTCTTCCTGAGGACATTAGAGTCAAGGACCCTGTTCCATTTTTTACTAACTTCTTGCCTCAGATTTTGGATCTTCCAAGCTCATAAAGTCTCAATATTCAAACAGCCCACAGACTGGGTCACAAGCATTCCACACAATCATTTCCCTCTACACATAGAGGAGTTATTATTTTATTCTTAGATGTTATGGATCTTCTAAAGGTTCAGCAAGCTGCAAAAACTGAAAAACTATTTTGCTCTGGTGAACATCTATTCTATACTCAATATGCTGCTAAGTCTACAGCGGATAGACGAAGAATCATAAGAGCTCATTTTGGTTTGCTTCGTCCATGTTTTTTCAAAGTCACCTATATGGAAAGATCTTACAGAACATAGGACATTCATACAAAATGACTCCAGTGATCCATGGATGTTATTGGTCCTTCTACTCATTAATTCTTAGCATTTAATATATTTTGATATGATGCTTCTCGAGTATTAATTATTTTTCCTAGATATTCCTTCAAGCTGTATTTCAATCTCTTCATAGTAATGTTTTCAATGTTTATTCTCTTAGGATGTGTTTTACACTTTTTTGTTTTTATATGTTTTTTCATATATATCATGTATATTTTTCTCATTTCAGGTTTGTTTGCTGTGTATCACTAACATGTAACTATCTTTCCATTATTGTTCGTAATCATTTCATCCTCGTATTGTGTTGTCAGCACGCCATCCCCTTTTTTCCACTACAAGAAAGTACAATGTCTAGGCTCCATTTTTATGATATGTACTGTCTTCTTTTTGTATATCCTTTTGCTCTCTTACTATGCTCCTTCTCTCTGTTTTTATTGCTTATCTTTCTCCCTCCCCTCCTCCCTCTTGCCTTTTTTCTTCCAATATTTCCTATCTCACTTTCCTGTTTTCATTAATTTTATCTTGTGTCCATTGTTGATCAGTGCTTTCCTTTATATTGTTCCTCTATTATAATTCTGGGTTATCACTTAGAATGTCAACAGATTAAATAGCCCTATCAAAAGCAGAGAATTCTCTCCAAACTTAATAAATATGAACATGATTTAGTTGTACTTCAGGAGACCCACCTTACAGAATTGAGAGCCCATAGACTCAAAAGATCTTGAGTGGGTACAGTTCTTGTTTCACCTACTCAAAATAAGAAAACAGTGTTGTCATCCTATGCAATACATATTTAGATGTCTCTGTTCCTTCTCAAGAAATAGAAAATGATGGTAGATGGATTGTAGCTAAACTTAACATCAACAGGATTCCTAGGACAGTACTTAATGTTTATGGTCCTAAATAAAATGATGCTATATTTTGACCTGACACTGAAATACAACGATAGGATGATGAGTACTTTTTTTAGGATAGGAATGTAACCAAATTGGAGATCCATTCTTATATAGGCAATCAACAGTAAAGAATGCTCCTCACAAAATGCACAAACTGTTTTTTTCCTTTATATCACATAGATCCGTAGTAGACTACTGGAGAATATGTAACCGTACATCAAGAGAATACACCTTTTTCTCTCTATCCCAAGGTTCTCTCTCTAAACTCTAAACTACACCATTTATTTTTCAGTAAACACCTCTCTCAAAATCTTAATAATGTTGAGGTGGAGCCAATTTTGATTTGAGATCATCCTCCTGTTCTACCTGATGTTAATGTACTACCTGTCCATCTTTAGTTTCCGTCTTTATTCATTGATTTTGCTTCTGAATTTTTCTAACATTCATAATGATTTGGCTACCTTCCCTGAACTATAATGGGATACTTTTAAAGCTTCTGCACATGCTTTATTTTTTATGTTTCCAAGAAAAAATAATTCATTCAAGAACCATAATATTTTGTTAGCTACTATTAGGAAATTGGATCATCAGTATTACTCCTCTAAATGAAACATTCTTCATGTCTTAGTAGTGGAAGAATTACACTTTAATCAGATTTCCAGAGATAATGCCTCTACATACTTGCTGAAAAGTTGTGCATGTTATTATGGAGTTCATAATAAAGCAGGGAAACATCTGGCCAATTATCTTGAAATAACAAAAGATTGTACCAAAATAGAATCCCTGCAGACTAGCCTAGGTACCCCAATATTTAATGACACTGATATTTTTGAGGAATGTGTGAATTTTTAAAGTAATCTATATACCTTGGAGTCCACCCACCTAGAGTCAAATATCAACTCATTTTTAAAGTCTATTAGCCAACTAGCTAATTCTAATATAGATGTATCTATTTTGGAGCAATATGTATCTCTTCGTTGAATTGTTTCTGCTAATAATTTATTTTGAAAAGTTAAAATGAAAGGACCGATGGATTCTCCATTGAATTTTACTCCCATTTTTCTAATATATTATTGCCGAGAATATTCAATCTATTCTCATCTTTTTTCATCTCCCAATTCACCTAACGGCACCTTTTGGGAGCAGCCATCTGCCCTTTACATAAAGATGGGAAAAACACTACCTTATAGAAAATGTACAGGCCCATATCATTAGTTAATGTTGACTATAGGATTTCTGCTAAAATCCTTGCTTTATGTCTAGAATCCTTTTTAAACTCAGTTAATTGGCCATGAACAAGCTGGTTTTATAAAGGGACAACTTAGCTCTGACAATACTAGACTGGTTTTTAATATCTTAAGTAAAGCTTCTACTCTTAAATACTCTTTGGCTGCTATCACGATTGAAGCAGAACAAGCCTTTGGTAGGCTTCACTAAAAGTTTATGCTGACAAAATAATCTCCTTAACAAATTTTATGTCCACAAAATAATCTCCTTAACATCCGTGTTATATGACTCCCCAAAAGGTTCCATATAGTAAATGGGAGAACATCCAACTTTTACACTCTTCAAAGAGGTGTACCCCAAGGTTGCTGCTTACCTTCATTATTGTTCATCCAAGCAATTAGAACCATTTATTTCCAAAATCAGCCAAAATATATTAGTTTAGGTTTTCAATGATACTCATCGTTTGATGCTTGTAGCCTGTGTGGATGACATTTTTCATTTTATTTCAAATCCTGAAGTATCTTTACCAGCCCTATCCCATGCCATTTTTACTTTTTCACAAGTCTCTGGATATAAAATCAATTTGGATAAAACTGGAATTTTAACTTTAAATAAATATTGTAATAAAAAATATTTGAATCCTCTGGTTTCACTTGGAATCCTACAAAAATTAAATATTTGGGGACCGGGTTTACTAATTCAATTCAATGAATACTTCAATATCCATTAATCTTAATGATCTTCTTCATAAATATTTTTTAATCTTGTCGGGGCTCTATTAGGATGAGGATGTCCCATATTATTCTTTATACTATGCTTATGATACCTGTTTAAATTCCCCAGACATATTTCAGTAATGGAATCACTCTTTTATGGAATAAAAAGAAATATTGTATATCCTTATCCAAACTAAAAATATTAAAAGGGAAGGTGGTGTCAATTTCCCTAATTTTCAGCAATATTAAAAGGACTTATGTCATCGACAGGCATCTTTTTGGTTACTCAATAACTCCTCTCCCTTTATACTGCTTTGGCTAGATATAGAAACATCTCCAATGTATCCCTTTTCTTTCAGGTATTTATTTCTCATTCCCTTCATGCTCCTCACTAATTGTCACCTATCTTTAAAGATATGTGCAAAATATTACCACTGCTTTTCCTTGTAACCCATTATATAGTAATACTTTTTTTCAGATGCCCATTTGGTATAATAACTTTATTAAACTTAATATTAGACCTATCTTCTGGAAAACATGGAGAGCGAAAGGTATGATTTGCATTGCTTCCTGCTTCCTTTCCTCAATTCCAACAGAATCTTAAATATCCTAAATCGTTTCAAACCAAATTTACTATTTTGATGAATATAGTCCTAGATATCTTCCTAACATTGTCTGACATTTCTAATGACATCCTAATTATTCTGCCTTTGCTTCATGCTTTACCTTCTTATCCTAATGCTTCCCTTATATATACATTTTTATATTCTTCTGGAAATTTAAAAGCTAAGACGTTGTCAAAATCCTTATGAAAAATGAAGGGGGTCATTACGATACCGGTTGGACCGGCTTCCGAGGTCCTTTTGGAGGTGGTTAGACCTCCGTGCTTTCATCAGAATAAGTTAATCCACCAGAATATGATGCACACAAGGTGTACTCTGACTGACCACTGACAGACTGCCGACTCCGACAGCCCTTCTCCAGCTGCTGTGATGGAGGTCGGAGAAAAAACAGCAGCCATAGGGCAGTGCAGGGATCTCTGACTGCCGTCCAGATTATGATGTGGGTTTCCGATGACCCCCCTGCACCTAAGCAGCTGTATCCCGATGTCTTCGACCCTGTGGAGCTGGAATCTAGGTGGGTGCTTCTGCTGTATATATCCCCATTGACTGGACTGTGCACAGTACGCCACACTCAAGCAATGGGGTACATGGAGCACAAGGCATATTCCCACATATGTCATGCATTTGGGTACAATTCACATGTTTTCTGTGATTTTGTATGCACTTGCAGCTAGATTTTTGGAGACATGTGCACCACCATAGATGAGACCACCGCAGTAGCAGCAGTTGCATCGTGATACCGGCGGAGGGAACTTTTCCAGCCTCGGTGGTTGGAATCGAATCGCGGCTATGGCGGTTGGATGGTCGGTCCGACTGACATTATAATGATCCCCTGAGCTGGGCTTTACACGAGCAATTTCCCTTTGAAATAAATTATTTCTTAAATTTCATAAAATGTCAAAAGCAGCCAGGTCTATTAACTGCACTCATAGTGATTTAAAGCTTATGTTTTTTAGTGCCCTAATAGTTACATTTTTGGGGCATTATGTTTGGTGTCAAATTAATCTCATTTTTCAAACCTCTATTCCATTTAGTATTATCTCTCTACGTTTAGGCAGTTTGACTGAAAACTGGCATTCAGACTTCCCTAATAGTCAGTGGTGGATGGCACAGGTAAGAGCGGTGTAGTGGGGCAAGGGCGGGGCGGGGTGGGTGAAGTCGACAGATGACAGTGTAAGTGAAATTAAATAAATAAATCAATAAACCGTTTACCTTGCGCTTGCTGCATCGCTGAGTCGGCGATGCCGTGAGCGCAAGGTAAGTGTATTTATTTATTTTATTTTACCTACCCCGTCATCTGTCGACTCCCCCCACCTCATCCGCCCTGCCCCTTGCCTGCCCTAGACCTTTTGCTAACCATAGCGTCCAACAGATTACTACCAATTGAAAATGTACCTTCAACACTTCATACAAAGCCTGGTGGTATACAGTATACCTATGATGCTAAACTTGAGTTGGAAGAAATTAACAAGGATGTAGATGGATATAGAGATTACTTAATGAACAGGAAAACCAATAAACTTAAGAAAGACATCAATAGGTTTAGCCAAGAACTTGCCTATCCATACCTCAACGATAATTATTATGAGCAACAAAATTATCAGGGCTGGGACAAAAACTCTTATACAAGACCCAGGTATGCAGAGGGAGATAGGAAGTAAATAACATTCTCCGAAACCTCCGGATGTAGCAGCGAAGAAGAATACACACATAGGGAAGAAAATGGCAGAGGGCCAACAGAAGAACATGGGTTTTTTTTAGAGCAAAGAAACAGGAGCGGCAGGTACAATGGGAACCAGGCAAGGGGTCAACCAGTTCGCAATCAACCTCCGCATAAATATATGTAAACCAGGCACCAGAAATATTGGCGATAGACAAGATACCCATTATTAACTTATCAAGTAGATCCTTGAGCAAAAGTGAAATGGTGGTGTTGGGTAAAGGTTTTAGTTTTGTTCCCACAGCAAAAGTCAATAGGTTTCAATTAGAAAGAGACTTTAGATTAGGTTGAGAAGATTCTTTGAGGATAGACCAATGAGAGAGTTCCATAATGTTACTGGCCTTAGACCAAAATCCACCTTCACTCCGTCCCTAGCCCAAGTGGGAAGTAATATAGAGACTTTTAAAAGAGTGGTGGAAATCGACATTCAAAACATAATTAAAAAAGAATTTTCTAATGCACAAAACTTAGATAGGGCACAAAGAATAGCCATCAGTACCCTTAAAGAAGATCGTTCACTATCGAACAAACCCGCCGATAAAGGCGGGTGTGTGGTGATATTCGATACCCAGGACTATGAAAACAGGATGTTCAAGCTTTTAAACGTTCAAATGCACTGAGACAAACGTGTAGTGACCTCTTGGAGGAAGCCAAAAATCAAGAATGGATATGCGTGGAGGAATTCAGATTCCTCTACAACAATAATCCTAAAATTCCGGCGATGTATGGTTTGCCAAAAGTGCATAAGGACCATGAGGACTCCCCCATGCGACCGATTGCCAGTTGCTTGGGTTCTTTGTTAGAACCACTAAGCAAATATAATGATTTTTTTCTGAAACCTCTGGTGAGCCCATTAAATCTTATGTGAGGGACTCCACCCATATTATCAGTATGGTGGAAAATAAACCCTTCTGTAAGGAAACTCAATGTCTAGTGACCCTAGATATTGAGGCCTTATACACTAATATACCACAACAATCCACCATGGAGGTAATAAATGAGATTCTCGAAAACACAGATATGGAGGGAGTCAATAAAGAATTTATTGTGGAGTGCACAAATATGGTGTTGAAGAACAACATTTTTCTTTTTAAAGACCAGCTATTTCGCAAAAATAAGAAAGGGACCAGTATGGGCGCAACCTGCGCTCCTAGTCTAGCGTGTTTGTATGTTGGGGAATTTGAGAAACATCATATTTATAATGAGCTAGCACACTTTTGTGAGAACATCTGCGAATGGCATCGCTTTATTGATGACGTACTCTTTATATGGAATGGCCCTATGGAATCATTAGAAGAATTCCTCAGCTGGTTGAATCTGGGGGAAAACAATCTCAGATTTACTGTCCATTGTAGTAAAGACAGTGTAGATTATTTGGATATTACCATCAGGGCAGAGGGTGGAAAACTGAAAGTGGAATTATATACTAAACCTATGGATAAAAACAATCTACTCCACTATTCCAGCTTCCACCCGAAGTCTCAGAAGGATAATAGACAATTTAGTCAATTCCTCTGCGTTCTGAGAAATTGTACGGAACTGGATGACTTTTATAAACACTCTGAAGCCTTAAAAAACAAATTGAGAGACAGAGGATGTTAAAAGAAGCTGATATCTCATTCATTCAAAAGAGCCAGATTATTCAACCGGGAGGCAATGTTTGAGGGACCCAAGAACGCTAAGAAGATGACCAAAGTAGTGTTTGTTAGCCAGTTTTATGAGATCAGCAACAAAATAAAAAATGTCATTAACAGACACTGGAACATATTAAATGATGATGAAGGTGTCAGATTAGAGAAACCCTTATTTGCATACAAAAGAAATATGAACCTACGCAATCAGATGGTTCAGACATATAGGGAGGAACCAGTCAACAAACAAAGAACTATTGATAACTCCACAGTGAAGGAGAACACCAGATGTGGCAATTGCTCTCTGTGCCCACAATGTATTGTGGTGAAAGAACTACAACATAATGGCAGAACCATAGTGGCACGCACGTTAAACAACTGTTGTAGCAAAAATGTTATCTACCTACTTAGATGCCCCTGTGGCCATGCTTACGTGGGGGAAAGTGGTAGAGAATTGAGGACACGTTTATTAGAGCATAGATCTGCCATTAAAACTAAGAAATTGAATGCACCATTGGTAGCACACTATATAGAACAGGGGCACAAAGAGACGGAGTTTTAATGGTACAGTTTAGAAAAAGTAACCATCAATAGAAGAGGAGGCAACATGGAAGACCAAAGGAAAGCTAGAGAGCAATGGTACATTTCTATCTTAAATACCATTAGACAAGGACTCAATTCATCAGAGGAATTGGAGAAATTAATAAAATAAATGGAGTTCTTGACTTAGGATGACTAGAACAGACCACCTGATAGAGTGCTCCCATTATTGGAATACTTGATTGGCATTGATTGAAGGAGCAACTTTCTGCCAGTTCCAAGATGGAGGCAGGAGGCAGACATTAATAACAGCCAACTTGCCTTTGGCTTGTATTTACAATGATCTATATGAGTATACTGATAAAACCACTCCGAAATGTATTATATTTATGTAACTGAAGTGCCTTTGGCATGTATCTTTAACAATTCATATCTAGTACACTATTAAAACTGCACTGGGTTATTATAATCCTATAGCTAGAGCGAGGTAAGTCCTTCTGAAGTCTCTTTTCGAAGATATCTCAATATATTTTACTATATATCAGGAAGAAGTTTGATTCCCTTCCAAAATGACGGCATTTTTTAAGTCCCTTTTCGAAGACATATCGATATAGTTTCTTAAACTGCAGGAAGAGGTTTTAGTCCCTTCGATAATGGCAGCCTTTATGAAACTCAGCAGTCCGCCTTCTATGACTATGCGCTCACCAGCTGAAGGACAGGTCGGGTGTATTTAAGAGCCGTTGTGTAGATGCTCTGGAATCTATTGTGAAACTCGAGGAAGCTAGGAGCACGTCAGGAGACTTTTGAGTACCGGTAAGCAACACAAACTATTGGGCATTTTTTGAGACTAAGGGGATTGTAAAATGGACAGGGTCTTCACAGTGTTCTCTCTCTTTGTTTTATTATCTATAAGATGAGTGGCCTATAGAACAGAGGGAAAATATTTATATGAGTGTATGTCCTTCTTTTTTGTCCCCTCTCACTAATAGGGACATATTAAAATCCTTATCGCAAGTATATTGATACTCTGAGGCCATTGTGAGAAGGAAGATTTCACAGGGGAGAACACAGATTCACCCAGCATTTTATCTATCTTGGTGGGTTATACCATTGCACAAAAAAATTAATGAGTATGTTTGATTAAGACTGTTTAATGAGTAGGTTTGTTTGAATTTATATGTGAATCACCATGGATGGAGCCGAAAATTTTAATATGAATGTTTTTTAGATTTATTTCATGTTGTTTTATCAGATTTAGAAAAAAGACTCTAAATGTTCTTTTTATGTAATGTTTTTATAGATGATTGTGTTGGGAGACACTAAAACCATATTTGTAAGCCTGAAGAAGGTGGTGGATCAGACTATACCACCGAAATGCGTTGCTCTATGTTGAAAGGGCACCCAAGCTGTACCGGTTCTACCAGGAGTAAAATAACTTTTTAAAGTGTTGAACCAGGGCCATTAATCTTTGCAATTTACACTTGGTGTGCTACTTTTGGGTCTTGATGACAATATTGCTTGTGATTTTCTCCCATGTTTTTTGACTGAGTTGTTTTTAACGTGTATGAATATTGGATGATACACATGTTTTTAAAAACTCTTTCTATATTTTCTGAATTTTGAAAGGATCCTGTTAATAAAAACATTTTATATTATAATTGTTTGGTTTCTATTCAACTACTGGTGATTATGTTGTGTGGGTATGAAAGTAGTGGGTAAATGTATGCTTAAAAGAAACACAAAGGGATATTATGTTTGAAACAGGGTATACAGTATGCTACAATCACAGACTAGCTAGAACATATGCTGATTCTCCACCTATTCCCTTAATAGAGACTTATTATGGCTACTTTTCAAACTATTTCTCACTAAATCTAGTGAAGTCTCTACTGCTAGGCAGTCTTTAAGATATGGAAATATTAAGCCTCCCTGAAGTGTTTGAATTCTCTGTTATATTTATATATTTATACCACCATCCTCCCCTTTGACCCAGCCAGATGGCGGGCTCAAGGGATGAATCTGCAGATGTTAAGGATAAAAGAGATATGGAAATGAGCCACACTGTAGGTTGGTTTAGCTAGTTCTTTCTCCACTGCTGAGATTTCAGCTATCATAAATTTTGGAGGAATTGTGATTTCTGGGACAAGAATATGCCACAATTTGGAGAAAGTTGTCATGCTCAGGTGTGTTGCCTTGCACCTCATTGGACAGGAGTGCTCTCCTGCTTGACCCCAGAAAACACTGAATAAATATGTGAGATGTGTAGAGCCTCGCAGATCCGCTGCTTGAAACTAAGAGAAGAAGAAGGATTGCCATGCTGGTAATTTGATTTGCACCACCATGCCCTGCATTCTGACTGACTGTGCATGCTGCTATATCTGGAACTACAGCCCTGTGGATGTACCTTTCTGCAAAAGGATTAAAGAGTGGAGTCCCTGTAAGCTACAGGTAAACAGAGCTCATCTGCACCATCACTACCAAGAGTTCCCCTGTGTGTCCAGTGGACGTTTAGGGGTTTTGTCTCAGAGCATTGTAAGAGGTGTGGTCCCAAACTTTCAAGTACCATCTTGGAGCTTCCAGATGCTTGGGTTGTGTATTGAACCCTTTGGACCCTCATGAGCAACTTCAGGAAGAATAATATAAGTTTGGAGCATCTTTGAAAAAAGCTCCATAAAGGTGACCAACTCAACTGTGAGACCCAAGCCGGCCACCTTCAACCGTGACCCGGCTCGGATTGCAGGTTTGTTTCACTTAAGAGCTCCTTAGCTGTGACTTCAATAGTTTGACAGGGAGCTCCCTAAAAGTCAAGCCATTAGACTAATGCATTTCAGAGTGGTGGTCTGCACCACTACACTGAAATACGTAGTCATCCATTTATAATGCATCCTCAGCTGCCAAACCGGAGTTGTTAGCACCACTGTCAGAAAGCTGGCGACAGCGAGCAGTCAGTGCTGCTTGCAGCAGTATTGGGGCAGCTCGCTCAGCTCGTTCTGGGCTGGCCTTATCAGGCAGGCTGAAGATACAATGTAACAAGATTAGTTCATTCTCCCACCGATTCATTCATATTCAGTGTGACGTGATGTCACGTAACGGTGTGAGTCAGTCTGCAAAATGGCCAATGGCTAGTGCCAAGACAGACAAGACAGGAGAGACACTCTCTGTGTCACTCACACATTGGTGGGCTGGCCTGGTCACTTGTGGCGTGAGAGGGCAGATGTGATATGAGTTTGTCAGGGCACTCACCCCTGCTCGCACCACAAGTTGAGCGCTCACTGTGTCATACACTGTCAACCTGCGGCGGCGGGCCCTGACCCGGACCGCACCCAACGGAGTGGTGGTGCCCCTCAGGCAGCCTGTGGCAATGCAGTCCAGCTGCACTTAGTTCAGCAGCCATAAACATTTCAAAATGCCCCAGGCGCCGCAGGTATGCGCGTTGTTGACTTGACTCATGAACCATAGCAGCAGCCGAGTCTGTGTAGGAGGGAGTTGCCGCAGTGAGCTGGCCCTTACCGTGAACGGCACTGCTCACTACAGTAAGTGTCATTAGTACCAGTTCTGTGGGTGTGTAACGAGGCTGGTTAAAGTTCTGTTAATCACTTTAATAACAGCAAAGCTGGGTCTTATCCAAAGTCCTCCTATTTTTGACTGTGGACATATTGCTGTTCTCTATTCCTTTTTGTGTTGCAATTTCACCCTAAGTGGGAAGGGTATACCCAGACGTGGGTCCCGTGCTTGCTACGCCACCAGTTTCAAGTTAGCCTGGCTGATGCCCCAAAACCGGTCCCAGGATGCTTGTTTTCCGGTCCAGAGAAAACCTGGCCTGGCAGTTTGGGCTGGACTGCTCCATTGGGGCACAGGATCAAGGCTGATTTGCATATGGCTGGTTCCAAACAGGAATGGCGTGGTGAACAAAATAACGATGGATTAAACCCAGATCTGTGACTGGGAGTGAAGTTTGACAATGTTCAACATTCCGTCCATCATCTTTTTGTGTTGCAATTTCACCCTAAGTGGGAAGGGTATGCCCAGACTTGGGTCCCATGCTCGTTACGCCACTGGTTTCAAGCTAGCCTGGCTGATATGGGGTGATGCCCTGAAACCGGTCCCAGGATGCTTCTTTTCCGGTCCAGTGAGAACCTGACCTGGCAGTTCGGGCTGGACTGTTCCCATGAGGCAGAGGGTCAAGGCTGATTTGCATATGGCTGGGTCCAAACTGGAATGGCGTGGCGAGCAAAATAACGATGGATTAAACCCAGATCTGTGACTGGGGGTGAATGTTTGACACTGTACAACATTCCGTCCATCATCTTTTTGTGTTGCAATTTCACCCTAAGTGGGAAGGGTATGCCCAGATGTGGGTCCTGTGCGCGCTATGCCACCAGTTTCAAGCTAGCCTGGCTGATGAGGGGTGATGCCCCGAGACTGGTCCCAGGATGATTGTTTTCCGGTCCAGAGAGAACTTTGCCTGGCAGTTCGAGCTGGACTGTTCCCATGGGGCACAGGGTCAAGGCTGATTTGCATATGGCCGGGTCCAAACTGGAATGGTGTGGTGAGCAAAATAATGATGGATTAAACCCAGATCTGGGACTGAGGGTGAATGTTTGACAATGTTCAACATTCCGTCCATCATCTTTTTGTGTTGCGTTCTCTATTTCTCCGCACCCCGGGGCGGGCGGGTGTCACCCAAGAGAGATTCAAGTATGCCTCAGGGATGGACTTTTCTGCAGCACCTATCAGTGAAGAGCTGGAAGAGCCTGTGAACTCCACCAAAGCACATTAGGGCTCTAGAAGTTTCTCTAATTCTGCCAATCCATCATTTAACTGGAGCCAGAAAGAAGCCGCAGGGGCTGTATGAACAGGTCACCAGATCACCAGGCCGAGGCACCAAATGGGTGAAATGCACTGGTGAGGTTGCATGGTTTCTCTGCATTTCCAACTCTGAGGTGTGTCATGGAGGTGTATTAAATATTCTACCCGACAATCTTTAGTACAGTGGAGAGAAAGTATTACAAGGATGACTTTTAAAGTCTGTTTAATCTGCTTTATACGTGTCCCCCTCTTTTGTGGCTTCCAATGCATCAAGGGGGTGGAACACCTCATAGGATCCCAGATCCCAACTGTTTGCGCACTACTTCAGTACTAAAGTGTATCCTTTACAACATTATCAGATGGTGTAGCCTTTTAATTGGATTTGATCATTTATTAATTATTTTACATTTTTTGTATATTTGGACTGCATGCTTTATTTCATATAGAATACCTGTTTAGGATAGGGAAAGGAATATCTATATTTACGAACAACACTTGGGCAAAGCCTTCACTAAAACCTTTTGTTTATAAACGTAGAATAAAAACCTGCAAACTCATAGCCAGACCACCATGGAGTGTGCGTTCTTTAAATTATACTTTCTATAGGTGGATCTCTCAAACTGTCAGGTGTCATGGGTTAGTATCCCTGCTGTAAAGTTCATGAACCACACATATTCGTAGAACTGTGTATTTCATGAGGATAGCTGTGAGTTACTGCTTTTCTCACACATATGAGATCCGTCTTTGTTTACTTGTGGAATTTCTTTCACACACTGCACCTGGCGCTTATCTGAGGGTTGGAGGGTACTTCGTTTAAATAACACACCTTTAAAACCAACTGGCAGTGGGGTTGAATTATTTATATGTCAAGGAGTTTTCATGAATCAATAAAAATGTCAAGAAAACTATGGTGAATAATTGAGTGCTGCAAGATCAGGGTTTTGTCTAGTGACAGTTTTCATGAAAGAACATGAACCACACATATTTGTAAAACTATTTTTGATGAGGATTAGCCGTGAGTTAGTGCTTTGAACTAGGTTAGTGCCCTTCCATTTCTAGTGCATTGCAGCAGTTTTAAGCTCTTCTTAGAGTTTTCCATTCCTCAAATGGGTCTAATTTCTGACATTTATATGTTTCCCTCATATTAATTGCTTGATTTTGTCGTCGGGGAACGTGGCAGTTTTGATGGAGCAATTGATAGTTCCGCATAGTACGGGGACGATGGCCATGATGGCTATGTGGAAGATGTAGGGTGGGCAGGGGTCTGAAGGTGCTCAGGAGTGGATGCTCTTCATGGTCTTTAAGGTGTCTTCTGTTGTGAGTGGGGTCCAAGTGAGCAGGGTCTGTTGGGTGGTGACATGGGGGACCTGGAGCATGCGGAGCCCTTTGTTGTTGACGTTGTCATTGGTCATCCTAATCTTGATTTGAAAAAAGGTGCCGAGCCTGTTGCAGAGGTCTTGGGAGGGAGGGATGTCTGTTGATTCATTGCGAGGTTTGTCAAATTCCTTGATGATGGAGGAGAGCTCTTTGGTGTTGTGGGCATTGGTGAGGATTCTGTCTTGGAGGAATTTCTTCTTTGTGGGTTTGATGAGTTGATGATGTGCTGTCATGGCTGCTCTGTATGCGGTACGTGTTTCTGAGGTTTTGTTGCTCCTCCATGTCTTTTCGAGTTATTGGCAAGAGCGCTTGGATTCTTGGAGTGCAGGGGTGAACCAGTTTGCTTTCTTTTTTTTTTTTTTTTTTTTTTTTGAAAAACCTTTATTGACATTTTGATCATTGACAAGTATGGGCCTACAACCCCCCAGGGCCGGCCGCTAAGCAATCAGAGCAATAAGGTCAAATATAAGCACATGCGGCACCTCGGTAGCAAAATCTTCATACTAAGATAGTTCGGCCTAGGAGCCGCGCAGGTAGGACACCAGGAGAAAAGGGGTTTTTCATTTTATAATGAAACAAAACAGTAGGATCAGGTGCCGAACAATTTCCCAACAGCGATAAAGGGCAGGCCGCATAATAAACGTTAGCAATAAACAGCAATCTATCGAATCCATGGCGCAAACACAGGAAAGGATGGGGAAGAATATCAAAAACAGTTGCGCCTGCAGGCCCCCATACCTAACGCCCAGAAAACCCCAGGAAACTGTGGCACACACGGAGAGACAACGGTTCACAGCAAAAGAGGCGTACCACGCTGATCCCAGAAAAGAAGAAACAAGAAGAAACGGAGAAGAAAAAGGAGGCCATGGAAAAAGAGAGGAAGACTGAGAAAGAAAAGAGTCCCCCCCCCAACCCCCCACCCTGCACCTCTGCAAATGAGTATGGCCCCTCCCCCCAGCAGTGTGCCTGTCGCCCTGGAACTAGACCCGAAATATAGAAGAAACAGGGAAAAAGGAATAAGAAAGAACCCCACCAGGCGGGGGGGTGGAGAAAATATAATAAACTGGAGGAGGGCCTTCAGAACATACCCCCGGCTTCTCCCTCCCGCACAGTAAGGTATCCCAACAGCAAACAATAAGTAGCACCAAATCGACCATAACAAAAGGGGGAATGGGGAGCATTGCGCACCGTATATGCTAGTAACTATGTCCTGGGAGTACACAACCGTGAGTCCGCCCGTCTACCAGATGACCACCCCGAGGGATCAGCCTCATCCCTGACCACTCCTGGCGATGCTGCCCATGCCTACCCCTCGACCCAGCGCCATGTCCGACGTTCCAAGGTGAAGGGATGTCCCAAAACAACCGGGAAGCGACGCACACAGGTGGGGTGGAGGTCTCAGAACGCCAACACAGTCCGCCTCTCGGAGGGACATCTTTCCCAGTGCTGCCCCAGGATCTGCACTGCACACAAGGTCCGGGAAGGCTGAATCATCCAAAGTAGACAGACATTGCTGGGAAAGTCCCCGGGTCACCGGAGGTCGTGCACGGGACGAGGCCACCACCTTCCACTCGGAACCACTACCTCCGGAACAGACCAAACCCTCAGTCAGCCGATCATACGGTAGCATACTGTCCGGAGTGTCCGGCTGTGCACTAATCGCAGGGATGGCCGCGACATTATCCTCCTGTGTGCAGTGTAGGAAGTCCCTGTGTAACTGTGGACCAGCATACCGCCATTGTCCCAACGCTGATGCCACACCGTCGATCTTACTCCCCAAGACCTCGATGCCACGAGCCAAGGAGAAATGAAGGGCACCAAGGGCCTCAAGGAGGTCGCCGTACCCCCGCACTGCTCCCCGCGGTCGCTCTGCCACACTCCCAAAAGTCACACACTCCCAATCCTGCTGCGACCCGGTGGACAGGATAGTAGGCTGCATCGCAACAAGATGGCCGCCGGGGGAGGCCCGACTCGTATGGGGGCCGGGACCCAGGGACAAGCACCTCGGGGTCCACGTCGCTGGAGACAGGGGTCCGGGGGCAGGCACAAAGTCAGCCGTTGCGTGGACTCGGGCAACAGTCGTCTCCACCAAGGACCAGCAGCCGCGAAAATCCGGGTGCAATCTGCAAGGATCAGGGCGAGCTAGGGGCGGTGTCCGGGCAGCTCACCGTCAAAGGCAGGGGCAAACACCGAAGAGTCTGAGAACTGCACCCCCGGGCATGCCCTCGATCCACTACGCTTTAGCAACGGGAGCGGCCGCGGCGAGATGCAGGCCGGGGGCAGCACCGCTCCGGCGGACCGACTCCACCCAGTCACCACAGGCCGTTGTTGTTAAACTGCCACCCGGCCAAGGCGTCCACTCGAGGTCCCGGCTCCGGGGCTGCACGGGCCGCAAAGTTCATCCGCAGATTTCTCAGGCGGTACAGTAGCCAGAAACCCCGGAGTCACACGATCGGTTGCCACTCTCCTTCACAAACACGATCCCATGGCGCAAGCTGAGGATCTAGTACAGGATATCCGTGCGGGATGCGGAGGTTCACGGAGCCGGGAATCTACGCTGCCGTCTCGGTCGCCATCTTGGCTCCTCCCTCCCAGTTTGCTTTCTTGATGTGTCATCCATTGACTTTCTTGAGGAGGGGAGTGTGTCCGTGCAGTTTGTGATCCAGCGTGGAGGTTGTGTGCTGTGGTGTTAGTGTCTGGCATTAACGGTGGTGGGGTGCTGATGAGGGTGGAGGTGAGCTGGTCTTCGGTGACTTTGTTCCAGCTTCTACGGGGGAGGCAGTGGGTGTATTTGTGTACGGTGGGTTTTCTGAAGGAGAAGTGGATGCAGTGGTGGTCTGTCCAGAGGAGTTCCATGGTGTGGCTGTAGGAAACGCTGTTTCCTTCTGCAAAGACGGGGTCGAGTGTGTGTCGTGTTGTTTGCGTGGGGGCAGTGACAAGTTGCTTCAGTCCAATGTTGGCAAGGTTCTCTAGGAGGGCGGGGGTGTTGGGGTTGATGTGGTTGTCCAGGTGGAAGTTTAGATCCCAGAGAAGGATGTAGTCTGTAGAGGCGAGGGTGTGGGGTGCGATGAGGTCAACAATGGTATCTGTAAAAGGAGCGGGGAGGCCGGGCAGCCTGTAGATGAGGGTTCCGCAGAGAGTAGTTTTAGGATTGGTCTGGATCTGGAAGTGGAGATGCTCCATGAGGGTTGTGGTGTCGTCTGAGCGGTGGTTGTGATTCGGAGGGTGCTTTTCTGGATGATGGAGATGCCTCCTCCTGAGCAGGTGGGGAGGTCTTTCTTCAGGATCTGTATCCGTCTGGAATGGCGGTAGATGTCGGACTTGTAGTTTTCGTTGGCCTAGGTTTCTGTGAGTAAGGCGACGTCGGACACGTGGGTGTAGAGGAGGTCCCAGATTCTATGGCGTGCTTATGTAGGGAGCACACTTTGAGGAGGATGCAGTTGAGTAGTTTGTGAACGGTGAGGTCCAGAAAGCTGGGGCTGCTGCTGGGTCCTGGAGGTGGGTGAAGTGCAGTAGCAGTGACAACTGGAGATTGGGCCTTGGGTGTTGCTCAGCATCGAAAGCTGAAGTTGTTGCTGCGTTTGCGGTTGAGAGCAAAGAGGGTGCTGGAGTCATAGCGGAGGTGGGTCGGAGGACCAGGGTCCCTGGCTGTGGTTGGGTCACAGACGTGCACAGACGGGCTTGCCTGTATGCCAGCGATGCGGCCGTGCAGCGGCCGCCATTATGTCAGGGGAGGGCGATTAGCTGAGAGGCGGGAGCGGGAAGGACACACTGGAAGGGGGAGGGGCCACAGGGGCAGCAGCAGCGGGGAGAAAAACAGAGAGCGCAAGAGAGAAATGAGAGAAGAGAGAAAAAGAAAAGGGAAACAAGAGAAGAGAGAAGAGAGAAGAGAGAGCAAAGAGAGAAAAGAGGGCACGGAGAAAAAAGCCAAGAGATGTGAACAGCACAACAGTAAAGTGATCTCCCACTGGACCATCAGAGATGAGGTGCAAGCAGGAGCCTGCGGGTGGAGAAGGGCCTCCAACACCCCGTAACCAAGCTCAGGAGGTTCAGGGGGCTGCATGGAGAGAGAGCAGTCACACTGACCAGGTCAGTAGTCCACCTCTTCTTGCAACGCAGTGGCCGCCATTAAGTAGGGGTCAGAGGGAGGGCGGTCAGCTGGGAGGCGGAAGCAGGAAGCACACACTGGAGGGGCTACAGGGGCAGCTGCGGTGGAGAGAAAATGCGATGAGCAAAAGAGAAAAGAGAGAGAAGAGAGAAAAAGAAAAGAGAAAAGAGAGCAGAGAGAGCAAAGAGACAAAACAGAAAAGAGGGCACAGGAAAAAAAAGCCAAGAGAAGCGGAACAACAGCAGAGCAGAGTGGTATCGCGCTGGACCACCAGGAAAGAGGCACAGGCTGGAGCCTGCGGGTGGGGGTGGGCTTCAAACACTCTATAACCGAGCTCAGGGGGCAGCACTTAGTGGTGGATCTGCACGGGGGAGAGTAATCACACTGACCAGTTCACTGATCTAGCTCTTCTTGCCACGCAGCGGGTTCCATTAAGTGGGGTCGGTGAGGGCAGTCAGCTGGGAGGCAGGAGCGGGGATGACAAACTGGAGGGGCCACTGGGGAAGCAGCGGCGGGGAAAAAACATGGGAGCACGAGAGAGAGAAGAGAGAAAAAGAAAAGAGAACAAAGAGAGGTGGAAGAGCAGAGTGCTCTCCGACTGGACCGCCAGGGATGAGGCGCAGGCTGGAGCCTGCGAGTGGAGGAGTGCCTCGAACACCCTGTAACTGAGCTCAGGGGGCAGTACTTAGCAGTGGAGGTCAGTGGTCTAGGACCATAGAATTTGAATGCTTCATCATGGGAGCTGGTAGTAATCCCTATATGGGTGACTCAAGACGTCGGCTAGCTGGCTCTTTATACTTTTAGGTAGCAGCTTTCAGGTTCATGGTCATAGCTTTAAATCTTTTTATTTAAATGAGGACTTGTCTGCCCTCAATCGTCGTTGGAACATTTTGGATTAAATGTACAACTTTATTACAGTGGTTTCATTTACATGCAGTGATCTACAGAATTCTGTATCTACATTTCTTTAAACCTCGCTTTCCCGTATGTTACAGAGCTTTAGTTTCAATCGCCAGGGCCAGGTTATGAGCACCCACGAGTGCTCCGTCTTTCTATGACTGCAGTGGTTTTTGGTTTTTATTGACTGCACAAATAAATTATTGATTGCGTGAGTTTGTTCATTTTCTGATACTTAACAAGCTAATAATGGCATGAGATTTATGTATATGCCTTGGAGGCCGCATTTTATTTTCGTCGTGTCACGGATGGGCGGGTTCGGTGTTTTCGCAGAGTAGGAATTATGCTGATGGAAAATTCTACTCTGAGGACTTTCGAAATGAGCTCTCTGTACTGCTGGAGAGGAGATTTAGAGTAGTTGGGTGGGGAACGAGATGAAGTGCTTTGTCTCAAGATGGAAATAAATGCATTTGGAAATCTGGATCTCCGCATTAGAAGAGAAGTGTAAATGTGAATGACAATAAAATGGTGGTGCCTGACCACCACAATAACATATCCAGCCACCCCGTCATATCATGGTGTATGTGAGTGGCAGGGATTGAAGCTGCCACCGCAGCAGCATGTTCAGGCAGTGAAGTCAGCAGAAACAGCACCATCGCACAGCACTTACACTGCTACCAGTCAGCTGTTATGTTACGGCGCGATGGCTTGCTGCCACAGTACACCACCCCTAAGCTGTGTTATCATTGGACACTGTACCACACATGCTGATGATCCTTCAAGGGGGGGGGGTTCTATGTGTGTGGGGGCCTAGATGTCTCTCTGTTCTCTCTGTCTGCCCTTTGGAGCACCTCAGCTGCTTTTACTCCAAGGTTTTTACTAACAGTGGAGTGATATTCAAGTACTGTTAAGAACTGCACAAGGATATTGAACCTGACGAAAATGTAACATCCTTCACTTTGGCTCCAACAAGAGTTCATCTGAGTGTGTGAAGTCTCTAGAGGCTGAGGCTCGGCATTACTCGTGAAGCAAAGGAGCCAGAGGGTGGAAGGGAGGCACTTCACATGATCGTTTTTAGAGGCCAACACGAGAGAGTTCTCTCTGCCGGCCGCTTCTCCCCCTTTGTATGATTACTTGTCAGACTTCCATCCACGTCGTCACAGTTCTCAGAGTGCCAGAAAAAGCGGAAATGGACTTTCCTGATTCGGCGTGTTGCAGGGTTGCCTTGGTGCCATGAACCACAGATGAGATGACGCTCGCGCAGCTTACCTTTCCCTGCAGAACAATTATCAGACGGGGACTTGCCTGGGTTACGAAATTGAAAATAAACTTTCATTCATGTTTTTCCATCCACTAGTGCTGCTATATTGATTACAAATCTTCATGTGCGAGGGCCCGCTGTTGCTTTATGAAGGTTTATTACATTAGTGTCAAAACGTTTTTTTGCTCCTCCTTTCAAAATCAAGCCTTTATTAATTTTGGAATCTTTGTATGATGTAGAATGCTTATCGCTTGCCAATAATTTGTTAAATATGCATTTACTAATTATGCATCATTCATATTTGCCCCATAGTAGGTCACTGATACCCATGCACCTGCGTATCTATAGCATTCGATGTTATTTTTTACATACAAAAGCCAATATTAGAAGAATCAAACCTTCATCCCCAAAGGCTTTTACAGATCTTTGAAAACGCTGCACTCCAGGCAAGAGACAAAAAATGAAAACCCCTTATTAGAAATGGGGGTCTCTAGTTGTCAATGGTTTGCACCTATGTCCAAGTAGGGACCCTTCTTCCTATTCAGGGTAAGGGGGATACACTCCTAAAATAACCCCACTCACCCCCTTAGCGGCTTGGCACGAGCAGTCAAGCTTATAACAGAGGCAGTGTGTAAAGCATTTGTGCACACAAACAGTAATACAGTGAAAACACTACAAATGGACATCACACCAGTGTAGAAAAATAAGTAATCTTTATTAAAACCAAACAAGACCAAACCAACAAAAATCCACAATACAGTAATAAAAAAATGACTTTCAAAAGGTAGAACACACATCAGGGCATGTCCTACCTTTCACATACACTGCACCCTGCCCACAGCGGTACCCTGGGCCTTACCTAGGGGTGTCTCACATGTAAGGAAAAGAAAGGTTAGGGCTTGGCAAGTGGGTGCACTTGCCAGGTCGACATGGCAGTACCAAACAGAGCACAGACACTGCTGTGGCAGGTCTGAGATACCTTTACAGGCTGCTTCTGTGGGTGGCACAATCAGGACTGCAGGCTCACAAGCAGAATTTGATTTACAGGCCCTGGGCACACACAATACACTGTACTAGGGACTGACTAGTAAATCAAATATGCCAATCATGAAATCACCAATCTATAAACACAATTTACAGGGAGCACTTGCACTTTGGCACTGAACAGCAGTGGCAAAGTGCCCAAAGCACCTAGACCAGCAAAAACCAAGTCCAACACACAGCAAAATAGCAGGAGGCAAAGGCACAACATACAAGGGAAACCCATGCCAATTATGCCAGGTCTAGCAACCCCTCAGCTCAGCACAAGCATTAAAAGAAATCGTTATGATTACAGCATAAGATAAGAAGAATTAAAGATAGTTGGTGAAACACAAGATTGCCCAAAACAACAGATTGTAGTCATGTTTTTTTGTAATAATTCAAAGCATGCTTTTAGTTGGTCACTGTAAGTCTCGCCCGGTTATAATTTTATCTACTTACGAAAGGAAAATCCCCTTTCTTTCTATGAGTTTTTACCCATGTAACTATGGGCCACATGTTTTAAGCAATTCTATGATTGCAAACCCTATGATTCACAAAATTGCAGAGTTTGTGACAGCAAAATGACTTTGTTTCTGTGTACTGAATCCATTTGTGAGTCAGAAAATACTTTCTGACTTGCAAATGATTTTTCTGCTCCATTCCACATTTTAATTAGGAGAGTACATGAAAGCAGCATCCCCTCATAATTGCAAATCTCAGTATTATATATCAATGGTTTACAACTGCAATCACTTTTCAGTACCTTAGAAGAAGAGGTAAGTGATCAGCATTGGCCGGTGCAGGTAAGCACGGTGGGATGGGCAGGGCGGGAAGTCAACAGACAACAGAATAGGATTTATTCATTAATTTTCCCTATAACGTCGACTTCGGCCCTCCTGCCGTCCTGCCCCACTTACCTGCACCAGCCACTGCTGTAAATGATTCACATAGGGGGCTCCATCCCCCTTGTGAACCATAATTGGTAACCTCAGGGGAACAGGCAGTAGTCCATGGGACCGTACCCAAATAGTTTAAGAAACATGAGCTGCTTTAAAAAAAAAAAATTACCTATTTTGGAATGCACAGATACAGATGTAGGTCTGCTGTTCATAACATGTCACCATCTCTGTGTTTATAGCTATTCATAATGGTTACACATAGGGACCTGCCTAATTAATATTTATTTAGCCATTTTGTAACCTTCTGCAACTGGAGATTTTGCATTGCAACCTATTAGAACATACGCTACACTGCAAAATCAGAGAAACAAGCCACAGAAAAGCTGCAATTAATTTGCAACTCTTTTTTTGCGACTTGGTTCTGAGTACAGCAGGCCATACAAATTTTTACCAGCTGCACCCATGCTGATACATTTGTGCCCAGTTCTAGCCAATCTTAACTAATGTTGTAACGAGGAAGGAGCAGAATGTATTAGTCAGTGTGCATGTTATTATACCTGTGCCCACCCACTTGTTATTGTACATGCTTAACATGCCAATTTAAAAATGTTGTACACACAGTTATCTAATGCATTTAAGTAGAAAAGTGAACCAGATGATGCAGAGGTGAGCACCCAGAAATTTCTTAGGAAGAACTGGGCCAGAGCTGAGCCAGCGGTTCCATCAAAAGATTTGGTATGTAAATTATAAAGCAAAAGTCAAGTAAAAATGCGATATATTCCTTCAAATTAAAAACAGGTTATTTCATGAATGCTGCCACTTCAGTACATTCTATCATATATTTGCACAGGAATTTGTTAAAGGTTTCACGGTAATAGTACCTGAACATTACATGTCTGCCACCTCCAGTGCTCTGTCATGTGTGAACCAATAGATGTAGTTTGTCATATGCACTGCACATATGACCAATGTTGCTATTTCAAACGATGCATCAGTATTGGATTTTTAAGCACAGGGAAGGTTTTTATATAGCACACATTCTTAACAGAATTTCTTTAAGGTGGTCTCAGATTTGACTCTAAAAATGAAGCACAGATTAATAAAGTGATCCGGGTAGGCTCAGGCTCAGGCAGTTTGGCCAAGTAGGCAAGCTGGGGTTTGGACATTGGGCAATTCAGCCACTCGATGAATAGCTCTTTCTTTCCTTTACGCCCAAAGGACAATGCCTTGTGTTTAATTGTTTTATAAAACGAATTAGTATAATCTAATAAATGACTATCAATACCTACTGTCAATCTAACACGAAAAATGCATAAAATTTCAAACCTTCTTTCTTGGGAATAAAGTTAAGCTAAAGTGAGGGCACGAGATCCGCCGTACCCTTAACTATCATACAGGAAATAGGGAAAAGGTCATAACCTGGGAATCAATAAAACAAAGAGTACTCTTACTTCCCTCCTGGTCTTCAGTAAAAAGCATCTCTTTAGATCTATGCGCTCAGTGTGATACGTTCAAAGTGCATGTGAGGAATAAGATAGTATTTGGGATGCTTGGCTCGGCTCTATTATGACTTGCCGGTTCGCATCAGCTAGGAAGTGAGCCAGAGCCAGATATTGAGCCCCAGCCAGGCTCCAGCATTCCTTGGCCGGCCGAAAGACAATGGTAGTCCGGTGTTGTTTTTAAACATTCTAGACCCAGTTATGCTTTGTCAATTCTACAGCCTTTCCCCATCCTCAGAGGCAGAGTGCACATCATATTTGCACAAGATAGAAATGTAAGTTATGTTAGAAATGGGGGTCTCTAGTTGGCAGTGGTATACACCCTGTCCAAGTAGGGAACCTTCCTTCTAGTTAGGATAAGGGGATTACACACCCAAGATAACCCCTGCTCACCCCCTTGGTAGCTTGGTATGAGCAGTCAGGCCTATCTCAGAGGCAATGTCTAAAGCCTTTATACATAACACACACAGTAACACAGTGAAATCACTACAAATGGACACCACACCAGTTTAGAAAAATAAAGTATCCTTATCTAAACATCCAAAATGCACAACTCAAAATATGACTTTTCAAAGGTTCAAGCAATTTTGATTAATGCTCTAAATTCTGGTACAGTGTGTTCTGGTCAGTATGACCTGTCTATTTCACCTCTACCTCTGTTCACTATGCTCCCTAAAAATACTTTTTGTATGGTATTTGGTAACATCTCTCAGGCTTCTCTGAATGTCAGTAACCTCCATGTTAATACTCTCAGGATCCATGCAGACTTAATAAATGTATGATTCCCTCCATGAAAATGCACTGACATATCTTTAAGCTCCTTTGAGAGGAGCCTTTGGCTATCCTCTTTCTCACAGAAATATAGTTGAGTGATGGCTCAGAGCCGGATATTGCATTCACGATTCCCCTGAGTTATTTGATTGTTCATCATGATAGAGTGGGAAAGAGAGGTGAGGGAGTCACTATAATTACAAAATGCTTCCTGAAGCTTACCTCTTTTGAGATTCCGGAGCTCCAGGGAGCTGAATCTCTGGGTTTTTGCCTTTCTCCTTCAGCAAATAAGTCCTTGGCTGGAGTGTTAATTTACTGCCCCGCTGGTCATGCTCCTAAAACTTCTGTCCTCACTAGCTGACTGTCTGTCCTATCATCTTTCAAAAAATTCAAATTTCTCTTTGTTGGGAGACTTAAACATTCATTGTGCCTAGACAGTGGATCACCAAGTCCGTCTCCTCCTGGAAATTACATCCGTTTAGAATTTAAGTTAATTTGTAGACAAACCTACCCACTCCGCAGGTCATCTGCTTGATCCTGTTTTCTCTAATGGTTGTATCAAAGTTGCAGAGGTTTTGAGTAACAACTGATCGGATCACTCTACAATCCACTTTTACTGGACACTGGAGCAAGGCCTCAAATATAGAGGGCTTTACCCCTCCTTGTCTCATCATAATTGGGCCAACGAGTAGACAGAGGAATTACATCTATTCTTAATAATAGTTTCCAGTGCTATCAGGCAGGATTTAAGCTGATGCTTTGGTGGCTAATGCCTGGCTACGTAATTTGGCAGATCAGGTGACACCCATTAAGTCATCGTTTGGTGGTCTGAGATGCCCCTCAGCCCCCTACTTTGATGAGGAACTTAGATTAACGCAGCAGCACTGTAAAAAGCTAGAAAGATCCTGGTGAAAACTCCATCTGCCTGAGGACAAGGAGCGCCATAAAAGAGAGCTGTGTATTTTCCGTTGAGGAAAAAAAAGGCTCAAGAAAAGTATTTCACTAATGAAATTGCCAGGGCTAACAACAAACCTAAAGAGGTTTTAAAAAATGCAAAAAGTTTGTTAGTCCCTCCTCCTTTTCCCAACCCTTGGAAGCCTTCCTTAAACTCTGTTCTCAACTTTCTAACTTTTTTTAGGATAAGATTTTGGGCATTGTAGAGACCTTAAAGGCAGTGGGAACAAGCAACTGGGTTGACTCAGTTGGGTCAGAGGGCCATATTGTACTGGCCGCTATTAATAGTAGTGAGTTTAATTGGTCAGAGGGTCAGTCCACAATACTTCCAACATCCCACTCCTGCTCTTTGACGGAGTTCACAACCATTTCATTGGGGGACCCTAAGACAGCTCTTCAAGCTTGTAAGTCTGATTCTCCTGATGACCCCTGCCCGCCTTAGATTCTGGCTGTTAATGCAGAGGTCATTAATCCCATCTTGAACTCTCCGCTAAATAACTGACTGTGTGAGCTATTGTTCCCAGTTGGTGGAAGGACCCCAGGCTGATTCCATTGCTAAAAAAACATTTGACTGACAAGTCCATCTTGGCTAACTATAAGCCGATTTCTTTGTTGAAAACATTTTCAAAGATCCTCAAAAAACTGATTAATATCCAACTTTCTAGCTATCTCGAAGCCAAACAGTTTCTGCATCCTTCACAATCAAGTTTTCACCGGGGATACAGCACTGAATCCAATGCGGTGGAGGTTTCTGATGCCATTAAATTGGCCGTGGATAATGGTAAGAAAGTAGCCTTATTGTTATTGGACCTCTCAGCAGCATTCGACACAGTCTCCCATCTTAACCTGATGCAACGCTTGCATGACATTGTGTTAGGCGGAACTGCGTTGACCTAGTTGGGCCATTTTTTATTGAGCAGATGTAATTTGTATCTAACTCCAAACCCCTTAAGTTTGGGGTTCCTCAGGGCTCTGCCTTAAGTCCCACATTGTTTAATGTCTACACTTCCTCTTTGGCAACCCTTTTGGAATCCTTTGGAGTGCAGGTCATCTCTTACGCTGATGACATACAGATCCTTCTAAATTGGGACAGAAACATCTCTATCGCCCAAAATAGATTGAAGTGTGTTTGTCAGTGGTGTTTAATTGGATTCGCTGGAGTAATCTCAGTCTGACACAAGTAAGACAGAAGTGCTGGTTTTTGGATCCCCCATTTGTGGGGTGGTGGATCCTGACCTAGTTCTGCTCCATATCCTCCGACTCTGGCCAAAGTGGTTTGGAATCTCGGAGTGAAGTTTGATAATGACCTGTACTTTGAACCTCAGGTGGAGAGTTGAGTTGGGACATGTTTTGGCCTCCTTCAGTTCCTGAGAAAGTTGTTGTTCCTGCACCCTGTCAGAAGATGGAAGTCCATGCCCTATAACCTCATGGCTGGATTATGCTAATACATTATACTGGGGTCTCTATTTGTAACAAAATAAGAGACTCCAGTTGGTAAGAATGCAGCCCGGCATATGCTTAACATCCCCGGGGAACATCTTTGTCTGAACCCAACTCAATGAGTTGCTTTGGTTGCCCATTGGGGCGAGAGTGAGATTAAGATGCTTGTGTTATCTCATAAAGCTTTTTATGGCCTTGGCCCTAACTATTTAACTAAGATACTCGTTCACTATCATTCATACAGAACTTTACTTTCTGCTGATACTTTGCAGGCGGTGTTGCATAAAATGAATAGGAAAAGATGGAGAGGCACCTTTTTTTCTGCTTTGGCTGCGATAGACTGGAATGCTCTTCCCTTGCACCTTCATGCTACTAAGGTTGCTGGTTCTTTTAAACTTGGCCTAAAAACGTGGTGTGTAGCACTCTTAAAGCAAACCTACTTCACTTATTATCTATAAAAGTCAGGATTCTATTGCAATTGTAGACAACACACATTGCTCTTAGGGTGTTCTATTTACAGGCATACATTAATGGTCAGGAAAATGTATAGTTGGGACAGAGTACAGAAAACCTATGATGGACCCATATTGAAGGATGCAGAACCCCAAAATAGCGTTCTTGTGTTGGTTTGTGGGAACGCCACTGTCAGGCCGTCGGTGGTAGTCCCACTGCCATCCAGCCCATTGGATCCGACCGCCGCATTAGAATGCAGTCGGCTGGAGCCAGGCTGTCGGGAGGAAAGAGCGCCACGTTCCACAGGATCAAGGATCCCGTCAGTGCGGCAGTCAGACTCCTACTTCCTACAAGGAGATGGTGCATTCTCAGGCACCTCCATATGGATTAGGAAGTCCCTTTCTGCCTGCCATTTCATGGTGGTTAACCTGCCATGAAAAGGCAAGCGGAAAGTGACTTTGGAGGCCCCTAGCAGGGCCCCTTTCCACTCTAGCCCTCCGCTATGGGACCTGGGGGGCACCTATGGTGCCATCTAAACATGCCTGTATGCGGTGCCAGCCACTTAGTGCAGGGATGTTTCAAATGTGTATATTGTGTATTGCAGTGTGTGCGGCAGCCCACAGCACACACTACAATGCAAAATATACACATTGCAACCTCTGTGAAGGTGGTCGCATCGTAATGCGGGCAGCGGGACCTCCAACTTCTAGTTGGGCGGTCTTGCTTCCACCATGGTGCTGGTCGGATGAGAATCCAACCAGCATCATAATCAGGCCCATAATTTGACCAGCTGCAGAGCTTAAAGAATCCTAGGTGTCCTTAGGGGCCAAGTGATAGAAGCATTGGAATAAGTCGTTTCTGATCGAGAGCTCTTTTCTTTGTTTGACCTGCCAGTTAGGTACCTTGCCAAGTTTGTGAAGTCATTAGTACTCAATCATTTAATACAGCTATTTCATATGAGAGTATGTTTGTCTTTTTTGGATGTCACATTTTCTTAGACTTGGTTAAACCTGTAATATCTCACATTTTATCTCTAAACACACTGATCATTAACTACTTCATTGAGACTCTGTGGATGTTGCCAGTTTCATAGAGGGTAATGGAGCTTTTCAAAGTTGTTGATTTAAGTATGACATTGATGGACAGTGATAACAAAATTACCCTTATAAGCAAAAACAAGTGTTGCACTGTTGCAGGCAGATCTTGCAGCACCACTTTCGTTGAACGTCTGGTGCAGAAAATAGCAGTTAAACTGGTCAACTTCTTCCACAAATTGCGTTTCTGCACCAATTGGTGCATGTGCAAATGTTGGTGTAAAACTACGCAGCAAGTGCAAAAGTCTTGACACAGTCTAGGTCAGTAAGGCTTCCATTATTTATCCCAATTTCGTCTAGATCTGTTGTACTGTTGAAGTAATTAAATACGCCAGCAGGTAAGGAAAGCTTCTTTTACTAGCAAGTACACACCTCCAATTGCCAGTCCCACAGGTGACAGTCTGACAGGACGGCTAACATTCTAAACAACCTCCAGCTGAGGATTCTAAGGGAGAGGCCAAGAGGAGAAAAGGAGGAAGGGGAAATGGGAGAGTGGGAGGGACCACGTAGGCTACAACACATCTCCCTCCCTAAAAGGGATAAAAAGGAAAGTAAAGATAGGAAGAGAAGAGAGAAAAAGGTCAAAAGAGTGAGAGAGAGAAGGAGTAAAAGAACAGGAAGAACACAGGGAAACAATGCAACAGGTAAGCAAAACAGGAGTCATAGTTTGGGTCATTACAAAAACGTTCTGCCCCCTGGGAGGAAACGCTGTCCTGCCAACTCTTTTTTCAAGACCGAACCATCTTTGGACTGAAACTGGTCCTCCTCCCCCTTTTCATTAGGAATCAAATTTGGGGGGGCACTCCGTAAGTCTATCCATGCTCCACATTTTACTGTTTTCCAGAACCACTACATTGTTTTTGACCAGTTTTATCTTTTCTGGATCATAGAATTTGTCCCTTTTGCTGCTTGCCACTTGGGGCTTCCTTACCAGAACCCACTGCCCTGTTCTCCAGGCCTTGCTTCTGGTACCCCACTTTTTGTCGTATGAGTCTTTGTATGCCTTTTGCTGTCTCACTACTCTTTCTCCAACTTCTTCAGGGTAAAAAGTGATCGTCTTGTTCTTGACCAAAAAACTGGGTCAAAGCTTGGATCCCGCCTTTCTCCCCCTCAACATTTCAAAAGGAGACAGACCTGTAGTGGAATTGGGGTAGAGTGGTAAGACAATACCATGTCTCTCAAGGTGCTCTCAGTGGGTGTCCCTGAGGTCAGCGCCAACTGAATGGACTCTTTAACCATTCTGTTGGCCCTTTCAACTTTGTTGTTGGCCTTGGGGCAATACAAAGGTGTGCGCGCATGTGAGATGGAAAGATCTCTTAGATAGTCTCTCATTTATTCCGACATGAATTGTACCCCGTTGTCGGTGATGAGAGTTTCAGGAATTCCCTCCCTGGAGAATACTTCCGATAGGAAATCAGTGAGGGTCTTAGTATTGATGATACTGACCTTTTCTTCCATGCGTTGATCCATTAGGGGAAACCAGTATTCAGATCGGAGTTTAGCTTTACAGAGACTTCTCCCCAAATGCCCCTCACGGGTCAAATCCAATATATGATCCCTAATGCCTTCAGGAGGGACAAACTTGCCTGACTTCAATACCAAATCCCTTTCTAAGGATAATTCATCCATAACGTTCCAGAAGCACTGTAGTTCCTCTTAAAGAACCCTGCATCTGTGTGGCCAACCCTTGATGATAAATTATTTGACGGCTTCGAGCTCCAAATCTTGATCATAATAGGATTCCCATAGAGTTTGTATCAATGCAGGTGCTCTAACTTAAAAAATGGCATCCTCGCAAACTCACAACCCTCCTCCTTGGATACAGGAGCCCTAGACAAGAAATCTGCGGCACTATTCTTTCATCCAGGCACATATGTTATTCTAAAATTGAAGGTTTGGAGCCCCAGGACCCACCTGGCTATACGTTGGGTGGTGTTTTCTATTTCTTTTTTTGAAAAAGGGGAAAGTAAGGGTTTATGATCTGTCCTAAGCTCAAATGGTATGCCCCACAAGTAAAATTTTAAGTGGGTGATGGCCCAGTAACACGCTAGTGCCTCCTTCTCTGCTATGGAGTAATTGCCTTCCGGACGAGTGAGTGTCCTGGAGGCGAACGCTACAATTCTCTCCTGATTGTCTATTCTTTGTCACAAGGTGGCTCCTATTCTCTTGTTACTGGTATCAGTGGTAAGAAATGTATCCCTTTCCACGCTGAAATTACCAATGTGAGGAGCACTAGCAATCGAACTCTTGATCGCCTCAAACGCAGCATCGTGCTCCCTCACCCATTCAAACTCTGCCCCTTTCTTGTGTAAGTTCCTGAGTGAGGACAGAATTTCTTTTTGTGACCTTTGACATATATTCAGCCAGTGCCAGGAAAGACTTATCTCCTCTTTGGATGTGGGTTCAGGGGCTCTTCGTACTGCTTCCACCAAATCTGCTTTGGGTTTAATTCTCTCCTCTTAAATAGTGTGACCTAAATAGTCCTCTGAAGTTACATTCAGCTTACACTTGCTCACCTTGGTGGTAAAACCTGTTTCCTTTAGTTTGCTAAGTACCATTCTAAGATTGCAATTTTCTTCACTTTCACTGGACCCATGCATCAGTACATCATCTTGAAAGCAAAGAGCCTTTGCACACTCCTTCAATATGTGCTGCATTATTCTTTAGAATGCAGAGGCAGCTGATGCCAGTTTGAATGGCATTCAGAAAAATGTTAAGTTACCAAACAGGGTGGTGAAAGCAGTCAACATTTGTGAGTCTGGATGTAGGGTGACCTGGTGGTACGCCGATGATAAGTCTAAAACACTGAAGTACTTGGCAACTTGTATGGTAATTAACATCTCATGTATATTGGGTAATGGATGCCTGTCCACCCAGATGTTGGCATTTAGGTCCCTCAAGTCTACACATAGACAAATGTTTTTTCTATTGTCCTAGGTGGTGAGGACTATGGGTGCCAACCACTCTGAGCTCTCAATTTCCTTTATAGCCCCTTGTTGTAGTAGTTTGTGCAACTCAGCTTTTAAAGGTTCTCTTATGAGGAGGGGAATCGATCTGGTTCTGTGGACAGCAGACACGGCTCCTTCTTTGAGGGTAATCGTGTGCACATAGTTTTTTAAACTCCCCAACTGCTCTGTAAACACCTCCTGGAATTCCTTTGAGATGTCGCTGCCTACCTCTGTTGGCTCAACTAGTAGCACTTGGTCAACATTGTTGGGATCGAGAGTGATGCCAAGCTCCTTCTGGTGTTTCCACCCCAATAAACTGGAACCTTTCTTTGTGATGTATACCTTTCCAACCGTGTGGCTACCCTCGAAGCGTATTCTCATTTTTATCATGCCCACTAAAAAAATGGGTTCTCTGTTGTACCCACCAGGATGGATGTCTGCAGCCTCTACTACCAGATTATGTGAGCTGAAGTTTTTCTCAAACAGTTTCTCTTCTATAAGTGTATAGGGTGAGCAGGAGTCAGCGTACACTTGGATATTGACACCCTAAAGAGTGGGGTATTGTACAGGTTCTTCCTCAACCACTTGCTTTATTTTAAATGCAAAGTCTTTGTTCTCCTCACCTTTGGGGTCTGAACCATTTAAAAAGTGTACTCTTTCACTAGCAGTATTGTACACCTTGACAAAATGGCCCCTTCTATTGCATTTCCTACGTAGCACATTTCTAGCTGGACACCTCAAATTATTTGCCAGATGATTGAGGTTGCCACACCTGTAACAGCGCACATTCTCCTGCTTGTTGCGATGAACCTCTTTTTTACTTTCTCTGATCTTGAACACTGCGTCTTCACTCTGAAGTATTTTCACCTCCTCTTTCTCTTTGTCCCCCACTGTCACCTTTTTCATCTCCCTAATGCATAGTGCAGTGTTTTTTATGCCTTTGGCTATGCTAATGGCTTCCTTAAATCTGGGTTCCTGGGAAGCAGCTCCTCCTGTATTTTTGGGTGATTAGTATATCTAACAATCTTGTCCCTAATAAGAGAATCCATCAGGGTGTCACATTCACAGGTTGCTGTTAAAACTGCTATGTACGCTGATACTCTCTCCTCTTTCCCTTGGGCCCTTTTGAAAAACGTATGCCTCTCTAAGACTACATTGATTTTTTCCCTGAAGTGTGAGTCCAATTTTATTAATGTATAATCATATACATCTTCCTCTCCTTGCTCTCCCTCTAACACTTAATCAACATCTCTGCCAGTTATATCCTCATACACCCTCCTTCCTTGAAAACCCAAGATGTGTTGCTTCCCTACTGATGGGAAATTCACTCCCCCAATGTCTATGAGAGAGGTTTTGAAAATCCCTAGCCATCTACGCCAAGGTATGTCTGGTTTACCTGATTCATTAAGGAAAGGTGGGTGCTGGCTCATGCTTCCTGCTGCCATATTAAGTGCAGTGCCTAACTTTAGGTGAGCAAAACACAGACAAGCAAGGCTAAACAAAACTAAGCACTGCAGTTCTTAAAAAAAACAATGAATGTTACCCCTCATACACTGTACCTGTGGGAAAAAAACAGGGTTAGTAAGAATATGCTCATATATACCCATAAAATGGACTGTAGTACATAATGTCTTTTTTTTTTCTTTAAGAGGCTGGAAATCCCTGCTATGTACCACTTTGGAAATATAAAGAAATGAGGGTTTGTAAAAATGGAGTCCTCTTTCTATGGCTGCAATCAACAGAGTCACTTCCTGGAGAAATTCTTGTCAGGAAACACTAGAGGCCCCACCAAAGGAACTGAGGCGGCTGGAATACAACAAAGGAGACACCGTTAAATGATCCTGATGAGGAGAAGAAGAGCGAGCAGGCTGATAACACCAAGCAGAATGTCTACAAAACTGTGAAGAAGCTACCAGGCAGGTGTGCGCTCGGCGAGGGGAGCTCCTTAATAGCCAGCTGAGCACAGATGGAAATCCGATGAGGGCATACACAGAAGAAGGCCAACGACACGCAGCACGCAAAGAAAGCACGCAGCAGGGAGGCTGCCTCAGCAACGTCCATAAGTGTTCCCTCGGAGGAAAAGGAGATGGAAGAAGGGCTAGCAGGCAGTCAAGCGTGGATGCCCGGGAACACTGCCAACACCGCAGAAAAAAGGCCGATGTCACCCCACAGAGCAGGAGGGCAACAACAGGGCCAGCCCCCATGAAATACCTCAGGGGTAAATGAGCGGAACACTCGCTCAAGTGAGCTCAGAGGGCAAGGTGCAGTAGTGCGAGCATGCCCCGACCAGAACAGTTCAAAAAAACCACAATAATTTATTTTTTGATTTTCATATGAATTTCAACTCATTTATCAACTCATTTGAATATGGGCAAAAATGAAAGAGGCTGTATATACAATGATATTTACAGAGAAACGACGCAGTGACAAAGTGAATAAGGTGACTAAGTGTGATAGTGAAAGTGTGAATATTTACAATGTATGTACGTGATTATCAATAAAATACACAAAAAGGTTTTTGCAGAAATTTTGCAAAAAAAGTCCTCAACTTGATTATGGATAGATAATAGACCTTGTAAGGCACATGTCCTAACTTTTCTGTATATACAAGGAATTCCAATTGGTACGGGACTGTAGAACCGTCAACGTTTCGACCCTATATCAACCAGTTGTTGTACACAGTCATATCGGGTCTTCTTCAGGACACAGGAGGTGTATAACAGCCTACATAAGATAAATATATATAGATCAGTATCTAAGCTGTGTTAAAGGTTTTAAGGCAAGGAGAACAAGAGTTTCCCCATCAACTCACCTAAATTGTAGGTGATAAGACAAATGTCCACCAGTATGTCACAGTTGCCACTCGATTTCAATCGGAGGGGACTACCTGGTGACATGTGTGCACATTAGTAAGCATATAATAGATGCAAAAATTAATTTACAACATTAAGACCATAGAAAATTGATTACCAGAATCGTAGTGGATCTTGATTCGTCTTGGTCTAATTATTTAATCTTTTTCATCTCTTTCCGTTCTGATTATCGGGACCTGTCGTAAATTGCTACAGATATAAACCCAGATAGGCATAATCAGAATGATATTCGTATGACCGACATTAGGTACCATTATAAATTAGTGGCCCACGTGATGGCTCACCTGACTTCAGGGTAGATACTTTGCGTATAGTACTGCGGGGGCACCGTCATCAGGACACAAGTTCAACTAGAAAAAACCATAAATCAACCCACATTTAGTACCACAGAACTCGTTTAGTCTGTAGAAGGTTCAGATGACCCCAACAAATTAGGTCATAGTTTCAAATATGAAAAGCGTGCCTTGATTCCCTTCACTAACAAATTACAGTATCCACAATGTTATCCCAATGGAGATCAACTCCCCAAGTGACATAGGCTAGTGACGAGTCAATATATTCGATACATACGTGCACCATCCAGTGCTTAACCAACAACTGAAGATATAGATATCCAAGGTCTAACTAATATAAACAAATCCGCCGTCATTTTACCGGTAATTTAGTAGCACTAAACAAGTGTCCGACAACACAATTTGGGACGCCTCTTACCTGATGTTCTCCGGTTGTTTCTCTTAGTCAAGGGTAGTCCGTCTGTTGCACGCCGCAAGCCCGAGAGCAGAGCGTGCAGCAGCTAAATTGGAGCTGTCCATGAACATAGAAACAGGACTATTGTGGGTCTTTTCGATTGGTCTCTCTAAAGTAAACTAATTATTCGTGCGTGTGAAGCAAAAGTCAAAAGTGCCAAATTAATTTCAATGTTTGAATAATGAAATCTTAATCGGGCGAAAATATAACGTATTTGGGCAGAGGATACAAATTCTCAACCTTGCAAGGTTTTTGAGAATATAACTTCCGAGCATTTCATTGTTCATGACAGTATTCATACGTGTTACCGGAAAACACCAAAGTGCCAAATTGTTTACGCGCATGATAACTAAATCGGGCGAAAACATAAAAAACTTTTTGGCTCTCAAACTTGCAAGGATTTTCAGAGTATAACTTATTCATGACAGTTTACATCCAAGTTGAACATCATGTACCGAAGTCATGCTTCAAGGGACAATGGCAGTTACATTAAATAGTGGAACAGTAGTAAACATAGGCATCAACTCAGGCAGTTCATATGGACCAGTTTGAACATTGCTTTCCACAGTGTATATACATATAGCATAGCTGTTTTGTATAGAATTGAGTAACATTAGGATGGTTCCATTTAGATATACATTTTTTACACCATATGTTCGTCGCCCATTAGACAAACTCCGTTGTATTGGATGATGTAACAGTAGTGGAAATCCCCACAATCTATACCCTGCCAAAGGTCTATAAGAACCTTGATAAGCCACCTGGACGCCCAATTATATCGGGTTGCGGCTCTGTATTAGAACCCCTTAATCAATATATTGATTACTTTCTACAGCCATTTGTGATTGCCACTAAATCTTATGTTCGGGATTCAACACAAATGATCCAGTTCATAGAGGATCACCCTTTTGACAAGGAGAAACAACTCTTAGTAACCTTAGACGTGTCCTCCTTGTACACGAGCATTCCTCAGCACGAGGCACTTGCTGTAGTACAAGAGGTACTCAATACAAGACCTACTCCCCATAGAATCCCCACGGATTTTTTAATAGCAATGCTGGACATCGCAATGACTAAAAACTATTTTGTGTTTCAGAACCAATACTTTTTCCAATGCAAGGACGTTGCTATGGGTGCGAGCTATGCGCCGTCCCTGGCAAATCTCTACATGGACAATTTTGAGTGGACCTTTCTGTATGATGAGAATAATCCATACAGAGACAGCATCGATATGTGGAAAAGATATATCGATGATGTCTTTATGATTTGGACCGGTTCAACTACGACCTTGAGGTCGTTTTTTGAATGGTTAAATGGAAGATCCAACGACATAAAATTCACAATGAGTGAGAACAGTGAAACTATAAGTTTCCTAGACCTTAATGTGAAAACAACGGAGGGGGTACTTTATACTGGACTTTATAGAAAACCTATTGAGAGAAATGCTCTCCTCAGCTATAATTCCAACCATCCCCGCAGTCTCCGTGATAATCTGCCCTACGGGCAGTTTCTTAGACTGCGCCGTAACTGTACCCAGAGAACAGATTACTTTGCTGAAGCAACAGTTTTAACACAAAGGTTAAGAGACAGAGGTTACCCTAGTACCCTTTTAAAACGGGCCAAAAAGAGAGCTTGGTATTGCCCATGAGAGACTCTATTAGAGACTAAAAAAAGTGAAAAGGCGAATGATAGAATGGTATGTGTCACCACCTTTAACCCAGACAGCCAAGCCATCAAGAAAACAATTGTTAAGTATTGGAACTTGGTGGCTACAGAAATTGGGACTACTGAATTACCATTATTTGCTTTCAAACGTGGCAAGAGTGTAAAAGATGCTGTGGTTAATGCCTACCTTCAGAGTCCCCCTAAACCAGACTTACGCTCACAACTATCATTACCACCAATCTTGGGCCACAAAAAATGCGGCAATTGTAAAGCTTGTGTTTCATCGATTGAGGGCACCGTATTTGTTTATGGTACAAAAAGCTACACACGACCTACATTTACTAACTGCAATAGCAACAACGTTATCTATGCAATCTATTGCCCATGCGATAAAGTGTATGTAGGGCAAACTACACAAAAAATCAAGTGTAGAATCTTACAACACATGAGCAGGATCAAATGTAGAACACAGGGGGCACCGCTGGTGGATCATTTTGTAAGTCTCAACCATTTACCAGATAGTATGAGATGGACAGTAATTGAGAGGGTGCGGCTGCATCCGAGAGGTGGTAACATTCATTCCATGCTCAACTATAAGGAGTGTAGATGGATCCACTCTCTGGACTCTGTAAAGACAGGGCTCAATGAAAATGAGGAGACCAATAAACAACTGGGAATGTTATGCTTTAGATAATTAGAGATTTTCATAAACTTCGCCTGTCTGGGATAAGTTTGTTTGATCATCGATACTTATTTATAGCTTCCTGTTTTCTGTCTAAGGCGCGACGAACATTTGGTGAAAAAATTTATATGTAATGAAACCATCTTTATATTACTCATTTTTTATATAAAACACACTGTGTACAGCAATGTTCATACTGTTCTAGGTACACTGCCTGAGTTGATGCACCTTTCCACTACTGTTACATCATCCAATACAACTGAGTTTGTCTAATGGGCGACGAACATATGGTGTAAAAAATGTATAAGTTATACTCTGAAAATCCTTGCAAGTTTGAGAGCCAAAAAGTTTTTTATGTTTTCGCCCGATTTAGTTATCATGCGCGTAAACAATTTGGCACTTTGGTGTTTGCCGGTAACACGTATGAATACTGTCATGAACAATGAAATGCTCGGAAGTTATATTCTCAAAAACCTTGCAAGGTTGAGAATTTGTATCCTCTGCCCAAATACGTTATATTTTCGCCCGATTAAGATTTCATTATTCAAACATTGAAATTAATTTGGCACTTTTGACTTTTGCTTCACACGCACGAATAATTAGTTTACTTTAGCGAGACCAATCGGAAAGACCCACAATAGTCCTGTTTCTATGTTCATGGACAGCTCCAATTTAGCTGCTGCACGCTCTGCTCTCGGGCTTGCGGCGTGCAACAGACGGACTACCCTTGACTAAGAGAAACAACCGGAGAACATCAGGTAGGAGGCGTCCCAAATTGTGTTGTCGGACACTTGTTTAGTGCTACTAAATTACCGGTAAAATGACGGCGGATTTGTTTATATTAGTTAGACCTTGGATATCTATATCTTCAGTTGTTGGTTAAGCACTGGATGGGGCACGTATGTATCGAATATATTAACTCATCAATAACCTATGTCACTTGGGGAGTTGATCTCAATTGGGATAACATTGTGGATACTGTAATTTGTTAGTGAAGGGAATCAAGGCACGCTTTTCATATTTGAAACTATGACCTAATTTGTTGGGGTCATCTGAACCTTCTACAGACTAAACGAGTTCTGTGGTACTAAATGTGGGTTGATTTATGTTTTTTTCTAGTTGAACTTGTGTCCTGATGACGGTGCCCCCGCAGTACTATACGCAAAGTATCTACCCTGAAGTCAGGTGAGCCATCACGTGGGCCACTAATTTATAATGGTACCTAATGTCGGTCATACGAATATCATTCTGATTATGCCTATCTGGGTTTATATCTGTAGCAATTTACGACAGGTCCCGATAATCAGAACGGAAAGAGATGAAAAAGATTAAATAATTAGACCAAGACGAATCAAGATCCACTACGATTCTGGTAATCAATTTTCTATGGTCTTAATGTTGTAAATTAATTTTTGCATCTATTATATGCTTACTAATGTGCACACATGTCACCAGGTAGTCCCCTCCGATTGAAATCGAGTGGCAACTGTGACATACTGGTGGACATTTGTCTTATCACCTACAATTTAGGTGAGTTGATGGGGAAACTCTTGTTCTCCTTGCCTTAAAACCTTTAACACAGCTTAGATACTGATCTATATATATTTATCTTATGTAGGCTGTTATACACCTCCTGTGTCCTGAAGAAGACCCGATATGACTGTGTACAACAACTGGTTGATATAGGGTCGAAACGTTGACGGTTCTACAGTCCCGTACCAATTGGAATTCCTTGTATATACAGAAAAGTTAGGACATGTGCCTTACAAGGTCTATTATCTATCCATAATCAAGTTGAGGACTTTTTTTGCAAAATTTCTGCAAAAACCTTTTTGTGTATTTTATTGATAATCACGTACATACATTGTAAATATTCACACTTTCACTATCACACTTAGTCACCTTATTCACTTTGTCACTGCGTCGTTTCTCTGTAAATATCATTGTATATACAGCCTCTTTCATTTTTGCCCATATTCAAATGAGTTGATAAATGAGTTGAAATTCATATGAAAATCAAAAAATAAATTATTGTGGTTTTTTTGAATTATTATTCATTGTTTAATATTGATTATTTAGTAGATCTACTAATGCTGTGTTTTGTGAAATTTGATTTATCTCAACTGTAAGTAACTACTTTCCCTTTGGAACCATTGTTCGTATATATTGATGAGGCCCAGGTTCCTTGGGTTATAGGGTTACCCCTGTGTGTTTAACTCCCGACCAGAACAGTGCCAGGGGGTGCTCCTTAACGATGCGTAGGAGGGGCAACACCCGTAACAGTGACCACACAGTACTTGTGGGCAAGGTACAAGAACCAAAGGGGGAATAGAGTTCACACTCTCCACAATGCGCCGACTGCCTCGAGCAAAGCAGCGCAAAAATGCCAGTAGCACCCCAAGGGGCAAACGCTGAAAACACAGGACGCAGATGATCTGGGGGAGTGGGTGAACGGAATGGGCTCACCACAACCTCCAAGAGACACTGCAAATGTCCACTGTCCTGCACGTAAAGGCAAACAAATCACAAGAAGTTCCACGGAAGCAGCGCCTGGTACTGACAAGACGTACTTCAGCAGGGTGGAGGCGCAGCGCTGTCCCTGTCACAGCATCCCTCGATCATTGCCAAAATGAAGTAATTGAAGACGCCAGCAGATAAGGAAAGCTTCTTTTAACAAGAAGTAGAAAGTACACACCTCCAGTTGCCAGTCCCACAGGTGACAGTCTGACAGAACGGCGAACATTTTAAACAGCCTGCAGCTGAGGATTCTAAAGGAGAGGCCAAGAGTAGAAAAGGAGGAGGGGGGAAATGGGAGAGTGGGAGACACCATGTAGGATACAACAACTGTATATCTATATATTCATTATATGAAAGGTAACTGACTGTGTCCCTGCCCTCCCACTCTCTGTGAGCCAGAGCTGTCCTGGCACCTGGTTTTCATTTTGAAGAAAGAGTGGAACTCTGGGGGCCATTTTGAAAAATGCACCCAAACCGAATTTAACTTGTATTTCCTGTTGCATTCATAGGCCATTTTTACATTTTTGCTCCTAAATGTACAACTTGTGATCCCGTCATACGCTTTTTGTTGTTTAGGTCTTGTTTAATCCTTCTCTACATTGGTTTAGGGATTGTAGTTTTAAATTACTTACATTTTGTTCTGAGCAGTACCAACACTGAACACGCATTTGTCTGGGGGAATCCTTTTGCCTTTTGCCGTTGCTAACAGGAGTAAAGTCGAGATTTTCACACTCAAACTGCTTTTGATTTGACAAGGCACTGGATTCCCAGTTTGGTGGGAGCCTTTCCCCCAGACTAATAACTCAGGACCTCAGAAACACACAATTCCACTTAAAATGAAAATGTTCTCAGCTGGTGCCGATTAGCTCATAATCTCAAAAAGACTGTGCCAGGGAAAAATTGTGTTTATACTTCTGTAATCTTACGTCATCCATACCATCATTTAATTGAGATTACCTTTGGGAAAGAACCCTATTGTGGGTCTGGAACAAGGTACATGAGAACTTGAGAGGTTATTGTTCAATCTTTTGCAATCTTGTGCTTTTTTAGCTTGAGATGTGTGGATGCCAGGATGCACTTGGCAATAAAAATTTCTCATAATGCCAGGCTGGAATTTTGTGTATTAAGGCGTAATTTCACATAATTTTGGGGGCATTTCGTGTAATATTTGCAAAGGAAATGACATGAATTTCACCCTCGCTTAAAAAGGACCCACTGTAGAACTGGCTGCCTTTGCAGCAACTGATAATGAAAAAAAAGCTACACGTAGAAGCACAATATGTGAGCGTGTTAGACGACGAATCAAATCATTGCCTTTTCCACTTGCAAAGTCTGTGATGTGCTCGTACATGCCTTTGACTTGGATAGGGCGGAATATATTATAGATGGCAACATACCCCGTGACTACACTGCACAAACATTAATCTCATAATAGGAATTATTCATTAGTGTGCCATAGTCTGCTGAGCGGGATCAATTCGAGCCATTCAAAATTATTATTATTAAAGCTGTTTTGCTTGCTTAAATAGCACTTAACTCAGGGGGAACTTGCGCTTCTAAGTGCCCAGAAGAACATAATGCCATTTCAAGCAACCTTGACAGCTCCTGAAGTGCACAGACAACTGAAAATGAGGTATTAATATTGCAGAAAAGATTATATCGTTATTTATGCCTGCACGCTCGAGCTCAGACTCAGCACTGACACAATTACAGTTTGACTGTCATTTACATTATACATCCCCGCATTTTCAACCACAGCACCAGGAAACATGGCACTTCAAGCCGAAGTGGCAGGCTGCTGGGTTTGTGAGGACTCCGGGAAGAAAGGTCATTCGTCTTTGAAATGTGAATTTAACTTTATCCGCGCTGCGGCGGCCTTCCGCAGCAACCACGTCAAATTAAAACGTACCTAAAAATGGTCTCGCTAGCACACCTACACAAATATCAAATGGGGGTATGGATAGAAAGGTCATTGTCTATGTATTCATTCTCAGTTCAGTTTATAATAATGTGGTATGTATATATGATGTTGATCATAAAAAACAAATAACCATGATCACAGGAAATCCAGTTTTCTTTCTTTTACGCATTACTGTTTTCTGCTTTAAAAATGTCAATTATATTCTGAAGCATGAAAACATTGACTTTCTTTCTTTATTAAATGCTGATTCAGTAAGCATGTTCAAATATTCTGCCCATTTTTGATTCATCACAGATCTCCTGGCCAATCAGAAATAACTTAACTTATTATGCATTTTGAAACCTCTGTTGGTTAATGCAATCACTGGGGATGTCTTTTTTTGCAACCAGAGAACAACACAATTGAATCCTGGTTGGTGTAGCAGGATGTAGTGACATGGGTATTTTTAGTGTGGTCCTAATCCGTGACAGAAAGCACTGTAAATGTGTAAATCATTATTTTAAATTTGCATTACACACAATATAAAATCGGCTGCCACAGAATGGGCAAAAAAATAGGTTTAATATAAGAAAGGTTCTTCCAAATATAGATTTTAGTAATATGCAGACTGTACCTCGAGCAAACACTTTTATAATAGGTTTTTAGCAGGACTCATTGGAGGAGAGTTGGTAACACCCTTTCAAAAAGAAGAATCTTTGGGGGATATTCTCAAGGACTTATCGCTGAGTTAGCGACACTTTATTGCAGTCAAAGTGGTGATAAATTCATCGCACCATTCACAAGCTGGTGCTAATGATGGAGCAGGGTTTTTACTTTAAACCCGAATACCTGTTTCATTTTCACATGTTAAAATTAAAAGTACTAATGATTAATTATTAATTATTAAAAAGTTTGTCGAAGTCTTGTCTAACCAACCTTATTAACAAGAGAATTAGACGTGGGAATGCTATTGCATGGCTAAAATAATAAGTGAACTAAGTTAGTGAGCAAACTGACAGAAATAGATGTGGCTTATGTAATGTTATTGTGTTTTGCGCTTATAATTAATATGCATTAATGGCTTCTGATGTCGCAAATGGCGAGATAAATACACACACATAAGGGTATTAGCAGGGGAATAACACTGTATAATCCTTTCTGTACAGTAATTCTGTTTTATGTCTATTTTCACTTAAGTTGACTAATGTGGCCTACCAGAAAATGGCTACCACCCGCAGCCTGCATTCGAGTAGATGGAAATTTTGCAAAGAGGCTTTGCGCTGCCTGTGACCTTGCACTTCTGATGAACTGAAAAGCCATGATCATGATGACAAGTCCAGGAAGTCTGCCAAGTGCCCCTGGAAATGGAGTTTGTTAAAATCTCGAAATACTCAATTTGTGAACTTGTAATGATCCCACAATTGGTTACAAATTTATCTAGTAGAGATATCCGTAAAAGTAACGAATTAGCTATGGACTAATAATTTCTATTCAGAATTTGAAGTCTACAATACATGAGAAAATTTTTTAATGTAACAAGACGACATCTTTTCCTGCTAAACGGATGAGGATTGTAACATTTCGTGATGTAATTTTGGTATAAATATTAGTAGACTAGAGAGGTCTAGCGCCACTTCTTCCCGAACTGATGATCCGAGGTCCCTATGCTGACGGAGAGGACGGTGACTCTACATGACGGCAGGAAACTCTAATTCTTCTACAGAGGACCGGTTCTGACTTAGGATCTGACATTTAGACAGAATAGGTAAGAGAAATGAATTTGCATTTAATTGGCTTTTCTTACAATTTTAGATAAACAAATAATTCTGTTTGAATCTCTGTGTCGGGTGATTATTTCTGGTCATGTTTATTGAATTTATTTGTGTATTCTTTGAAATGTTTTGCTCGATTTAAAAGCAACTAAGTAGATGCCATTGACCTCAAAGTACAGGCAGATCGGATAGGTATTAAAAGGTGTGTTTCCCCTTATACATGGCACGGATAAGAGTGGTAGGATGAATGTTGGTGTAATGGGCCCCACCAGTGTGTGATGTGTGTATGCGTGTGTGACTGTGAGATCACTCCGTCCGTGGAAGTAGAGGGGATTCGGAAGCTCTGATCTGCACCAGTTTCTTGGTAGCAGACTGATGGTTTACTATTGTCTTGGTCTGGCGCAATTGCGTGTATATAGGCTTGTTGATTATTGATTGAAATTTGTACTAACACTATATGTTGGAGTCGTGTTGAGTTTTATGTATTGTGAACAGCTTCTGGGACGTAGGGAGTCGGTGACAGTTCCGTAGTAGAGCAGAGGGAGTGTTGCTCTCGGAAAAAGGCGGGATTGTTGGCCCTGTATGCAGACAGGGAAAAAGTGTGACAATTGAAGTTGCGCGTCGCATTGTCTGGGTTCGATGAGGTGGCATCGCCGTGTGTTGCCATTAGAAACGTATTTTCGGTGTGGGAGAGGTGTGTATGATAGCGAAGGTTATCTGTGAAGCTCTGGTCTTAGGTCTCAGGGATCCGTATGGCATTCCGTTAACGCTTACCACTGGAGAGGTAATAGGTATTCTCGGAGCTTGTTAGAAGGACAGGGCAGAGGTAAGCGCTGCTTTGTTAACGTGTGATATAATTCTGTATTAGGACAGACTGTTCGCTGTTCTCGGGAAAGACAGAATTATGTGTGAATGTACTACATTTTCTGGTGTGAAAGTGCGTGAATGAAAAGGCATTCTGGTTAATTGTGAAACTCTTAGGAGCATTCCGGAGAAGACAGTTAATTGGTGCTAGTTAGAAGGGTAAAGTAGAGGGATGTGCTACTCTATCAACGGAAGTAACGATTCTGTAGTAGGGCAGATGTAAGCGCTGCTCTCGGGAAAGGCAGAATTCTCGTGGGAAAGGTCTTTTGCTGTTCTTTGACTAGCGAAGCAGACAATGGAGATGTTTGTATGTTGTAACCAACAGACTCGTAGAAGTTGAAACAAAGTCTACCGAGTAGTCTTGTAAAGGAGGGGTAGACGAGAAGGACAGGAGACAGGAGCAGAAGCGACTGCAGCGACTGCTGACATCAGGGAGACCGCGCTGTGATTGGACAGTGGGTTAGAACAGTGGAAGCACGGTGATTGGTGTGCTAGTGTACGCCGCGCTAGGATTGGGAGACATACAGGGTGACGTAGACGCTCCAGGATTGGTGTGTTGGTGTGAGTCGCGCTGGGATTCGCAGACTGAGTCAGTGACGTAGACGCTCCCGGATTGGTGCGTTAGTGTGAGTCGCGCTGCAATTGGACGGGAGATCGTACAGCTGTAGAAAAGACAAATAGTTTGGGAGAAATAAGAAAAATGTACTACCAGGCTGAGGAAAAGAAGAAAAAATCTTTACTTAGTAAAGTAAAGAACTGGTTCGACAAGGATAAAGATATAGTGACCAGGGAAGGACAGTTATTGCCCCCGATAAGAACCCCGGCATCCTTGACGGTTGCAAAGTATGGGTATCATACCTGTATTTGGTTGGATAACTGGGTGAAGTATACCAGGGAAGATGGGGTTTTAGCTTTTCCGGAACATGGCTCATTTAATCTGGCTATACTGAGGAATTTACGGGAACGGATGATGAGTTTAGAGCCTCGGCCTAGGCCGACGCAGTTTGAGGCATTGGCTGAATGGGAAGATGAAATGCATGAACGAGAAAAGCAGAGGGGTGGGGTAGCTACAGGTACATGTTTGGGCGAAAGTATGATCGCGAAACCCATCATGACCGGATGAGAAGGTGGCGTGATGCCAGTATGACCGAGGGATTATATCCTGTAAGACCGGCAGAGGAATCAGGAGGGAGAAAATGTACAGAAAAAGAACATAATATAGAACCCAGGAGATATGGGGCAAACGAGTCTGATGATGATGTCTTGGAGGACATGCTCTATAAAAGACCACCTCCGTATAGATGAGAACCAGAGGTAGGAACAGCAGTGACCCCGATGAGAGACACCCTGCGGATTATTAAGACAGAGGGTACCACCCCTGGGTTGAAAAGCAGTTGTTCTCTGGCGGAAAGAGAAAAAACAGAGCGAGAGAGAGATAGAGAGAGAGAAAGAGAGAGAGAAAGAGAGAGAGAAAGAGAGAGAGAGAGAGAGAGAGAGAGAGAAAGAGAGAGAGAGAGAGAGAGAGAGAAAGAGAGAGAGAAAAGGAAAATGAACTTGAGGATGAAAAGACCAGAGAACTAGCAAGAACTACCTTTGAACTGACAGAGAAAATCAGAGAACTAACAAAAAATCTTGAGGCAGTTACAGTGCCTGTGACAATAGGCCCGGTTATGCCAATTTTTGACAAGCAGAGGACGGGTGAGAATGGTTTGACAGTACCATATGTGGGCAATAGATTGATTGTTCCTCCGGAGCAGGCAGAAATGAGAGCAGGAGAAACACATTGGAGAGCAGGAGAACATCAGTGGAGACATACCATATGTGGAGGAGAATTGAGTGTGCAAACTAACTCAAGTTTGAATTCTGGATGTGTGGAAGGGAACAGAGGATCAATTTTAGAACCACAAAGAGTGACAGAACCAGGGGGTGCAGAAAAATCTGTGATAACTGCTGAAGATTTGAATGATTGGCTGAAAACTTTACAGAGAAAAGAAAAGGAATCACAGGGAATTGATGTAGCTAGGCTACGTATGGAAATGGAAGAGATGATAGTAGGAACAATCCCTACAGAAACATTGAAAAATTATCAGGAAGGGGAGATTCTCTTCCTGTGCAAGAGTATTACATGGAGAGCATAGAACATACATGACAGATTGAAAGGAAAAGCCAGTGAATTGGGAATTGACATGGATAAGGAAAAAGCTTTACAAAGGCCTTACCGAGTGGATTTTACAGATAAGGACATTGAGAATCTGAACAATGCAGGCCGAACAGGACAGATTAAGGAAATGATTGCTTTGCTGAAGAAATGGGGAGATGTAGAAAGATGGAAAGACAGATGGTACCGAAAGCGAGAGGATGGGGCAGATAGAACTTACTCGGCATTCCCCCTGAAAGAAAAAGAGAAGGCAGTGACAGCTTACCCCATGAGAGAGATTCCAGGAGGTGGGTACGTACATGTCCCATGGACCAGACAGGATATTTTATCATTTACAAATGATTTCCCTCGAATAAGGGAAAAGCCCGTTGAGTGGTACAGACAGGTCGACAGATTTGTAAAGGTGTCAAAAGTACTGTGGATTGACCTGAATAGTCTGTTTGATATAATTGTACCAGCAGACCTGTGGGCAGAATGTAAAATAGTTATAGACTGGCCTACTAAGGAATACCCGAGAGATCCAAAAACAGGAGCTCCAGACCCGGAGGTAATGAAGAAGTATGAGCAGGTTATGGCCTTCTTGAAAAATAAGGTACCTCCCAAGGAAACCGATTGGGTTAAAATAGATCGGACACATCAAGAATTGAAGGAATCTGTCCATGCATATTATGAAAGATTAATATTAGCTTTCAAACAGTTCAGTGGAGATGAACATCTGGGTGACAAGGACCTGAGCCATTTTGTATATAGATTTGTGTACGGTTTGCGGCCGGAAATCAGTGAAATGATAAGGCAGCACACCGTAGACTGGCAGAGTAAGACGATTGATGAGATTCTGAGACATGCAAAATACTTCAGTGATGAGATTGAGGCAAAGCAGAGGAAGCTAAAAGAAAAGGCAATGTGGGCACAGGTGAAAGTTGCAGAAAGACAGGAAGCTCAGTTGGTTGAATAGGCAAATAACCCAGGAAATAAACCCAGGTTTGGTCCAGGAAAAGGAAAGGGAAACATCGAGGAAGCCAAGAAAAAGTTCCCATCCGAGTGTAAGAATCCACCGTCTACTAATGATGATAATCCATCATTGAATTCACAGGAACAGAGTGAGGGGTGTGGTCAGCATCGGCAACAGCAGAAGGCTGATAAGCAGCAGAATCAGGTGCCAAAACCACCCTTGCCACAGAGAAGAGGATCTCAGAAGTACAGCCAAGAGTCGGGATTCTACAATGAAGAGCAGGTAATAAAACAAAAACGCGCAAGCGCAGTTTCTCAGTACTGGCTGAAAAATGAGGGAAGCGACTCCGAAGAGAGGAAGAGGAGTGCGTACTTGGCACAACTCTAGAAATAGACCAGGCAGGGCCTTTTGTAGATGGGAAAATTAATGGTGAAAGTGTCACTTTTCTAGTTGACACAGGGGCCACGAGATCAACTGTCAGGTCAGCTGATATAAAGAATCTTCCTCTCTCGGACGAAGCAATCCAAGTGGTTGGTGTGTCCAACACACAGATTAAAACTCTACTTACTGAACCAGTAAGGGTTAGAATAGGGAAATTTTCAGACATGCACCGATTTGTGGTGTGTGACACAAGAACTGTGAACTTGCTAGGCAGGGATCTGCTATGCAAGATGAATTGCACTATTTTCTGTACTCCAGATGGAATAACCTTTGAGACACCTGATGAGGATGTTCTATACAGAATGACCATGGATAACAGGGAATGTGAGGCTTTGGGAACATATGCAATATTTAATCCAGATGCATTACCCCCAGAATTGAAACAGACAGTGAAAGCAGCAGTTTGGGATTTTACTGGAGAAGATGTGGGTCTGATGAGAAATGTAGATCCAGTAAAGATTACTGTAAAAGAGGGAGTGGTTTACCCAAATATACCGCAATACAGACTGACACCTGAAATAATTGAAGGAATAGCACCCATAATTGAAAAGATGATTCAGCAGGGGGTGTTAAGAGAAATATTGAGCAGCCCATGTAATTCACCAATAATGGGACTGAAGAAACCTAATGGAAAGTTCAGAATAGTACAGGATTTGAGAAAAATTAACAAGATTGTTGTGTCATGTTGTCCTATTGTGCCAAATCCATCAGTGATTTTGTATCAGATTCCCCATGATGCAGAATGGTATACGGTAATTGATTTGTGTCATGCTTTCTTTTCAATCCCATTGCATCATGACAGCCAGCCAATATTTTCTTTTAGATTTGGAGAACGGATTTTGGCATGGTGCCGAATTCCACAGGGGTATACAGAGAGCCCTTCAATATTTATTCAATTGCTAAAGAAATCTCTGGAAAGTCTGACAATGCCTGAAAATTCGGTCTTGGTCCAGTATATTGATGACCTACTTGTGGCATCAAAAACACGTGAAGCTTGTGAAGTAGACACCATTGCATTACTGAATCACTTGGCAGATGGAGGATTAAAAGTATCTCCAGCCAAATTGCAGTTCTGTAGGAAAGAAGTCCAGTATCTGGGACATAATATTGAGAAAGGCCTGAGAAAAGTGACCATTGACAGGATCAAAATCCTTAGAGGAATGAGAGCCCCAATGACACAAAGAGAGGTGAGAATGTTCCTGGGAATGGTGGGTTACTGTCGTCAGTGGATAAGTAACTTTTCCCTGATTGCCAAACCATTGATTAAATTGACCAAAAGTGAGGTGAAAGACCCATTGGAACTAAACCCAGGAGAAATGGCTGCATTCAGAGAGTTAAAAGACAGACTATGTGAAGCTCCTGCCCTAGGAATGCCTAATTATGAAAAGGAATTTGAGCTGTATTGTAGTGAGAGAAATGGATGTGCACTTTCAGTGTTAATCCAGAAACATGGTCGTCTGAGGAGGCCAATTGCCTATTTCTCAGCTACTCTTGACCCAGTAGCTATGGGTTTACCAGGTTGCCTGAAAGCAGTAGCTGCTACCTGCAAAAGTCTGGAACAAAGTGAGGGAATCATAATGGGATACCCTGTACGGGTATTTGTACCTCATGATGTGGCAATCCTTTTGACAAGGAGCCGGACACAGTTCATGTCTCATAGTCGGCTGACTAAATATGAGAAAGTCATTCTTGGTGCAACCAATGTAATCCTGGAGAGATGTGTGAATGTGAATCCTGCGTCACTGTTGCCTGATGCTGAATGTGTGGGAGTGAGAAATGACGTTGATCATGACTGCCTGGATGTACTTGATTACTGTACAAAGCCAAGGCCAGACATAAGAGATCTGCCACTGCCTGAAAGTGATCATGTGTTGTTTGTGGATGGATCTTGTCTGAGAACAGATGAAGGAGTGTTGAGTGCTGCATATGCTGTGTGTAAAGTCTTGGAAGTTGTGGAAGCATCACCCTTGAAAGGAGTTAAATCCGCTCAGGTGGCAGAATTGGTGGCACTGACAAAAGCATGCAAGATTGGGAGGAGTGTGAGAGTGACTGTGATGACTGATAGCCAGTATGGCTTCGGAGTTGTCCATGATTTTGGCCAGCTATGGCTACAAAGAGGTTTCCTGACCTCAAGTGGAACTCCCATAAAGAATGCTGAAGTGGTTGGAAAACTGCTAGAGGCGATACAGCTGCCTAAAGAACTAGCAGTTGTAAAATGTGCTGCTCATGGTCATGGTGATGATTTTGTTACTGTGGGAAATAAATTTGTTAATGACATAGCACAATACTGTGCAAGAAACAATCATTCCATTAACCGCAGTAAAGAGAGAGAAATGTCTTCTTGTTCCTTAATGTTTACTAATGAGGTGGGAACATGGGAGGAAGTAAAACAGCTACAGAATGAGGCAGGAGATGAAGAAATGAGAGATTGGGTGAAAGCAGGTTGTGCACCTAGAGAGAAAGATCATGTGTGGGTCTCTAGGGATGGAAGACCAGTCATGCCAAAGAGCATGCTATCAACAATGGCAAGGATGTATCATGGCCAAGGACACCTGGGGAGGGATGCTATGATAAGAGCCTTTAAGCTAACCTGGTACAGTCCAAAGTTCAGACTGATAGCAGAAAGTCTCTGCCAGAGATGTCTGATATGTCAGCAATTCAATCCTGGAAAGAAAACAGTGGTGAGCCTAGGAACAATAGGCAGGGAGGGAGGACCCTTCACAAGAAGGCAGATAGACTTCATGTAAATGCCCCCAGTTAACAGATTGAGGTATGTCCTGGTGGTGGTCTGTTTGTTCTCCAGGTGGGTGGAGGCATATCCAACAAGAAGAAATGATGGGATAACAGTGGCCAAATTACTGTTAAGAGAGTTCATCCCAAGGTACGGGTTCCCAGTAACCATTGACTCAGACAGAGGAGGACATTTTTATAATGAAATCATGGGTCTAATTTGTGAAGCATTGAGTGTACAGCAGAAGCTACATTGTGCTTACCGACCAGAGGCTTCTGGTGTGGTTGAACAAATGAATGGTACCATCAAAAACAGAATTGGCAAAATGTGCTTAGCCACAGGAATGAAATGGCCCGATGTCTTGCCCTCTAGTCCTGATGACCATTAGGTCTACTCCAGACAGAACGACAGGTTTGAGTCCACATGAAATTATCATGGGACGTGCAATGAGACATGCATTTGTACCAGTCAACAAGTTGATGACAATAACTGATGACATGATTTTGGATTACTGTAAAGGCCTGGCTGACGCAGTTCATTCTGTGTTTCACCAGGTTGGAGAAGACGCCACCACACTTGAAAAGAAACCAGCCCATGATCTGAGCCTAGGGGATTGGGTAAGGATAAAAGTCCACAGAAGAAGGAATTGCCTGGTTCCAAGGTGGGGAAGGCCAAGACAAGTCATCTTGACCACAACGACTGCTGTGAAGTGTGCTGGAGTGAAAAATTGGATACATGCAAGTCACACACTGAGAGTTCCAAATCCAAGAGATGGTACTGGAAAAGAATACTTTGAAGAATCAGATTCCAGTGATGATGCAGACAGTGAGACAGTAAGAAGGAAAAAGAATCCTGAAAGTGGGGAAAGTGAGTCAAGGGAAATTTTCATCCCACCAGAAGAGGTTCTGAAGAGAACAGTGCAAACTGCAGAAGCAAGTTCAGACTCAGAAGAATTACCTGAGGTTCCAATTGACAGTGACCAACACAAAAAGAAAGAAAGAAAAGAAAAGAACATTCCAACAGAAGAGACACCTGAATCACATGGGGAAATTGGACAAGTTCCACCTGAGATAAATATTGAAGAAAAAGGGACAGACAAAGACAGTGAGGGAAAGATTGCGGAAAAACCCCGAGGAGGTGCAGGGAACATCAACAACAAGCTAGGTGAAGGGACAAGTAGACAGCAAGAAGATTGCGTGTCGGAGACCCGAGGAGGGACAGAAGTAGGGAAATCTCAATTGGTGGAAAAAGAGACTGTTGGAGAAAAGGAAGTTGTTGGGGAAAAGAAAACTGTTAATGAACAAGAGGCAACTGAGACAGAGTCTGATGAAAGTGACAATGAGATACATGGAGGACGAGTTCTGAGAAAGAGAACTTGGCTTGGAGAAAGAAACAATAAAGAGGGAAAACAAAAGAGAAATGCTAAAGGTGATCTCTGGCCAAATAAGATAAAGAGACTGAGGTACAGACTGACACGAGTTAACTCTTCGAAAGCTGAACAAGTGAACGAAGTGTCAAGTCAAAATCCAACTAAAGAAGAAGAAACAAAGATACCTGAGAGAACTAAAAGAATAAGGAAACCAAACCAGAGGTACAAGTCACCGGAATGGACGTATGTGGCACTGCCTGAACAAGGAGAAGAGGCGGACAGCCAAGGAAGACTAGAGGAGGCTTTACTGAAGGAGGTTGCTGAAGAAGAAGCTGTGGGAATCCTGAGAGTTATCTTGTCCGATATCGGAGAAGAGACGGATGTTCAGGACCTGATACAGTTTGATGATGATGAAGAGACAGTGAAAAGTGATGAAAATCCAAATTGAGTAAATTCAAAGAAAATCGCTTGGAGGGAAGAAGAAAAGAAGTAATATTAAAACTAGTAAATTGTAAAAATCTGTTGGGTACTTGCTGCCCTTAAAGTTCAGTAGAGGAGTAGAAGAGGCTAAGTCAAAAGACACGGTCAAATTAACAAAATGGCTAACACTGAGAATAATAAAAGTAGAGGTACCTTTCTGAAAAGATGGTGCAAAATGTGCTGCTGCTGTACAGGTTTATTAATGCTGCTTTGGAGCGTGCTTGCTCTACTGATTTCATTTAGAGTCACTATAGACACTTTAGAAGGTCATACGGAGAACAAAACTAATATAGGGAAAAGTTCACAGAAAATAGTACCGACTAGAACTAGCAATATACATATACATAAGGATAGGTCAATTAATGATTTTTCTAGCAATGTTTTTTCTAAATTGTTGTATGAGTACGTAAAGACAATGGAAGTAAGAGATTGCTACGTTTGCATGCAATTACCTGCCTCTGTTTCGGAAGGAGTGACTTATCATCATCTTCCGGCTACGTATGGAATTTCCTGTAGTGTGTTGATTAGTATATTTTACCAGTTAGGGAAATTAGATTATAATATGTCTAATGTAGATAATATTCTTGGGCAACTGCCTATAAATAAAGCACTGAATCCTGCAAAAGAAGCTAACACTTTAGGAGAGAGTTTTTTAGAAACCAAAGAATTAACCTTAGAATATGTTTTTAGAAATAATTTAACTTGCAGTTTGAAAGGAGAAGAGAATAATGTTCTAGACATGGTTGAGAGAAGAAGATTGAACATGCACAAGAAAGCAGAAGGGCATAAAATGAGTGACACAATGTGGGATATTGAGAAAGAAAAGGAGTTGAAAAATGGAGCCAGTCCAACTATGGCTATAGATGCCCCACAGAAAGGTAAACTGTGCATTACCAGGAAGAGATCCCAGTATGATTATTATTTCATAGGGACTAGTGAGTGCCATGATACATACTTTATTGCAACCGGATGGGGATTTAGAGGAGGAGAAGATTCAGTTTTCCCGGGAGTGTATTATATTTGTGGGAACAAGGCTTATTACCGTTTGACTGACCATTGGTTTGGTACATGTTATGTTGGCCTGGTCTTTCCAAAGATTTTTCTTTTTTTTTTTTTTTTTTATTGTTCCACAAAAATCATACATTAACAATTAACAGACAATCATGAAAACCGAAAAGAAATAGTTAGACATGGTTATGATATATAGCGGAGCCAAACACCGTTATTTACAAATCAAAATAATCTTTTAGCGGGCGCCAAATAATAAGACCAAATCGTCTCTTACGTGGTTTTTTCAACATATACAGACTAGTTTCCAGGTTATACATATTAAGTAATTTAGAGCGCCATCTATCAAAGCTCGGGGGTTGTGGTTGTAACCATGCTGTTGCTATTGATAAACGTATCATAGCGGCTATAATGAAAAGAAAAAAACGAAACTCATTCAGGGGGTGTCCTTGGGTAGCTTCCTCCCCAATACCCAATAAGATTAAATTCGATGACAGTGATACCGATTTACCAAGCACATACCCCAAAAATCTGGAAATTTGATTAAAAAAAGGTGTTAAAGAGGGACAAGTATAAAACACATGTACTATGTCAGCTTTACTAGCTTTACAGCGAAAACATTCGCCGGAGTTAGAGTATAGAGAAGAGCTACCCCATTTCATCATCACCGCAGGAGTGCGGTATAAAATAAAGATAGTTTTATATAACTGAGCCTTCAATGACGCAGAGTACAACACCATATGGGCCATTTTTATAGATTCTTGTATATTAATAGATGTGGATAGAAGCCGAGATGACCATTTCGCGTTAGTTATGTGGATATCATCTTTACGATGTGCTATAAGCTCCTCATAAATAATTCCGATAGGTGCTTGCAATCTAATAACATCTATGATACGGATTGAAGACAGGGACGTGGTGTGTTTAGAAAGAAAATCGCGTATCTGTAAATATTTAAAGAATTGAGTATTGGATAAATCAAATTGCTGTCTTAATGTATCAAAAGAAAGAAGAGCACCCTCGTCAGAAACAAAATCACCTAGACATGTAATCCCCTTAGAGTACCAGCCTCGTGCGACTGAATCGCCAAAAATAGACGGTAGTAGATAAGGTGCCCTAAGGGGAGTATATATCAGAAATTTGGGTATGTTACACATTTTACGAACAGATCTCCACACATTGTAAGCCGAAATAATAGTTTTAAACCGGGTACGCTTATAGTAGCTACCATCAATATTAGAGATCAAACATTTTTTTGCAATTGAGCCCAGCGTTATTTGATAAATTGACGGTGTTTCTGCCACATTAGACAATTCCTCTCCGGTCAGGAGGATACGCATCCTTAGAAGTAAACATGAGATCTGATAAAGAGCAAAATCCGGAACACCCCACCCCCCACGAGCAGGTGGCAGTGTCATAAAGCGAGAAGCTCTACGAATTTTTCCTGGGGCCCAGAGGTATTTTTCACAGACCGATTGTAATTGGCGAATCTGACATCCAGGTATCAAAAGGGGAACAGCACGAAAAAAATAGAGTACTCTGGGAAGTATGATCATTTTAAGTAAATTAGCTCTACCAACCAGAGTTAAATGGAGACTCTGCCATGACTCCAGTGCATGTTTGGTTTTATCTAGTATATCAATCCAATTAACATTGATAAGATCCTCCAACTTAGGCCTGATTTTAATGCCCAAGTAAACCACTTCTTCCACGATCCTACTATCAGAAGCTACCGTTTGGTCCGTACATAAGCATTGGGTCTTAGCTTTGTTAAGTTTATATCCAGAATATCTGCCAAAACACTCCGCTAATTGCTCTATAGTAGGTATAGCAGTATTTAAATCAGACGTGATGACAGCTATATCATCCGCGTAAGCGAGAACACTATACTTCGTGCCGTGAGCAATATAGGGGGGAATTTGTGAATTAAGATCGAGCATTCTAATGAAGGGATTAATATAAAAAGCAAAAAGAATAGGGGAACAGGGGCAGCCTTGCCGGGTCCCTCTATGGATCTGAACCTCTTCCGATTTAAGACCCATAGCACATATCCTTGCGGTAGGGGACCGATAAAAAATTTGAAGAGCCCGAAGAAAGCCTGGGTTAAACCCTGAGCGTACCATAACCTCCCATAAGAAACTCCATGACACGCGGTCAAAAGCCTTCTCGGCGTCGAGCAGGACGAGACCCAGAAATCTGGAGTCAACCTGCGCGGCGTCGAGAAGTGCTATGACCCGGTTAATGTGATCGACCGTCCCCCGCCCTGGCACAAAACCATGTTGCTGTGGCTATACCAAGCCCGCAACTAGCGGAGCCATACGGTTTGCCAATAATTTAGCATACAATTTACCGTCAAAGATTTTTCACATGGATAGAGTAGATGATGCTGAACAAACTAATCTATTAACACGCTATAGAAGAGAAACATGGACAGAAATTGTAGGAGATATTTTTGGAGCTTTAATTCCAGCAGTGGGAATTTCTTTAAATACATTTGGCATTCGGAAGCTGTCAACTGTGGTGGATCGCTTGTCAACAAGCACCGCTGGAGGCTTTCTTTTGGTAAATACAGAAATGGTTGCTTTGCGTGCTATGGCGATGCAAAATAGATTTACCCTGGATATTCTTTTGGCAAAAGAGGGTGGAGTCTGTGGAATGCTGAAAGTTCAACATTGTTGCACTTAAATTCCTGACGAAAGTAAAGATCTAAAGGTTTATATCAAAAATATTACTGATTTGCATGAAGAATTAGTACCACTGGAAACTGAAAGTATCTGGACTAGAATGGCTAATAAGATGATTGCTATTCAGAATTTTATAGCTAAAATAGGTAGTACCATTTTTGGTAAGATATTATTCCCATTAACATGTGTAATTGTGGCATTATTGATCCTTAGATTAGGGTGTATGTGTTGTAGATATAGAAGAAATAAAAAGAAAATCACAAAAGAAAATGTTAAAAGGAGACAAAAGAAACCAGAAAGAGATCTACAAGAAATAGAATTAGAAGAGCTAAGAGAAAGCATGTATATAGAAACTAAAAAGGAAGATGAGATGGAAACAAGGGTTTAAAAAAATGAACAAGAAGATATTTTGAATTCTTCCAAAAGGACTAGAGAGGTCTAGCGCCACTTCTTCCCGAACTGATGATCCGAGGTCCCTATGCTGACGGAGAGGACGGTGACTATATATGACGGCAGGAAACTCTAACTCTTCTACAGAGGACCGGTTCTGACTTAGGATCTGACATTTAGACAGAATAGGTAAATATGAGAGAAATGAATTTGCATTTAATTGGCTTTTCTTACAATTTTAGATAAACAAATAATTCTGTTTGAATCTCTGTGTCGGGTGATTATTTCTGGTCATGTTTATTGAATTTATTTGTGTATTCTTTGAAATGTTTCGCTAGATTTAAAAGCAACTAAGTAGATGCCATTGACCTCAAAGTACAGGCAGATCGGATAGGTATTAAAAGGTGTGTTTCCCCTTATACATGGCACGGATAAGAGTGGTATGATGAATGTTGGTGTAATGGGCCCCACCAGCGTGTGATGTGTGTATGCGTGTGTGACTGTGAGATCACTCCGTCCGTGGAAGTAGAGGGGATTCGGAAGCTCTGATCTGCACCACTAACAGCTAATATTACCAATTTCAATGCGATAGTAGCCACAAAAAACAACGCCACGGATGACACCTGCATCTAACGCTAATGAGATGCAGAGTAGGTGTTCCCGTGCAAAAAGTCGCGACAACACCTCTTCGCAACATTCTCAATGGCCAGCCCGATCGGCTATAAGATCCCAAAACATGAGATAAGGCGCGAAATCAGCTAGAATTTTAAACCTGCTCTTACCTGGTGTTAAGTCGGATGACAACCTGGACCATGAAAGGGAGCCCAGCACACAGCCACACCTCAAGAACAACAGATGCCATGGAGCCACTGACCAGGCTGCTCGGACACCCAAGAGGGCCAAAACACCCACCGCCACCACCCCCAGGAACGCCCCCTCCCTGGGCCCTCTCCCGGGCCTCCCCCCCCCGGGACGAAGATAGTTCACATCAACTTTAAAAATTCTTGAACCAAATATTTCGGCTGAAGCCGCTCAAAAACAACAATTAACATTCATGTGTAGACAGACAAAGGTAAATCATTCATTCATTCACCTTTGAATTTCCCAAAAAGAATAATTCATTCAAATGTAACTCAATACTACTATTTGGAAGAGTCATGGCGGGTCTCCCATGGACATTCTGTAAGTCACAGCCTGCAAGACAAAATTCTAGATAAGGTATGTCATGCGCTCATCAAAGGACAGAGAGAGAGAGAGTAAGAGAGAGAAAGGGGGAAAGGGAGAAGGAGAGAGAGAGAAACAGAGGAAGAGGGAGACAGTGAAAGGAAGAGAGGGAGAGAGAGTAAGAGAGAGAACCATCCATGGGCCCTGTGCGTGGTTCATTTCTGGGCTGGACAGGAAACCAACTGATTCGTGTATCTCTGTTGCAGTGTCGGCTCACACACGGACCTCAACCGACAATGTCGCCCTGTTGCATGCACACGGAGTGCGGCAGCGCAGGAAGGGATTCTACAAGGAGCGCAAGGCTGCTCGGGGTCTTGGCTGATACATGCCAAATGTGTGTGTATCACTCTTGGTGCACCATAAGCCTAAGGCCGAGCCTCGTTTGCAAAGCGAAAGCCACATCACATTTCAAGAATGTAAGCAGTAGTCAGGCTGACATTGTGGATAAAAGCTCCTTTGTCCCAATACAGAGGGTGGAAGGACATCTGCACCTAAGACCTTGGCAGTGCATGCGGCGGGCACCCCCTGAAAGATACACCATAGCAGATGACGACTCCCACACTCCACATAGCGCTAATGAAAGAACAACATATCCACACCCCACACACAGAAGATTTTGCCCGAGATACTCCTGCATGGAATGCCCTTGACACTTAAGCACAGCAAAACCCATATGTCCAAACTTTGCACACCCATATGACTCATTGCTTCGAGCTGTAGTATATCATCCACACAACAGCCGCAGGTCAGAAGAGTGCTGGTTCTTCGAAACCCAACAATGCAATGGCAGGACATCTCAGGCACATGCGCAACCCATCATTACATTTCCAAAGGTCAAACCTCAATTTAATGGTTGAAAAACATACAGAATTTACTGTATCTTGCGGCATTTCTCCATCAGCCATATATCAGCTTATTCATGGTGGCACATATCACCTCATGCAGTCACTTGAGCTCCTCCATGGCTGCTCCTTTATGGAAAGAATTCATGCCAAAGTCACCCCCCTTCAAGCACTCCTGTGCCAGGTACAGCCTCAGCACATCAACTGTTGTGCTGTCATCTTGCTACTATCACCGTGGCCAAACAAGGGACTCTGTCTCCCCTGCACTCCAGTCCAGTTTTTTCACCATCCACACTGGGTATGTGTCCAGTCCTGGTTTGGCCTTCACATTTACAAAACTGACTTTTCCTTTCTGACCCATCTTGCTCCTTTTCAGGGTCACCCACACTTCCATGCTCTGCATTCACCCATCTTCCCACATAATACCTCCAAAAGACTTTTGTCCCTACCACCTGCAACACCCTGAATGCTAAAGAAAATTGAGCATAAACAACGTTCTAAACAGCGCATATTAATCTCACAAGTTCAACCACTTTTTCCAATATCTCCTCGGCAATTTATCACCTCTGATCTAATTTTCCCCTTGTTCCCTCAACCATGATACTAATATCCTCTTTGAAAATTCCCCTTTTCCTGGTTCATAGCCCCAAAACATTCTCCATGAAATGCAATGCTCGCCAGTTTTCCCGCATTCCTCACTGTCAAATACCCTTTATTAATCAACCTCATCACAAATCTCACTGCAACTTTCTGTCTATGCTGAAGGCCATCTCTTGTTCTTATGCCAGCTTTTTGCTCCTGACTTCACATACTTACTCCACGCCACCTTGTGGAATCTGCCAGAGATTTTTCCATCAATCTTCTCACCCTTAACCAATGTCCCGCATTTCCAGCTACACTGCTGTTGCTGCCTCGTTGCTGTTGCTGCCTCTTCTTCCTCTGAAGCCAAAACCTCTGCTACTGCAAATGAGCCAGCCCCCTGGTTTCCACCTCCAGGATGTGCTAAGTCCTGAACAATATGTTCCCTTGTAAACACAGCTAAACAAATTCCCTCAACAGACTCAGCAAATGCTGGCCCTTTGTGGTCTGTCTGTTCACTACTTTCACTAGTGCCTGGTTGTCAATCCTGAAATCACTTTCCTGTCTAGTATTTCTCTTCCCCACAGTCAAGCTCTCACTATCACTCTAAATGATAAGAAGTTCATACTGTATTGTTTCATCTGCCATGGTTCTGGCCATGCTTTGGCGCACCACCTCCCTTTCTAGTATAATCTAAACCCCCTGCTTCTGATGTGTCTGGGAATATTCCTAGTATCCAAGTCAGTAGAACATGATGGAACTATACCGGCACCACACTGTATGTTGCTAGAAATCTCTGCAACATCTGTGAGACCTTCCAAACTATGTACATCATTATTATTCAGTGATGGGGATTTGAGATGCCTGTCATTGCAAAAACGTGCTGTCTACGGAAAACCCTTCCTGGGGATACCACCTTGCAAGCTACGTTTAGGTGCCCCACTATTTATTAGACAAAGTACATCTCACACTTTTTTTCCCCAGCACCTAGTCCAACAGGTTCTGTAATTTCCTTAATTTATCTGGTGGCAGGCTTGACTCCATTGCCATGAAGTCGTGTTCTATGTCTAAACAAGCCAAGCAGGAGGAGGGGCACTCAGTTTTATTCTTCTAACAGATAAATATCCAGATGTGTTGCCATTTCCTGTAAAGCGATCATCATTCTAGCACACTTCCCTCTCATCTCCTTCAACCTCACCATTTAAAAGTCATTGAGGTAGTGGACCACATGTTCTGACCTCCCTACTACCCACATTGTCCATTCCATAAACATGCTAAACTTGTAAAGGGTCTCACACACCCCCACACAGACAATAGGCATGCCTTGTTCAATGTAAATTTGTTAGTGGAATTGTACTAAAAAACTGCATGTCTTGCGGGTGGACCGTAACAATCTGAATGCAGGTTTTATATCAGTCATAGCATTTTTAGCTCTGACCCCACACTGCTACCCCATCTAAACTGCAACATCTACACTTGTGTATTGCACTGAGCACTCTCTTTGTTCAATGTGATCATTAATCAACAGCCCTACTGGCCACTACAGGTAGTGTATCAGCCTTTTTACTATTTTTGGCTTTTTAGACACAAGCCCTATTGGTGATATGACGGAACCATCTATTAGAAGACCTGTAAAAGGACTCTCCATCCTACCCCCCCACCCCTCTTATTTTGGCCTATATGATCTATTATCTGCCTTGACATAGTTTTAATCTGTCCACCCACCTCCTGGTCCTCAGACCTCAATAAGGGATTCTAAATCCCTTAGTATAGACCTTCTGCAAATAGTCTGCACCTACTCCAGGCGGGTACAACTTAGCCATTGTTTTATCAACTCCCATTTAAATAGCATAACTGACATTTCAAGAAATCCTAAGCCATCTCCCCTGACTCTGCCCTCTTGCTGCCCCCTTGCCCCCACTGCACTGCAATATTGGGAGTCTACCTCTACATTTTTTAACATTCATCTATGAACTTGCACAGGTACTGGTAACAAGCTCCCTTGTAGTTTCTACAGGTGCCAATGATGCCGCCCTCCATGCCTGCCCTGTCAAATGCTGTATGGGAAGTGGCAACCATAACTCAATAACTAATTCTCCGCATGCCTTGGAAGGATTCAAGCCCCTATGGGGTGGGAACTCCTCTTCATATCTCAGCCAGACCACCCCACAAAGCTCATACTGGCTGACCTAGCCTCATCCATGTATTTGAATAATCCACTCTTGCCTCTGTCTTCTTTTTAGATATGAGTTTAAAAGGGGGAAGTCTATTGAAGAACAAAGAGTAAAGGAATACAAAATATAAAAAACATAATACATATACTGTAAATTAAAGAGAAGGGAAAACAAATACAATGAAAATATAATATCATACAACATGGCTGTAATTGAATGGTAATATAACAAAATAACATTATAAACATTAAGATAATATGTGTGTAATTCATACAAAAATTAGATAGACAAAGATATGAAAATATGTTCTTAGAAAGAAGGAGGGATGTCACGGAGGTTGAATAACTTCTTGTTGAATAGGTGGAAAAAGAGCGCTTAGCACTAGCATCAATAAACGTTGTGACTGGTGGCCATAGATTCAAAAGTTTTATAGCAAAATGAATAGGATGAGCCAAAACTGTGTCAAGCCTATGATTGTAACATACGACGTTGGTTTAAAACTTCTCGCGTGTTGCAGCGGACTGCCCTTTGCATGATGCCTCTCTCTTGAACATTGCTATACCAGACTCTCGGATCGTTTGGCTCATTTTTGCTGTTGCCGTCACTGTTGGACTTGTTTGCCCCTTTGGACTCGAGTATTCATCACTCGATATTAATTTTACGATCAGATCACCCGGTTATCTACTCGGAAAACCTAAACCTATCACTAGAGAAGTGCACGTCTTGCTGTTAACGGTGAACTTATTTTCCAGGCTAAAGACTACCTCTGGTGCACGAGTGCTCCCACATTAATCTGCTCGCTGCAAGCGATTGCGTCATTCTTTTGGTACACCTCATCGATCTTTATTATTTAGGCTCTTGTATCATCTTAACCATCCCGCTTCTTCTCAGATGCTTACAAACATATATTGACGTTTGTTCGGTCCCATGGACACTGGATATGAATGAGCCCTCACGCCCCGAAGAAGGTGGTACCCCGGGAAAGGGGGTGTAACACCGAAACGCGCATCGGCGTTTTGATCTTATATGTCCCCTAGTCTTATACTTCACTGATCTATTTATGTGAAGATGTACTAGTGTTAATTTCATTTATATATTTAAACAAAAGTTTCTCTTCATCCTCTTGATTTACAAAGTTATAAGCTTTGAATTGCATATCAGCAATTTGACTGCTTTATGAGAAAATATTTGTTTGATGCGACATATGTTTAGGAGCTACGAATCATAACTTTTTATACTCTGTGATGAATGTCAGATGTGTGTTCAAGGTTTATATGAGTTTGAGGATGTTTGAATGATTTGCGCGAAAGATTTTTCTATGGGAATCATCACGCTTTGGGTCTTAGTGAATTTTGTATTTTTACTATTATGTTAACACATGATTCATGTACTTATTTTTCTGTCTTGAACAATATGAAAACATATAAAGCAGTCTGGTAGTGCCAGAAGAGCTGGTCTGACAGGTAAATGTGTGGGCTGTTTTTACAGTGGTAGACCTTTTTTAGGTCGAGCTTTGATCGACCTGTTATATCTATCTCTTCTGTGGGATTTGACAAACCCACCGATTGCCACTGGTTACTCACTTTGGCATTCAGAAATGCTGGCTTCTTATTGTTGCATTTCTGTAAATGACCCTCCTTTGGTGCTTAGTTCTGTTCCTGGCGAATATCAATCAGAGAACGTTTTCTTTGGCCATCACACTGTACAGTGTGTGATGGCCCCTCATCCTTGTTTATTTTTGTTCCTCTGCTAGTTTCAGTTTGGTAGTGGCTCCATACCTTTTTTGGTTGCACATCCCCTTGTTTAACAATCCGACCCTGCAGGAATATCGCCATCTCAGACATGTGGTATGAGCATGGTTTCCACAGCCCCACGGGTGAAAAGGGGGTGTTCAAAGAGCATCGCTCCAGCGGATGTTATCAGATGTAAGAGGGAGAAGCTCAGACCGATTATGTTTGTAAGGCCCCAAGGGAGATATCTGTAGAGCTGTGCTTCAAGAGTGAGCCGCCCCGGCCTGCAGGCAGGGGGTGGGCAATGCCTGCTCAGTGCAGACATAGGAAATACTTTTACCAATAAAGGCAGAATGAATTCCCCCAGCACTGACTGGAGCGCTTAGATCTGATCTCTTTTCATGCTTGGCACAAATGCTTTGAATTTAAGGTTCAGCTTCGGCAGCTGAGATCTATGCATCTGGCCTTGAAAAACGGTAATCCCTAGGTCTTGGCCACAGAAAAGGCCACAGTGATCACTCTACTCTTTTTATACACAGCACAAACTCAGCGTTCTTTAACCCCTTGCATGCCCTTGACGGAACCACTCCGTCATGAGCCACGGGCGCCGTGTGCTCATGACGGAGTGGTTCCCTCATGCTGCGGCCGTTGGCGGCCGCTCCTCCCATGCGGCGCTAATTCCCCACCTGTGCGGGCGATTAGCGCAGTGGGTGGAGTCATGACGGAATTACGCCGTCATGAGCACAGCTCGCCCGTGACTCATGATGGCGTGGTTCCGTCATGAGCATAGCGGCGCCGCAAACCCCCCAAACCCCCCCAGGGCTGCGGCGGAATTCACGCCGCAGCGAAGGGGTTAAATGTTTGCCCTGCCAGTTATGTTAGACAAGGTCGGATTTGTTTATTTTTTCGGAGTTGGGCATGGGGCAAAGGGAAATGAGGTGATCTGCCCAGAATCACCGGATGTTGAGCAGATGCTGGGACTGTGACCTGCTTCTCTGCAGCCACATCATTTCCCATTTGAATGGGTATGGCATTTGAATGTGAGATGACCTGCAAATCTCCACACGTGAAACCCCCGAATCTGAGTTTGGCAAAAGTCATACCATCAACCTGAGCCTGCCTGACAAAACTTAATTAAGGTAGGACAGGGGTTTAGCCTGCTGAGCACTACGGGGAGCCTAAAGCTCCTTTTGGGCACAAACAACTGGTGCCTTGAGGCACGCAGCCTTTGTGTGCTGCTTCAGGACACAGTCTCACTGTCACAAGCTAGAAGTAAAGGTTGAAAACAACGACCTGAAGTTTGCCAAAGCACCGCTTTTAGCATAATTGTTTTTAAAGTACCCTACAATAAACTATTTTGATGCACTATAAAAATGATGACAAAAAAACAAAGCAGTGCTTTAGGCAAACTTCAGAACACTGTTTTCAATGTTCCACCTTTATACCAGTGGCGTCGCAAGGGTATCATGGACCATGGTGCAAGCAAAGAAAACAAGCCATCCATCCAGCAATCTAATAGAAAATCCAGCCAAAATGTTGGTGCAGCCCGCCCCTAACAGCTCTTGGCGCAGGTGTACAGCAGCTGCTGTACAACTGGTGTCTATGCCCCTGCACTCTCCCACCTCTTATGCTTATTTCTCCTTTCTCAGTCTCTCCCCCATCAGACATTATTTCAACCCCCTTCGGTCACCCCAGCTATGTATTGCCCCATCTATTTTCCTGAACACTTTGGGGCAGATTTACAAGCCCCTTGCGCTACTTTTGCACCGTTGTTGCATCACTTTTGTGACGCAGCAGCAGCGTAAAAGTTGCGTACCATTTACAACATGACGCATCTAGGGAGATGCGTCACGTTGTAAAGCCCTGCGCCACATTAAACCTGCGTCAGGTTTAATGTATGCAGGGTGGGCGTTCCTTCGCAGGAAGCCCCGTAAAAGTGACACAGTGAAATCTACAAGATTTCACTGAGTCACTTTTACGTCCATGCTGCGTCAAAACCCTGCGCCTGCTTGAAGCAGGCGTAAGGAGTGACGCAGCATGTTAGGCATAGGGCGCCCCTGAGCATTGCTGGAGTTGCATCGTGGTTGCGACACGACTCCAGCAATACGTCACTTTTCCGTCAACAGATGCGTCAGAATTTCTGATGCATCTGTCAGTCCTTGAGCCATGGTGTGCCATATTGTAAATATGGCGCATCCATGGTAACGCAAGGATTTGGCATGTTTGCGCAGGGAAAGTGACGCATCTCTACAGATGCGTCACTTTCTTGTAAATCTGCCCCCCTTTCTTTTTTCCCCATGCAGTCTCTTTCTCTTTGTAGCACCCTCTCTCATCGTCTTGTAAGAGGGAGCACATGCAACAGGCCACTTTTCAAGTGCTGGCACATTTTGCTTTGTAGTACTTGCTAAAAGTGAAATGGGGATTGTGAGGGATCGTAAGATTCGAAATCCACACCTGTAGCATTTCTAGCATCTTTATTTTCTTTTATACACGCTGCGTTTAAAGAAAGCCAGAGTTTAACACAGGGATTATGCTTCTTATCCTGGTGTGGAGTATCTTTGTCTCGAGTTCCCGAAACTTTTCTTCTTTTTCCTCTCTTGCGGCCTTCACTTCCTGGCTTCCCATTTTCCCTCAGAGAAAGAAGAGAGTTGGCAATACAGTAAATTAAGTTGTCTGGCTTTTCACTGTGGGGAAGGGCATGAGGGATCACCAGTGTCTCGGTTCGATTCTATGGACGTGAGGTAGTGCAGGAAGCGGGGGTCAGACAGGCAAGAGACGTGAGTTGGGGAACAACCTTTACAACGCAACTTTTACAACGCACTACCATTACAACGAAACTATTACAACGCAAATGCTGTGACAACGCATGCCATTACAACGCAAGTCTTTACATCGACTTGCACTAGATGGCGTGCTAACATTAAAAATAGTGTAGTTTACTATCCAAACACCTTCCCTACTGCAACGTGGACTGGAGTTAGAATAGTAAATTACCCTTTTTTAATGTTAGCACGCCATCTACTGCAAGTCGATGTAAAGACTTGCGTTGTAAAGACTTGCGTTGTCACAGCATTTGCGTTGTAAAAAATTCGTTGTAACAGCATGCGTTGTAAAAGCATGCGTTGTAACGTCATACATCCCGTGAGTTCATTACCCGCTAATCGCCGATCTTTCCCCTTCTCCCGGCCCACCCTGAGAAACGCTAACATATCTGACTGAGCCACGCTCCCCCGAAGCATGGCGGGGTGCAACACAGAGCCATTGTCCTCCTGGCCCTTCCTGTTTCCGTCTTCTCTGGTCCTCGCGGTCAGGAGCGGGGTTTCCTCTTTTGGCGCCTGCGCCTTTTCTCCGCCCTTCCTCCTCTCATCTTCCAGGGGTTGGCCTTCCTCTTCCAGACTCGGGATCAGTCTCTTTAATCAGTGACGAAGGATCCGTGGGCGGGGCTTTTGGGAGAAAGTTCCCATTTAAAGGAGCCTTGTTGAGAGAAAGCTGTGTGCTCCCTAGTTGCGGGATTTTGAAGCCAAGTCCAGTCCGATGGTCCCTCTGGCTGTGAAGAGAGCAGAGGATCCATTCCATGAGGTACACGCCACCAATCATCGGTATTGTCAGTTCCCACCCGGGGCAAGAGTGGATCGTGACCGGGATGTGGTGGCTTCTTTTGCAGTAAAAGGTAATGTAGGTTTTCTGTTACAGAGATCAAAAGCTGTACATGGGCCCGACCTACAGAAGATTTTGAACTGAGCAAGCTACACTCCATCGGCTGCATATGTATACACTAGTATACTGCTTCATACACAATAATCAGCTGCGAGGCTACAGCTACTCAAAAACATTCCAAGTAGTAGACTTTACATTCTGGCCCCTTATGTCTTGTGGCTCCGGTGCCACTACACTAACTGCACAATTGATACTGGCGACTCCGATTTATACCACTTTTTAAGCACAAACGCCGACTCCCTGGACACCATGTCCATTCAGGGCAGTGTCGACTGCAACCTGCCTTAGGTCTGAGCATGGAGAGCCGACTGTTCTAAGAAGTACTTGCATTACTCACTGATTTCATCCTCCTGGAAGCAGTCAGTGATGTGAGAGTAGGTGAGGGAGGGGAGTCACTTTGTGGGATGGCCTCAATCTACACTGGTGTGTGCTTTTGGGGGGTACGTATCCTTCCTCCATGTGGACCCAGGATCTGCTCATCTGCTCCGCACAACAGCAAACTCAGAGTCTCGCTGTCTGACAATGCCCACCATTTCACTTCTGCTCTCCTGGTGCAGAAGAGGAATGGTGAGCATACCCCATAATTAAATGCCACAACATACTACTCCACCACATAAAATGCCATTCCACATAATTACATTCCACATAATTCCTGTACACTTATACCACACAATTACTATTTACTTGTTTCCATTACATACTATGCCACATAATTCCACTACACAAATTCACTCCACAATTTCACTACACGCAATTTCACCACTAACAATTCCAAACCATATATTTCCACACCACACCCCTTATATATCCACTCAAATACAAAACACATGGGTAAAACATGTTCTCATTTACAGTGCCAATACCTCTAAGTCTCAAAATGTGAGACCAATTTGCATTGCAAATGCTTGTTTGTCTCTCTGAGGGCGGGTGACGTAGATGAGTATAAATAGTGGAAGCTCTGGGGTAGGATTGTAGGAGATTGTGTAAATTGTTAATATAAGGTGAGCCGGAGGAGGGGTGGGAGGAAACTTGAGTATAAGCATTGAGTAAAGCCTTGCTAAGGAGGTTGTGTTTAGAATGAAAGGATGATGGTAGGTCGAAAAGTGAGCTAGCTCTGGAAAAAGATAGAACAGTATTCTGGGAAAAAAGTTGACAAACCCAAATTAGACCCATTAGAAAGGTTTCCCATGAATTAATAAAGCTCTGTTATGCCATAAAGAAGAATATAGTAAGTAGGTTGGATCAGTAGGAAGTAATGATGAACCAAAGCTCAGGAGTTTACACGTGTACATGATAATAGGGGGAGATAAAGATTGTGGTCTACGAGTGAAAGAAAGATATTCTTGAAATGAAAAATGATAAAGGAATATGCGTTTGAGGTCTACCCAGCGAGGACAATCTAACAAAGAGTCATCAAGCCATCTAGAGGCTTGACAAAGTAATAAGGATTTGTGATAATTGAGAAAATCAGGATAATTCACTCTACCTTCTGATTTGGGCTTTGTTAATCGGAGCAATGACATGCAAGATTTTTTTTATTCCACAGGAATGATGAAAGTAAAGAATTTTTAAAGGATCAGGAGCAGGAATATTTGAGAGAGAGTATTAAATAATAGGAGAAATCATCATTTTAATAGTATCTAGGTGACCTCGCCAGGAAAGATAGAAGGGATGCCATCTAGTTGTCTGGGCGGAGATTTTTTGAATGCATTTCTCCAGACATGAAGAAATTGTAGTTGAAAGTAAAGGGGTGAAAAAGAGTCCTCCTAAATATTTAATATGCCGAGAATTCCAGAAGAAATGTGAAACACTGAAATCATCCTGAAAAGTATATTTAGTTAAAGGCAGTATTTCACACTTATCTTTATTTATACCCGGAAACAGAAGTAAAAAGCTCCACCCCACTAAGAAAGGCTGGGATAGAGGAATACGGGTTTGAGATGAATAATAAGATATTATCAGCATACGAAACCAGCTTAAATTGAGTCTCATTTACTTGAAATCCCTCTATGTCATTATTTTGACGTAATCTGGATAAAAAAGGTTCCAGAGCTAAATTAAAAAGAAATGGAGATAAGAGGCAACCCTGACGCACACCTCTCTTCAGATCCAAATAAGAAGATGTAATGCCATTTACAAAGACGCCTGCGTGCGGATTGGATTAGAGGATCGAAATCAGAGAGATGATCCTTGGACCAAAACCAAACCATTTAAGCACTTGGAAAAGGTACGACCAATTGACTCTGTCAAAAGCTTTCTCCTCATCTAAAGCTACAGCAGCTGAAGAGCGAGATAAATGGGAGGATTTAAAAATGATATAAAAAAATAAGCGAGTGTTATCTGAAATAAGACGGCCTTTTACGAATCCAGACTGTTCCGCGCCGAGTAATTTTGTGAGGAAAATTTCTAACCGCAAAGCCAATGCCTTTGAGAAAATGTTATAGTCTAAGACGACAAGGGGGATAGGCCAATAATTCTTACAAAACTTTAAATCTTTGCATTCCTGAATTAAGGAGGGTAAGTAATTTGGGAAGGGGTAAAGAAGCTAAATGTGTAAAAAATTCCACTGTGGATCCATTCGGTCCAGGAGCTTTGTACTTCTTTAAAGAAAGCAAAGCGGTAAGGAGTTCTAGTTGAGAGATATCTGTTTCTAAATGAGTAAAGTCTATTTGAGTGTCATAAGTACAATGTGTGTTGTCAAGGAACTGTGTAATGTGGGAATGTGAGGGAACCGTCTCAGGAGTGTAAAGTGCTTCTTAAAAGGAAAGGAATTCATTTGATATTTCTGAGTCATTTGTTCGTGAGGTGTTTTGTTCATCCAAAATACATTCAATATCAAGCTTATTATGTTTGACTTTTAAATAGTTTGCCAAAAGCTTACCCGCCTTATTTCGACCCCCATAGAAGTTAGCGCTAGATTTTAACAAATAAAGTGATGCATTTTCAGTTGGTTCCTTATTAAATTGAAACTTTGCCTTGATAAGTTGATACAAACATTGCTTGGATTTAGAGGTGTAATATAAATGCTCCAGTCTCTTTTCTCAGCTAACAAATCATCAGCAGCTTTGCGGGAATTTTTGCGCTTCCTAGAAACGAAACCAATAATTAAATCTCTTGCAGTTTCTTTGAAAGCATCCCAAACTACATGAAAAGGAAGCGTGTCAGATTGATTGAAGGAAAAATATTCATGAAAGAAGGAAGAGAAGGAGGAGGTAAATTGGGGGGTCTAAAAGGAGTGAGTTATTAAAACGCCACCTCTGGGGGGTGTTAGGTCTAGGTGTTATATCTTATTGAATATAGATTGGAGTGTGATCTGAAATTAGGATGGAGCCAATTTCCGCACCTCGCAATGATTGAGCAATAGTATGTGAGACAAAAAAATAATCAATTCGGGATTGAGTCTGATGGGCTGGAAAGGAAAAAGTATATTCTCTTGCAACGGGATTACAGAGTCTCCAAGCATCTATGAGTTTATATTGCTAGAGAGTTTGGAGGAACATGTTATGTATTTTGTGCAGCTTGAAGGAAACTGACGAATGTCGATCTATAAAAAGATCTACAATTTGATTAAAATCCCCATTGAGATAACATTTTCATCAATGCAGGATGAAATTTGTAGGGAAAGGAATGGCCAAAACGAAGGATCCCCAATAGTAGGAGAATAAATGTTGAACAAAGATACTGAAGCATTTCTAATCAATAGCTTAGTAAATAACCATTTCCCTTCCTCATCAGTGAGTTGAGAGAGCAATTTCACACCAAGTGATCTGTGACAAAGTGTTATTACACTGTTACATTTACCATCCCCAGGTGAGAAGAAAACATCTTCAACCCAACCTCTCTTCAATTTCAAAGATTCAATAGTTGTTAATTTAGATTCTTGTAAAAGAGCAATAACAGCTCCTAGCTTAGAGAGATGGGTGAGGACACGCTGTCTTTTGATAGGGGAGTTCAAACCCCTGATATTCCATGAAACGATCTTTAGAGTCATATAGATAACCTTGAAAGACTAAGCAAATATGAGATTAAATAAACCATGTACACGTATAAGGCAGAATGAATGACAAGCCAACCCTGAGAACAAGAGATAAGGCATGAAAGAAAAAGTAAAAAAAGTAAGTACAAAAGTAAGTGTGGATTAGTGAGCCAGAAGAGAGAAAAAAAAGATACAGGCAGTGAAAGGAAGGAAAGTAAGATAGAAAAAGATAGCAAGGGAAAAAAAAACAAAGAATAACAATGAAATGGAAACAACATGCCTTCATCTAAAGACACCATAAAGAGGTGGGGGGGTGTGGCCATGTAGAACGAAAGGCACGTCCAAACTCGACGGAACAAGGACGGGAACAGACCACAGCGAATCACAAAAGGTAAGGGTACATGTTGGGGACGAACATCAAATGACCTGTGAAGAAGAGGAGAAAAATGATTATCTTAATAAGAGAGAAACATGTAATACATAATACAATACCAACATAACAAGATGAACCGACTAACCATACGATTACATATAAACATATATTGTAAATTGAAGTAGTAACAGTTAGAACCTTATAACAGAAAAATCAAAAAAAGAAATTGTTATATTAATTGGAATAACCAATCAAACATTTTGAGAAGATGACACTTCAGAGGAGTCCATAGAGTCAATTTTGCAAGAATTGATTAAACTCTGCAGTTTGACGGGCTCTCATAAGTTGCTGTGTTGTTTTTATAGGTAACCTTAAAGAGGCAGGGATGAAAGATGCCGTATTAGGCACTCATAGTTCGTAGATCACGTCTCATGTTCAAAAATTCTTTGTGTCTGTTAGCAGTAGATTTGGTGTAGTCCTGAGCAAAAAAAAATGTAGAACCAGACCATGAAAAATATTGAATAGATCTAGCTGCAGAAAGCACTTTGAGAAGATCCGTGTATTCAAGGAAATACATGATGACCCCTCTTGGCCTTCGAGAAGAGGAGGTGTCCAAGCGTTGATGACCAAGTCTGTGAGCGCGTTGAATGTTAAGCAAAGTTCTTTCAGGTAGGTGTAATACTTTAGGAATGAAGGATTTGAAGACTGATATGGGATCTGAGTCCTCTGAACCTTCCGGTAGGCCATGAATGCGAAGATTATTTCTTCTATTCCTATTTTCCAAATCCTCAACCTGCCGCTGTAGCGATGAAACCTGAGACAGGAGAGTATTGACTTTCTCATTTTTATGTGCATAAGAGGAAACACTGTGCTCCACCGTGGTGAGGCGCTAATTCATTTGAGACCAATTGTCCGTTAAAAATTGCAATTTGATCGACGTATCCTGCTGCTCCCTTTTTTCCTTGTTCCCCGAGTGCGTACCCGGCTGTTGTTGTGAGTGCTGCCCCCTTTTTTTCCCTTGTTTCCCGAGTGCGTGCCCCCCCAGAGTGCCCGGTTGTTGTTCTGCCCCCCTTTTAGTGCCTGGTTCCCCTTTTGCTTCATTTCTCTCACTTCTCGTCTTTTTTTGCTTTTTTGCCCTCGCCGCTTTTTCCGCTGAACCACTCCTCGGCACCCGGCATCGCCATAGCCATCCCTGACGGATACAAAATCATCAGGAAAGACCGCACCAACCGCACCGGTGGCGGCATCGCCATCGTCCACAAGAGTTCCATCCGCATCACAACCAACACCGACCACACACTCTCCGACGCTGAACACCTCCACTTCCAAATCCACAGCGACCCCAAAACCACCCTCAGAGGAACCCTCATCTACAGACCCCCGGACCACGCACCAATTTCAGCGAAGACATCGCAGACTTCGTCAGCCCACACGCCCTCCCCTCCGCCGACTACATCCTCCTGGGAGACCTCAACTTCCACCTGGAGAAATACAATGACAACAACACCACCACCCTACTGGACAACCTCTCCAACCACGGACTCAAGCAACTGGTCAACACCCCCACCCACTACGCCGGACACACGCTCGACCCCATCTTCTCCTCCAGCAAACACATCTCCTTCAACCACACCACCAAGCTCTCCTGGACGGACCACAGCTGCGTCCACTTCAGCTACAGAAAAACCACAACCCACCACCACGCTCAACAACCACCGAGAAGACAATGGAACCGAATCACCACCGACCAACTCACATCAGCTCTCTCCCAGAACCCGCCCACCAGCACCTCAGACCCCAAGGAAGCAGCCAACAACCTCACAAGCTGGATCTCCGACTGCGCTAACATCCTGGCTCCCCTGAAGACCCGAGCGAACGGAGCCAACCACAAAAGAAGCTCCTGGTTTAACTCCACCCTCAAGGACTCCAAAAAACGATGCCGCACCTTCGAGAAAACCTGGCACCTCGACCAGACCGACAAGAATATGTCAGCCCTCAAAAACGCCACCCGGAAACACCACCAACTCCTCCGCGCCGCAAGAAAATCTTCCTTCAAAGGCAGACTTGACAACAACTCCCACAACAGCAAAGAACTTTTCGGCATCCTACGCAGATGACACTCAACTCATCCTCTCCCTCACCAACGACCCTTCCTCTGCTAGAACCAGACTACACGCAGGAATGAAGGAAGTAGCGGACTGGATGACGGACAGCCGGCTTAAACTCAACACCGACAAGACGGAAGTCCTCATCCTAGGCCCTACTCCCACTGCATGGGACGACTCCTGGTGGCCCCCTGCCCTAGGCAGCACTCCCCAACCCACCGACCACGCCCGCAACCTGGGCTTCATCCTGGACTCCTCCCTCTCCATGACCAGACAAGTCAACGCAGTCACATCGGCATGCTTCAACACCCTTCGCATGCTCCGCAAGATCTTCCACTGGATCCCCACCGACACAAGGATGACCGTCACCCACGCCCTCGTCACCAGCCGCCTGGACTACGGCAACACCCTCTATGCCGGCATCACGATCAAACTACAGAAGAAACTCCAACGAATCCAGAACGCCGCCGCACGCCTCATCCTGGACGTCCCGAGCCACCACCACATCTCCGGACACCTGGAAAAGCTTCACTGGCTCCCAGTCAGCAAGAGGATCACGTTCAGACTCCTCACCCACGCACACAAAGCCCTTCACAACCAAGGACCCAAACTCATCAACCACCGCGTCTCCTTCTACATACCCACCCGCACACTGCGATCGACCGGACAAGCCCTGGCAGCTGTCGCCCGCATCCGCAAAGCCACCGCCGGAGGCAAATCTTTTTCCTACCTCGCAGCGAAGGCCTGGAACTCTCTCCCCAGCCATCTCCGCTTAACACAGGACCACCTCTCCTTCAGAAGGCAGCTCAAGACCTGGCTGTATGAACAATAACCCCCTCCCCCCCAGCGCCTTGAGACCCTTACGGGTGAGTAGCGCGCTTTATAAATGCCAATGATTGATTGATTGATTGATCCTCCATAAATGGGCTGAGCGCCCGTATCTCTTCCAATAATATATTTAAAGATACACGAGAAGAGGATTTTGGTGGAGAAGGTGGGTCTTTCTACAGTCTTTTGGTAGTGACTTTTCCAGGCATAGGAGCACCTGTGTTCGAAGTAGGTGAAGCTTTGGCAATAGAGGCCAATGTAATTCAGAGAAGATTTTAGAGTTTTTAATAAATGCGTGCGTGGTATGTGACGCAGAGGGTCCAAGCTTTCTTAGTCTTCCCATAAGAGAGTCAAATAGGTGATGAATTTTGGCTCAGTTATGTTGTGTTCCCTTAAATTCAAAACCATATCAGGTGACGAAGGACCTTGAGGAGACTTTAAGCAAAATTTAGTGCAAGCAACGCGCCCAACAAGGTTGTGGCAAGTGGTAAGGAGCAATCTCAGAGAGAAAAGAGTTGCACAAACGAGCTTTCACACCATCTCCTGATAGGAGCAAGACGTAATAACATGTTGGTGTGTATTCAGCTTAATTTCACACACAATTTTTTTTTTTAAAAAGGGGCAATCTATCGTGGGATTCCAAGTATTGATAAGGTCCCCATATGTAAAATAGTTATGGCGCTGAGGAGGAAATAACACCATATGTGTGTGCAAGCCGGATTTCACTCACCGGTACTTGTCCTGAGGAGAGCGTTGTATTAAAAATGGCGGCCGCGGTCAGCGCGCCAGAAACGCCAAATGTTATTCAGAGGATTCTCAGCCAAACATGTTATAGGAGTTCCCGAAATGGGACTCAGGGAGGCCAGCACATTGTTCATTGCCCAGAACCTCTCACCAGGACCGAGAAGGAAGCTTCAAAGTTCGGCCTCTCCAATCCGTCCCGCGGAGCTTCACTTAAATGCCGGCATACGTCTCGGGCGTCAAGCCACGCCACCTTTTTTTCAGAAATGATACTAACATAGTTAGTAAATGCTGCCATCCGTGTTTCGTCTCTCTGGGTAACAGCCTAAACATGTCCACATAGTCATTTTCCCTTATCTTGTCTTTCCAGCTAATCAGCAAATGAATGCCCAGAGCATCACTCACTCCCATGTATGGGAATTTCTTACCCACGTCTCCAGTGTATGCCTGCCCTCTGTTCTCTAAGTGCCTGCCTCATCCTACCTCATCTTTCAAGTCAGTGGCTTGTGATCGAAGCAGTGCTCACTTTGTAAAAATATGCAGGGGCCACAGGCGTTTCTTGGGAGGTGGTCTAAGCATTACTGAATGCCAGGCGTGCTGAATAATAAGGGGGCTAAGTTTTGATTCCACCTGGTGCCTCTTTCTTCTACCACCCTACACTTCCTGTATCTTTATCTTACTATTTCAGGTTTATTGTCATCCCTGCTATCGCCCTTTCTCACTCTTTCTTATCTTTCTCTTCACCTTTGGTATTGCTTCCTTTTTTTTGGTATGGGTCAGAGTCTGATGATGAAAATTAAGCTGGGGTTCCTAAAAATGAAATCTGTTGCCCTCCACCTCCAACCTCCTGCACAAATTAAGAACTAGGCCCAAGGCACTTGAATAATGGATGGATGGGTGCCTGGCTAGTTTTAACTCTTACTGACAAGGGGAAGGGAGTACATTAACACACTCAGTTCCTGAGCTTAACCCATGCTCCCCCTACATTCCATGCATACCTTGTCCTTCTCTTCTGCTGGCTGTTCCATTGCGGTCCCTCACATAGCAGCCAAGTACAGTCAGTGCAGTGCTCTCTGACAGTAAGACAACATCTTTCTATGCAGTATGTCAGTGTACTTAAAACTGTGCTAATGTTTTAGAACTGACTTTAAAACACATTCAAATAGTATTAATGGTTGTTATTAAAATATCTATAAGCAATAATAGTGTGCCCTTCCACTACTCAACCAGGAAGTCAACTTAAGTCTTGGTTCAATGAAATCCACATATCAAGGGAAATCCTTACTAAAAGGATGTAATAGTCTTCACCCAGCTAGGTTGCATGCTCATCATTGGGCTAGCTTCTCAGTGTGTGGGCCTTGCAATACCCAACTGGCTCTCAAGAACTGGGGCTCTTTAGCAGATATCTTCTCTCCCTCTGGCAGGGAGTTAGCCTCAGCTCAGGTCACTGCCCTAGTTGGGTGGTTGTGAGAGAAATAGGTAGACTGGGTGAAATAGAGGCTAATATTAACTACAGGCACCCCCTCAGCATTATTTCCTTCTGGTGAGCGTCCATGCTAAGAAACATGACTGAACCAATCAGATATGGTAATGAGTCCATGTTTTGTACAGTAGGGTCAACATGTTTCCTGTCCATATGTGCCCAAATGATCTAAGAATTTCACCAGGACCAAAACTAGACCTTAATCTACTCCATTAAGTAAGGTTCCAATTAGGAAAACCCTTATATGATTTTCAAAGATAATGGTGAATTTTTCTATATAGTAATAATGGTGCCCCTCGACCAGAAAGGAGAACAATACAAACATAAAAATGATTATGTATCCTTCAAGTAGTGTCTGCACACTTTTTAGTAATGCTCATATGGAAAACCAATCTCATGCAGCACACATGCCAAGGATCCACAAAAAGATGTGCAGAAAAAAGAAAGTGTTTCACACACATGCTCATTGTAGGGATGTATAGAAAATAACACAAATCATACTGATTTGCTCGGGTAAGAGGGCCCCCTAGCAGCAGTTCCTCCCCCAACTCCATAGCAAAATGAGAAACGATAACCCAATACTATAGCCTTATAGCCCGCTGTAGCGGGCTATACCGGCTATTAAAGGCCCGCTTCAGCATTCGGCTCGGGCCTTTAAAAAGGGAGCGGGCCTTTAATAGCTGGTATAGCCCAGCTCCGAAGGTTTATATGGCTATTAGAACACTCTGCCACTAGAGGGCAGAATGTTCTAATAAAAACAAAAAGGCCTCTCGGAGCCCAAGGGGATTTTAATCCCCTCGGGCTCCGAGAGGCCTTTGTGAAAATAACATTGGAATGTTGCTTTGCGGGCCTTTACCGGCCTGTAGAAGCACCAAGCACTCCATTGTCTTCAATGGAGTGCTCCACATTCCAATGTTCTAATACTACTTACTATAAATAGCTGTGTCCTTTAAAATCTCATTGGATTGTGTGTTCTTTGAAAAAAGATGCTGTGGAGGACTCCACAGCCCTGTCAGCCATGAGACGTCTTTAGTGCTATAGTTTTATTTGAGTCCTGGCTTGCCAAAATATATGCCACCATCTATAGGTTTGATTCACATACTAATAAAAGCGTTAGTCAAAAACCCTATTGATATAAGGGAAGCATAGCACAGTCCCTCTTACGTGTGATAGTTGTAAATTAATTTTCCCGTTAGGTGCTTTGAGACAAATTCATAAAGATATTTAAGAGTATGGGAAGTAGTACTCCAGGAGTACGTCGTGAATTAGTGCTTGATGAGTACTACTTAGGGCAATCATGCACACATTTTGAATTGTTCCCAAAATGTTAGGTCGGACACCACAAGAGTTAGCAAGCCTCACACTGCGAGACCTAGGCTAAAGTATGGCAACAATAAAAGCAATTCTGTGCCTTGTTCAGAAAAACTGGAATAGAGCAGCCCCTCGGTATACAGAGTAATGTGCATTGAAAAAAGAGAGAAAGTACATGAAGGATATTTGGAAGTGATACAGTGTATATATTATAAAGTCTCTTCATTATATTTAGCATTAAACCGTAGTCGTTCTCTGCCACTTGATGGCATGAGCTTCCCTTTTAAAAACTGGGAAGTACTTGACAGACGCTTTAAATTACTTTTAGAGGCATTCCTTATTCCAAGATATAATATGTAACATTAATAATTGAAATGCATTACACACCATTTTCAGTGACTTCCTCTGCAGTTAATTCCTCTTCATAACAGTTTGAGCCACCAGATTAAACTAATTTTCAAAGAAAACTGTTTTAATGCCATTAAGCTTTTGCATGAAAGGAGCCACGCGCATTTTCTCTCAATGAGACTGACTCAAATACAGGTCAACCTATTCTGGAGAGTTTATTTAACAAATCATTGCTGGACTGTGGCACTTATGATTCTTAAATGACATTAAACAATGCACGAATATTTAGCGTGTTAATGAAGAGAAAACGTAACTCCTATTATTCGCATGTTAGCAATCACTCTGAGTAAACCATACGGACTTCAGAGTATACAATGAAATAGAGGTTAGCTACTTAATGCTACAAAGCATTTAAATTCTACAGAAAGCTGCAATTCAAACTATACCCAATGCTAAACTAGGCTCAGTGATAAAGAATTGGTTAAAACTAATTCTCTCAACATGCCCATGTTCAACATGTCTCGTCAGCCCACTTGCAGGTTATGAGTGAATCAACATTCTAAACCTTACATTCCTAGCAAGCCAGCACTCATGTAAACCATCTTCCACAGACTCTTATGCACTAATGTAACATGGAGAAGGTTGGAAATAGCATTTGTAGCTAATATTCAAATATATTTAGTATCCATTTTTGTACAGATCTAAGGGGAAGCAGAAAAATGAACGCTCAGCTTCTCTCAGAGTTATGGTTTAAGAACACCTCTGGCCTGGCAATCTCACCCCTCCCTATGGAGGATACTGCAAAATGTAATACAAACCAGAACAAGCTATGCATGAACAGTCTCTCAAAGAAGGTAAGGCAATGTCCTTGGTCCTGGAACGTTAGAAGTCCTTAGATTGATCCTTAGGAGGAGCTTAAAAATTAGGTATATGAACGATATAATTGGCGACATCGGATCAAGTAAATTTATTATGAAGGACATATTGAATTCATTGAGGGCAGCTCTTTGTTCTACTACAACCTTGAAATGTGTTGCAATCCATGTAGCAAGGTCTTCCCCTTTTTAGCCTTAACTACTGGTATAGATTACTCAGTGAACCCATTACTCATTATTTCTGTTAAGATCCTAGTTTCCTATAGAAACAACAGACTTCTATATCTTGTAAAAAGGATTGCCATTCTTCATCTTCCGTCTTGGTAGAAAGACCAGACATTTTCTAGCTCAATATCTTGATGTGACTAGTACTAGAACTCGAAATTGGGCCCTGTTAGACCTAGCATCCTTGGCGTGGTTTTCCCCTGTCTTTTTGCCTCTGCCTCATGTATTTTTGCTGTGTGCTGGATTTTGTTTTTGATGGTTTAGATGCTTTGGGCACTTTGCCACTGCTGATCAGTGCCAAGTTGCAGGTGCTCCCTCTGTAAATTGTGGATTGGTGTTTCCATCATTGGCTTGTTTGACTTACTACTAAGTCCCGAGTACAGTGCACTGTGTGTGCCCAGGGCCTGTAAGTCAAATGTGCTAGTGGCCCTGCAGCACTGATGTTGCCACCCACACAAGAAGCCTTTCAAAGGGGTCTCAGACATGCCACTGCCGTATCTGTGCTCAGTCTCTACTGCCATGTCGACCTGGCAAGTGCACCCACTTGCCAGGCCCTACCCCTTCCTTTTGTTACATGTGAGTCACCCTTAAGGTGGGCCCAATGTATTGCTGTGGGCAGGGAGCAGTGTATGTGAAAGGTGGGACATGCACTGATGTGTGAGACATGTCCTGATAATGAAATACAGTTTATTTTGTTTTTTACTAAAGGCCATCTGTCCCATAGGATAGAATGGGAGTGTATTTATAACATTTAATAAGTATAACTTTCCATTGGGATGGCGAATAGTATGCCTGAACTCAGAATATAAAAATGCATCTTTTAGTAAAGATAATTTTTATATTGTGTGCTTGAAAATACAACTTTTAGAAAGTGGGCATTTTCTTGCTTAGCCATCCAGTGTGTCTCTGGAAAATTGTGGATTGACTGTCAGGCTTTGGAGTGACTGGGGCTGGGGATGTGCATTCACTGTAGACAGTCACTGGGGGAGTTGAGGTGTGTCCTGCCTTTCCTGGATGAGTCAGGGCTGGGATGAATAGACCTGGGCTGTCTTTAGAGTAGGGGGGAAGGGCAACCAGCCCTGGCAGGTTGCTGCTTGACCGGCCCTGGGAGCGGGGGGGAGGGTTGCTAGCAAAAAGTACCGCCCCCTCTTTTCTTACAGGGGGTGATATTGCAGCACTGCAGCAAAATCGACCCCAGAAAGAAAAGCAGCCCCCATGGATACAAAACCAGCCCCCACCCTTCCGGCCCAGCAGGAAAATGCCCGGTGCCCACTACCGCCAGTCTGGCCTGTTAGGGGGAGGAGATTTCCTTGCACCTGAATAGGCCTGGTCCGCCTTACACAATGTTGTCTCCAGCTCCTGCCGGGAAGCCGGACCAGGGAGGACAGGACTGGTTTTGACTGAGCACAAAGCTTCTCTGCCACAAGAGAACAAAGTGAAATCGAGTATAAATATTGGGGCCCAGACCTCAGAACTTTAGAATACTTCTGGACTCAATAGGAACCTCTGCCAAGGAGAAGGGCTGAGAAACTGAAGGAGAAGTACTGTCCCTTTGTTGTGCGCTGTCTGGGGTTGGCCTGCAGTGGCTGTTTCTGTCAAGGAGAGGACAACGACTTTGCTGTGTGCTGTGTATCCTGCTTGAAGAAGATATCCAAGGGCTTGAAGTAGAGCTTGCCTCCTGTTCTGAAGCAGTATAGCTTTGTGTGATTTAATGTTGTCCGTCGTCGGTTCCGAGGAGCTGCAAAGGCTGAGATGCAAGGTCCTGCATCAAGTTGTGTCATGCTGTGTCACTTCCAATGAAGCTGTGCGGTAAGGCTTTGCAAGGTTTCGTGTTCACTTGCGTTGGTTCTGTTGAGGTTAGCAGCTGATCTGGGCTTTGCGAGGCTTCACGTTATCTTCTGTCACTTAGCATCGATTCTGATGAGGCTGTCAGCTATTTCTTGGTTCCTTTGGGGAGATAGGTGTCTACTAGCACTCTCCAAGGGCTCAGAGCCTCTAGGTTTACCACTTGGGGACCAGGACTCAACCTCCCACAATTCACTTGCACAGTCCAGGAAAATATCAGTTACACTAGTCAGCTGATGTGTCTTCTCTTTGCAGGTGACCTTTTCAGCTCTTTTGTGTCTGTTGCTGACCAGGAAGTCCACTCCTTTCTCTGTGGAGGCAGGCACAGTCCGTTATTTGTGGAGCCTAGAGAGTTCAGTAGGTGAAGTGTTTCAGAGTGCAATCCTTTCTTTGGTGTAGTCTGGGGTTCCAGATTGGCAGTCCTTCTTCTCTTCTTCTTTTCTAGGTAGTGATCTGTTGCGCTCTTCAGAGTTGCCTTATTTATCCTTCATTTTTGGGCTGGAGGGAGGTGGGCACCCTAACCAATAGAAAACTAGCTACCTCCCTCTAATATTAGCCTCTTCTGCGAAGTGTGGCAAACTTATAGCCCAGAATTCAATATTCTTCCAAAAATGAAAATGGAGAAAATCTTTCCTTGGAATGTATGTCTGTGTAACTCAACCCGAAGGTGTGGCTAAAAACTGACTACACTTCCCTTCCAGCCCCTCTTCTAATCTAATCAAGGGGTGTCCCATCTGGTTAGAGATCACGGAAGTGAGGTGGTATAAGTCCTGTTACATCTGCTTATCTACCCAGCCCGTTCCTCTCCCTGACTTCTCCAAGAAGGAGATCTCCTCCTACCAAATAGCTGTTGTTGCAGCCCCAGGTCTATTCACAGAGGGGTGTAGCTTCAGGGGAGGATGTTTGTGGTTTTTCTCACCCTAGTAAATGTATTCTGTAGTAAATAGTTGGGTACAAGTCCTTCCAGTCGGGTATGGTGAGGTGCTTTTTGGATTCTACCTGGGATTTGTACATACCCAGAGACAAAAACACACGCACACACACTTGCTCTCTTGATGATTGACACCGAAATGGTTGTGATCAGATCAATGGTTTTGCAAAACCGACTTGCCCTTGATATTTTACTGGCAAAAGAGGGTGGAGTCTGTGGCATGTCTTTGTGTTTGTGTATTTGATATTTTTGGAGGAAATGTTTTCATGTTTTTTATGACTTTTTGTATTTGGTTTATTTCACCTTATTTCCTTCTTCTTTCCTTTCCTTTCCCTTTTTTTTTTAACCCACCTAGTGCCATGGCAGAGGGAGGACGGCTACCTTGCAGGTAGTGCCGCCGACCAGGTGGGCAGCGGCTGGCAATCTTTGGTGAGCATTTGTTTGTGAAGTGCTAGCTCCCCTCCATGCTGATAGTAGGTGGCAGGCCGGCAGTAGATACCCTCTGCAGGAGCATTGGCTGTACTGGGAGAGGGTACTTCGGTGCGTGCGTCGCACGAGCCAGGTTTCACAAACTGTCCTACAGCTGATGCTCCACTGGGGGAATCCGTTAGACCGGGACTAGGACCTGCTAGACCTGCTAGGCATTGGGATTCCGTGGATCGTGTATATTAATTATTTGTTGTGTTTGGCATCTACAATGCTAAAAAAAAAAATCCAAATAGCATGCTGCTCACACTCAGATGTAAGTTACGTTTAGTTTGCGTTGGAATATTTTTATGTGATCCAGTTTCTAGCTTCTGCTAGGTAGGTGCTCAGCAGCGCTACCAAATCGTACTGATCATTGGCATTCGCTTTCGCTGATTATTTAAGAAACCATTGCAGACTCTCCTCCTGTCACTATAGCGAATCAGTGATAACACTGTGTTAGAGTTCTCTCTGTGACTTAGTTTATTTAGCTCATACAGTCCCAAGCTAACAGAGATGTGTAGTATGCATCTATGCATTGTAAAAAAAGGAGTCTGAGTTGGTCCATCAAGGGTGTTGAACTTGAGATTGAGAAACGAGAATAGATTCAAATATTATTCACTGCAATTAGGGGTGGGCGGAATTTGCGAAATTCGCTTTCGCAAACTATCGTGAAAATGTTGAAAATCTCTGCAAACACGCCGGAAATATCGCGAAGACGCAGAAGTTTTTTTCCCGCCTGTTCGTGATCGCGGCTCGCCAACTTACCCATGCGGTTGCTCACGGGCGCGGCCATCTTGTTTTCACTTGTCCCGCCCTCTCGCGATGCTTACTTCCTGTTCCGGGTCGTGCAATGCATGTTCGCGCGCGTTCGCGGTAGATATTTCCTGTTCGCGAACGCTTTTACTTGATCGCGTTGCTTTTTGCTTGCTCGGGGAGAATATATCGCGCGAACTTGCGCACGTGGTCGCAATGGGCGAGGCCATCTTGTTTTTCACTCTATTGCATGGTTCTGGGGCCTGATTTTGAATCCTCCCTGCATCTTTTCAATCCTTTGTTTGAAGCCACTTTTTTTTAATCTTTCTTATTTATTATTTCTCTAACTATTTTTCTGCTTCTATATTTTTGTTTTTTGTCTACTTATTTTTTGTTTTTTAGCTACTTTTTCACTCTTTCTATTGCCTGCTATTTATTTCCTTTACTTCTTTAATTTTATTACCTTTTCTTTTCCGCCCCATCCCAGAACCATGTCAAAGGGTAGGGCTCGTCGTCGCAGCCAGAGCCGCAACCGCCTTCCTTGAACTATTGTTTCAGTTTCCCAATGCTATTTTTTACCAACAATTATCCTTCGATCTGTACGGTTTCAAAAATCTTGTTATCCCTGCCTCTGCTATGATGACTCTCTGTACTACTACTACTATCAGTCTGTCCTTACTGTAGTAGATAAGCTTGCCCAGTTGGCCAGTGCCACTCTTTATTTGAAAGGTTGTAATAAAACTCAGATTCACCTGTAGCTCTAGCCATTGAGTCCAGTCCTTTGGGTCGTCCTCTTGTACTACTTCTAGTCTTATTGATCTTGAGTCTTTGTTAATCTTGAGGCTTTGACAATTCACAGCAACAAATGCCCAACCAGATGTATTACTATTTTTATATGATAGCCTATAGGACATACTACTACTGTTGTAGGGATCTTGCACATACAGACCTTTGCACAAGAAAATAGGATGTTGGTGATGGTAGGTTGGACCTTCCTCACACACCTCAATCAGAAATTCAGAACCCACCACAATCCCCTGCTCGACTATAGTACTGTCTTGTCATAACTATTAGGTCTCCAAACCCTCCCCCCAAGATACCCAACAAGTAGACAACCCAGAACATAACATAACACACCCAACCTCTCAGTCGTGGAAGCAATGCACATGCACACCCTTCCTTTAATTTGCTCACTCGTGTAACTTAGTCCACACCACATACCACCAAGTCTATGTAAGTTCAAAATGTTTATTTTGAATTGAGAAGCTCTGTACATTGTTCTATTGTATAATGCAGCACCAACCGGAAAATCAGTAACATTAAAACAATAACCATTGTTACACATACTTACAGTTGGGAATTAAATCATGATAACTGAACAGGCAGCACCACCATCCCCAAGGAATTTAGTTTATATAAATTTATAAATGAAGATCTCTGAAGGGACCCCTCACCTTAGAAGAACCTAGTACTGGTAGTTGTTGCATCATTCATAAGCTCTGCAAAGCTCTGGTTCGTAGAAGGGAATCTTCCGTCTGTAATGCGAAAAATGAAATGGTGCGCGTTAGTATATTGCAACTTGCAAGCATTTCTCAGCCGTGCCAAAAAGTGTAGCATTTATGGATAAGCAATATGGACTAACAGTACACCAGTACTTCATAAAAAAGCGGCTTGTTAATGTTTTTGTTGACCGCTTGTACGCAGCGCGTAGACAGTAGCAGTGTGAGGCAGGTCATGTGGGCTCAAAGGTGATTTATACAAAAAGTTGCAAGGTAACGTCACATGTGCAAAAATAAAAGACACAAAGGTAAAATGGTTGCATGGCTCGGGCTAAGGGGGGACCATATATAACTATTAGTGTCTACTCTACTACTACCTGATTTGTACTAGTGATGTATGTTAGTCTTTAACTCATTTTTCAATCTTGCTACTGATCAATAGGGGGAGGTGTATATGACACCTAATAAATGTGTAATGTTTTCTAGGCGCACTGCCGACCACCATTGCTGGGGCCAGCGAAGGCGACGCGGAGGGAGAGGATGCGGCAGTTGCTGCAGATACCGACGATGGAGCGGTAGGGGGAGTGGCAGCACCAGGGGCAGGCGGTGAAAAGTTAGATTCATAATCCTTAACTATTGTTGACAGTACACTCACTGCAAGGCTGTACTGTATGTATACTGTACTGTTGAGACTTAGGGCCCCATTAGGATGGCGGGCGTATTGCCCCCGCCGGGCCGGCAGTATTCACCCCCGACACCGAAGGGGCAAACCTCCCACCATCCCTGTAGAAAAGAGTCAGACCCCCCACATGTCGACCAGGCGGAAAAGGGTTCAATATGGTGGTGGTGTCTCTCTGAACACACCGCCAGCCATATAATCTGCATTTTGGAAAGGCATGCAGACATTACAGAGTATGCTTGGGGGCCCCCATGGAGGGTACCTATGCCTTGCAGGACCTGTCATGTTGTGCTTGGAAAAGCAGCACAACATGTATTTTTAGCATTGCTTTCGGCACCGCCAACCAGAATGTACAAAAAACAGGATGCGCCCGCCACTGTGCCGGGCGCATCCTCCTAATTGTCCCCACAGGACCCCCACCCTTTTTAGCGTGAGGATGGCGGGCAGACAAAGTCCGCCCGCCATCCGATGTTCTAACTAAGTATGAGTTGTTGTGAACGTTTAAAGAGTGAAATAGACGACTAGAATCCATTTAATTGTCATAGGAGCGGGAGTATTGAGTAACCAATGGCCTCATCTATCTGATTTCAACTCCGCTTTGAAAGTTTTATGGAGAAGAGCACCTGGTGCACTGTTCAACTAAAAAGTGAAAGACGGGTGGAAGGAAGAAGGACGAGCGAGATTTAAAATGTTATGTATTACTGTGCTTTATAGTGCTACTCTACCATGCCACTATGTGTATAAATAATTTACTAAGAGTATATTTTACAATTGTCTTGTTTTTTTCTTTTTGATACACAGCTACTCCTAAAGTCAACCGTAAGGAGTTGGCCGCCAAGGCACGGCACCGGAAGCTGGAGGCAATCCAGCATGAATACCGGCGGCTGGTGGTCTTGGCAGAGGAGGAGGAGGAGACTGCAGCAGCACTTGAAGCCTCCTCCAGTGCCCCGGGCCCCAGCCACCGCCCTCCAGTGGTACGGCACCACTGTCTGGCGGCTGCCCGCCACCACCGCAATGCCATCTCTGGTGCCCCCCCACTGTGGCTGCAACTGCCACGCCCTCAAATGCCGCGTCGCCCGTTTAGAGTTGCAGATGCATGTCCTCCTTCAATCACGCCCCACACCTTAGTCCCTGTCTTCTGCCCCTTTTTTAATTCTTGTTTGGGTGGGTGGGAACTGGTTTGGGCGTTGAATTTTTGCTTTTCGGACTACTATTTTCTCCTGGACTTTCCTACGGACATTGGTTGGGGTTAGGGAGGGGGGTGGGTCAGCTTTTATGGGTTTTTAGTTTATTTTTGTTAGGGTAAATTAAATATATTTTTCTACGTTACATGCAATGTTGTTAATGTTTTGTAGATGGGGTTACTGTTTTACATCACACTGTTTCCCTGCTGGTGCAGGGCCGCCCATAGCCAGTGTTTGATTTAAATAATTGGCTGACTGTGTAAGACACAAACAGATAGATGCGACACCCCTCACTGATTGACTTGTCCTACTAGTACTTTCAGTCTCTCCGCTAGTCTATGCATTCTTTATCTGGACTCAAAGGGGTGTGTGAAATTGAATTCATTGAAAACATGTCCATTATTAATTCTGCCTCCCCCAAACTTCTCTCTTACCTCTGCTTGATGTTTAACTTAGGCACAGCAATGGCTGCATGGTGAAGATGGTTTCCTTTTTCTAACATGCCATGATTGGGGTGGTGGTGGTAGTATAGTAGTAGTAGTAGACACTGGCAGGGCAGCAGCATTTGCAAAAAAAGAAAAGGAGAAAGTCAATCGCCTTGGAGAGACTGTTAGAGGAGTAGTAGAATGAAGTACAGTACAGAACTTACCGAGCAACAATAATATGCTAAAATATTTTACAACAAAACATAATGGTGGTTGGGATAGCCTACTAGACAGAGTTACAAACTATAGTTGTGTCGAGTCACTTATCTAGGCCTACAGCCTAACAGTTAGTGCTGTGTATGAGGAATGACAACAAACAAATCCAATCAATTCCGGCAATTAATGCTGAGGTATATGTTCCTTTGTTAAATAAAATAACCTCTAAAATATCCTACTCATGGGTGGGCAAGCAGAAGAAGATAATCTCTCTGCCTTGAAATTGAAGTACTGCTGCTTTCGCCACCTCCGCCCCAGCAAGCGTGTGATTAAGTATTGGTGTACATTTAATTTAGTCACACCTCGACAATAAGTCACACAGCCCGGGGGAAGAGGGTTAGGGTTTGTTGAATTGATGGGAAGGGGGTTTTGGGAAAGGTTTGACATTGAAAAACAGCATGCATGGACATACAAATGACAATCTTTGAAGACTACCATATCCATATGTTAAGGGAGAAAAAGGAAATGCATGCATGATGATGAGAGACTCGGATTACATAATGATGATAATAGCAACAACAAGAACACACTGTTGTAAAGATTGTAGACAAAAAAATGATTCAAATTATTTAAAAGAAGATAAAAGTTGATACTGTTACTGTGTTATCCTGGTATAAAATGTGGACTGGATTTGCATCTCGGCATTCCTCTTGGTCCTCTCGTCCATTAATCTTGGGTGTCGCCAATCGCCACTGCCCGGCTGGAAAAAAAATGTCGATTTATTGGTAAGGTAAGTGTGCATTGTAATGTTTTCCAAGTATAGGGGAAGGCCCAGCCTGTAATTGTAGATGGAAAAACAAAGGGGATATTGAGAAACAAAGTTGAAACAAATGCACAAGTTATGGTGTAGTGCAACAAGAACACTTTCCGAGGTGGCATGTATGCATCATCTCTACTCTAGTCTGTTTCCAGCATTGACCTTCAACAATAATAGGAGAGGGCAGGCCCACAGTGACAGGTCTGACGGCACGTTGCTTAGCAGTAGCACATCCTACGTTTAGACTTTAGAGTACTTTTTTTTTTTTTTAAAGAGTTGGACAAAGGCAAAGCACATTATCCATTCCAAACATAGCATTTTACAGTTCAAGTTAGTAAATCAATGCACCGCAGTCATTCCACCGCTACACTCGACTCCACTTCTACACAGACATTTGGGTCTGCTGTGGTTGTTGTTGACGTGTTTACCTTTAGGCTTTTAAGTTTTATGCCACTCATGAAACGTCCTCCTGACTTGTTATTATTCCATCATTCATCATCTCCGATACTCTACTGACTGACTGTGAAGATCGGCCTGCAGTAGAAGTAAAATTGTTATTACACAACAAGAGTAGAAATATTATTGACTTGAGTCAGTCTTTAGTGTGTACAGAAAGATAGATTACTAGTACACTTTGACTTCACTTTGGGCACAACAAACAAACAACGAAAACACAAACACCAATCGCTCAGAGTCAGGTGTCCAATGCATGCCATTAATTGTCATTACCTGTTCCTTCTCATCTTAAGTTAACGGGCCGTCTATTTCGCCATCATCATCATGGACGGTGCTGTTGTGTCAATCATACTCATTGCGCAGATTTAGTGAGTCCCCTTCCTGTATTGAATTAAAAGCAATGTATCACCAAGCTGCAGGAGAAGTACAAATTTCTTATTTGCAAGAAGGGGAAAATTCACCTTGAGTTAATTTTAGTGTGTACTGTAGAAAGATGATTAGTGCACAATTACATAACTTCATGCACAACAAACACAACAAAATCACTCAGTCTGCGACTCTGCGTCCAATGCATGGCATCAATCATTACCTGTTCCATCTTATTTTCAGTTAATGGGCAGTCTCTCTCGGCTCTGAAAGGAGGATAGCTATAGTAGTCATCTGATTCATGCTCCACTTCTTTTGGCGGGACTAGGAACGTTTTAATTTTTCTATTTACCATCATCCAATCATCATTCATGAGGGCAATGGATTTGGGCGGGAGATTCAGTATGATGGAGCGGAGGAGCTGGATTCGGATGACTGTACTGTCAAATTGCAGACACCTGAAACTTGTATATTAAATAAGAAGAGTAGAACACGGAGGTAATGGATTTGTTGTGATTCACAAGTTTGTAACCGGAACGACAGACACACAAATAAAGGGGGAAAAAGGGAGGAAGACAGTAAGTGCAAGCCTAATTGTCAGGGAAGTATAGCTCGTCCTCAAACTCTGGGGGGGGTCAACCAGTAGTAGGTAATCATGATGTGACACACTACTTCCGTCACCTGAGCCGCTGTACTCATCTTCCTTCCTCCATTGATTCATGTATTGTGTAATTCGGTGGTATGAAGTGCTGATTCATTTTGATCATTGTTAACCTCTCCTCGTTTATGGGCGAGAGACTGGTCCTTCTCAATGTTACAATGGAACCAGCAGCACTGAAAACACGTTCGGAAGAGACACTTGCAACAGGGCAAGCCAGATAGCTTATCGCCACCCTGCTGAGCAGTGGCCATTCAGACCTTTTCCTATATCAATACTACAATGGGTTTTGATCAATGTACACCTCTGTTGGGTCGTCCAGATAGGCCTGGACCATCCGCTCAATGTTCAGGGGTGCTGCTGGTAAGCATTTGGGTTCTTTTCTCTGTGCATCAGCACTGTGCTTATTAATGCCTAACTGTACATACCAATCGTCTAACGATTCTACTGGGCCTAATGATCCAGTTATTGTTGCTGTTGTCGATAGTGATGGTGAGTGTTGTGATCCAAACGCACTGCCCTCAGCCGACGAAGTTGCACTTGATCCTGCATGCCCTGCTGCAGGACTTCTTGTGGGTTGATCTTGCGGGCTTTTAATTAGCAGCCTTTCGTTTTCCAACTTACTGGCTGCCTCAGCTATACAAGTTTTGTAGCGGGCAACATCAATCTCTGATAAAGCAAAGAATGTCTTCAGTCCAAATTGTGAACGTGGATCCAGAATTGTGGCACAAATGTAATGTTCTTGCGACAACATTTTATTTTCTATCCTTGTATTTTCAGCTAAGCGATGGGCTAAGCTCTCCACCAAGTCATAGGCTTCCCTTTTGTCCTCTACACATTTGTATGATTCAGAAACCTTCTTCAGCTGATGCTCTAGCATTTGCAATAATGGGATAGCTTGGCCCATTGTACAGTCCTCCTTGCTGACTTCACGTGTGAAGACCTCAAAACGACGAAGCATCTCAGTCAGGCATTTAATTAGGCTCCATTGCTCCAACTCAAGGTTCATGCCTTTAACAGTAGCATCCCCTCTTTTCCAGACATATTCATGGAGTGACCTGTACTGCTTATACAGACGATCAAGCATGTAATACGTTGAGTTCCAACGTGTTGCCACCTCCTGGATGAGTGCCTTGACTGGCATCCTATTTTCACGTTGGATGATCCTCTGCTGCTTCCGAGCTTTAAAAGAATGTCTGAAATGAGTGCATATTCTTCGGCAGATGGCCAGTAAGTTGCTGACTATGGGTTCTTTTTTCAGAAAGTCTTGAGCTATAATGTTTATGCAGTGCGCCAAACACGGAACCCTGAAATAGGAACCAAGATCCATGGCCTTAAGTACATTACTGCCATTGTCTGTGGCAACAAAACCAATACTAAGCCCTCTTGGGCGCAGCCATTCAAAAACCTTGCTGCGAAACTCTTGCAAAATGTTTACAGCCATATGAGATTTCTCCATGGCGAACATGGCTACAGTTGCATGTTTCCGAGTACCTTTAAAAATTGCAGCTGTGTCAACAGCACCTCGTGCAGATAGCTTATCTCTAACCCCCACAAAAGAGACCCAGTGTGCAGTGATGAACATGTAATCTGTGGCTTGGCAACTGGTCCACATGTCTGTTGTCAGGTGGATATTTTGAACAGCACTCTGCTGCAAAGCTTGTCCAACCAATTCCAGCACATCATGATGTAGTGCCGGAACAGCAATTCTTACGAAATAGGACCGGCTGGGAACCTTCCATTTAGGGCAGATGGCTGACACAAATTCAAGGAAACCCACCCCTTCCACAAATGAAAAAGGAGGAAGGTCCAGCGCTAACATTTTAGCCAGCTTCGCATTGTACAACTGTGCCATTGGGTGGTTGCGTTGGAACTGCCCCTCCAACCTAAGCATGCTCTCAAGGGTAGGCTGGATTACTTTCCTTTGAGGTGATGTTTTCATTAGCCCACTTAGGCTCAACGACACAGTTTGTCTCATTGCATTACTCAGCCGCCTTGGTGTCTCAGCCTGACTCTGAGTATGGCTCTTACTGCGGTGCCTCTCAGATGTTACTGAGGAGGATGTGGGCGGTACCACTGCACTACTGGGGACAGGGCTAGAAATGCCTCCCTCTTCTTCACCTTCCACCGCAATAATATCGCTCCCTTATTCTTCCTGACCAACTTCAATGGGTAGAGTTTTTCTACTTTCTTTTAACTGAAGTAGGTGATTCTCCCACACTATAGTGTGGTGTCTTCTGAGATGACTTGCTTGGCCTCCTGTACCATAGTTTGTACCAAGCTTACCCCGCCGAACACCTTGTCGACAAATTGAGCATATAGCAACGTTCTCCTCCTTGGTGCTAACAGAAAAGAAGTCGCAAACTGGGGAGGAGAACTTTCTGGCACTGCTGGATGTGCCACTTTCAATACCAGATGAACTGGAGGGTGTGCTTGGAATGTGACCCTGTGCACCTAGACTGTGACTTTCACTACCACTACCTACTGAGATGGTTGAGCTGGATGTAGGTCCCTGCCGGGCCTTGGAAAATATGGCATCTGGAGGTAGTGGTGGTGTAACCTGTGTTGGTGATATCCGTGCTACATCCCGCTCAGTAGCAGCGTTTCTGGATAGGGTGAGAATGTTGGTCTTCAATCCCTTTGGGGCGGGGGTAATGTGCGTGATGACTGGCTAGTCTTCATCAACATCACCCCCCTCTTCTACATCTACCTCCATAACTCTAAGTTTTTCTGGGACCTTCCTTTTCAGAAGCATTGTCTTGTGGCGTATATCACTCTCAGACTGAGCTGGTGGGTGCCAAGTGGCATCACGATCATCAGAAGAGGGGCTTGAAGGAGAAGATGATGGACTAAGCCTCCTTTTCCTTGTTGGTGGTCTGGAAGACAATAGATCTTCTGAAACAGTGGTTTGACTTTGCTCCACTTTGTCTGCAGGAAGCTCGATTTCCTGAAATACCCCTACGTCAGGAGCAAGAACTACTATGGTGGGCTGTTGCGGCTGCTGCTGTTCTTGTTGCGGCCGCTGCTGTTCTTGTTGCGGCCGCTGCTGTTCTTGTTGCGGCTGCTGCTGTTCTTGTTGCGGCTGCTGCTGTTCTTGTTGCGACTGCACACTTATCTGCTGAGTTTGCGCCTGCGTTGACTGTGCACTACTTTGCGATAATGACATTTTAACATCGCTGCTCGTTAGTAGACTGACTACCTCTGTGACACTAAAGCCCTTGGGCCTAGGTTGGTGGGGTTGGACCGCTGGTGCTGAGGTGCTGCTCCCAGCTTGGTTCCCGGACAACGCTGCTGCAGGCGTAACTTTTTTGGTGCCAAAATAAACATTGGCCGGCACACAACCAGTCGTGGTTAATGGCACTTCCTTTTCTGTTCCTTCTTCTCACCGGCAACATTCTTGGTACTGGACCTGGTACCTTTCTTTGGGGCCATCTTCTTCAGATGTCAGGCAGGATGCAGATGCACAACAAGTTCTGGTCACACGTGGACGTAATGCGCAGCAGGACTTCTGTCTGGCCGGCAGTACAACGGGTAGCCGGGTGATGCTGATGACACCTCCTCCTCTGGTTTTTTGTGCACCTAAAAGCAAATAAGCCTGGAGAAGAACATCTGTGAAATGTTGCATTTGTTGTTTCAACAAGGTCTATGTTATACTACTGTGTACAGTCACACACTACACTCTCAGGAAGGATAGGAAAGTTAATAAGAACAACCAAAATAAAAATTTAATGGAAGTGGGGTGGACCCTATTTGGCATTAAATTATTTGAGCATCTCAGCATCCATGGAGCTGCTGCTGGCAAAGGGGGTGGATGGATGGAAGCAGTAAGCCAATAGAAAAACCATGCAGGCCGATATGGCAAAAGCAGGACAGTAATAACTCCCAACACAAAAAAGGCCACAAGCCACATGGACACTCACAAATCACAAACAAGCAGGGGGCCTGGGAAACACCAGGAGCTGACAAAAGGCCTATGAAAGCCAGGTAAAGGATGCATGCTAAAGCACACTGCTCTGCCTTTTTAATGAAACAAAATGCAAATACGAACATTCACAGGCCCCAAAAAGGTCTGCTGCAGGGTGCATGCATTGCACACCAACACACACCAGACACACACAACAAAAGCATGTCTTTAAGACAACCAACATCAGAAAGCCCACCCCAAAAAAACACACTTCCCCAACTCAATCCAATGCTCTGATCCTACTGGATGAAAGCAGGCCTGTTGGCATACAAGGCCAGGCAAGCTTGCAGGCCTAGGCTTCAAAATGGCCACCAGCCACATGGGCAGGCCCAACAACATCAGAAAGCCCACCACAAAAAACACACTTCCCCAACTCAATGCCATCCATGCCCTAAATGATGTCTAAATACAACAGACCAAACAAAACAAAACACTTGATTAATAAAGCTGTGGCTACCTGCTCTGATCCTACTGGATGAAAGCAGGCCTGTTGGCAGACAAGGCCAGGCAAACTTGCAGGCCTAGGCTTCAAAATGGCCACCAGCCACATGGCCAGGCCCAACAACATCAGAAAGCCCACCCCAAAAAACCACACTTCCCCAACTCAATCCAATGCCATCCATGCCCTAAATGATGTCTAAATTCAACAGACCACACAGAAAGCACTTGATTAATAAAGCTGTGGCTACCTGCTCTGATCCTACTGGATGAAAGCAGGCCTGTTGGCAGACAAGGCCAGGCAAGCTTGCAGGCCTAGGATTCAAATGGCCACCAGCCACATGGCCAGGCCCAACAACATCAGAAAGCCCACCCCCAAAAAACACATTTCCCAACTAATTCCAATGCCATCCAGGCCCTAAATGATGTCTAAATTCAACAGACCACACAGAAAACACTTGATTAATAAAGCTGTGGCTACCTGCTCTGATCCTACTGGATGAAAGCAGGCCTGTTGGCAGACAAGGCCAGGTAAGCTTGCAGGCCTAGGCTTCAAAATGGCCACCGGCCACATAGCCAGGCCCAACAACATCAGAAAGCCCACCACAAAAAAACACACTTCCCCAACTCAATGCCATCCATGCCCTAAATGATGTCTAAATTCAACACACCACATAAAACAAAACACTTGAATAATAAAGCTGTGGCTAACTGCTCTGATCCTACTGGATGAAAGCAGGCCTGTTGGCAGACAAGGCCAGGCAAACGTGCAGGCCTAGGCTTCAAAATGGCCACCAGCCACATGGCCAGGCCCAACAACATCAGAAAGCCCACCCCCCAAAAAAACACACTTCCCCAACTCAATCCAATGCCATCCATGCCCTAAATGATGTCTAAATTCAACAGACCACACAGAAAACACTTGATTATTAAAGCTGTGGCTACCTGCTCTGATCCTACTGGATGAAAGCAGGCCTGTTGACAGACAAGGCCAGGCAAGCTAGCAGGCCTAGGCTTCAAAATGGCCACCAGCCACATGGCCAGGCCCAACAACATCAGAAAGCCCACCCCAAAAAAACACACTTCCCCAACTCAAACCAATGCCATCCATGCCCTAAATTATTTCTAAATTCAACAGACCACACAGAAAACACTTGATTATTAAAGCTGTGGCTACCTGCTCTGATCCTACTGGATGAAAGCAGGCCTGTTGGCAGACAAGGCCAGGCAAGCTTGCAGGCCTAGGCTTCAAAAGGGCCACCAGCCACATAGCCAAGCCCAACAACATCAGAAAGCCCACCCGAAAAAAACACACTTCCCCAACTAAATCCAATGCCATCCATGCCCTAAATGATGTCTAAATTCATCAGACCACACATAAAACACTTGATTAATAAAGCTGTGGCTACCTGCTCTGATCCTACTGGATGAAAGCAGGCCTGTTGGCAGACAAGGCCAGGCAAGCTTGCAGGCCTAGGCTTCAAAATGGCTACCAGCCACATGGCCAGGCCCAACAACATCAGAAAGCCCACCACAAAAAAACACACTTCCCCAACTCAATGCCATCCATGCCCTAAATGATGTCTAAATACAACAGACCAAACAAAACAAAACACTTGATTAATAAAGCTGTGGCTACCTGCTCTGATCCTACTGGATGAAAGCAGGCCTGTTGGCAGACAAGGCCAGGCAAACTTGCAGGCCTAGGCTTCAAAATGGCCACCAGCCACATGGCCAGGCCCAACAACATCAGAAAGCCCACCCCAAAAAACCACACTTCCCCAACTCAATCCAATGCCATCCATGCCCTAAATGATGTCTAAATTCAACAGACCACACAGAAAGCACTTGATTAATAAAGCTGTGGCTACCTGCTCTGATCCTACTGGATGAAAGCAGGCCTGTTGGCAGACAAGGCCAGGCAAGCTTGCAGGCCTAGGATTCAAATGGCCACCAGCCACATGGCCAGGCCCAACAACATCAGAAAGCCCACCCCCAAAAAACACATTTCCCAACTAATTCCAATGCCATCCAGGCCCTAAATGATGCTTGAAAATGGAATACATTACAAAAACACCAAAGGAACAGTTGCTTCATCATGCACACACCATGAGGCCATGACTAGCACGGGCCTACTACTGACTACTACTACCCACAACATTTTTTAAAAAAAGGAATGATGATAGTTACCAAAAATAAATTGTAGTTTCAACAACTGCAATGCCCCCAATCAAACAGACACAACAACCACTTACTTGTAAAATATCCAATTAAAAAATCCTCAAATCCAATTGCAATGATGCAGCAGACAAAAAGAGTGATCTTTCCAGCTCAAAATCCAAAGGCAGAATGAGCAGGAGATGGACAAAGCACTGGGAGGAGCCTGCTGGACAGGAACAGGAAGTTGGAGATTCTGTGGCACTTCCTCCCTCTCCCCACCTTTTTAAAACAGGACTCCTTGCACAAAAAAGGACAGCCAAATGTCAATCTGAGGAGTTGTTTTCATCCAAAATCATAATTTGCAGAAGGTTTCATGCTGCTAGAGCTGATATTCTTCTCCAAAGTGAAAATTTTACATGTTCGGGTTCTCCAGCTTCACATTACTTCGGCCGGATGTCGATGGCGTGTCCAAAATGACTTGATCGCATTCTGTCGCTCCCTGTCGCGTTGGATATGACGTGTTCGGGGTCTCTTTCTCCTTTTCGCGTACGATTAGACGTGCCCGCGTCCTCACGCTCTCGCTCGCGGTGGAGAATGACGTGTTCGAGATCTCAATCTTCTCATACTCTCGCGGTGCATGATCGCGAGAAGAAAGACGTGATCGCGTGACAAATGGCGTGATCGCGCGACAAATGACGTTAATGCGGGCGCGAACTGTCGCGGGACAGCGCAAAATGGCTACCAACAATCCAACATCTCGTGGAGAACGCGACCGGGTCGGGAAAACTTGTCGGCGAACGCGGGGATTCAGGTAAGGCGATCGCGCGCACGCGAGAATGTATGTTTTTTACAGCGCGAGCAAGAAAAAAAGTACCAGTAAGATGCGGATTGCAGAAATGTTGACATTTTCGCGCTTTCCGCGGAATGCGAAAATGCCAAATTATCACAATTTCCGCGAGCGGAACGGAATTTTGGCCCAGGCCTAACTGCAATCCATTACTTTCAAATGTAGTTTTTGTTTTTGGAATAGGGATTTTAGGATTAGTATGGGCAACTCAAAAATTGTCAATAGACTTGAAACTAGTACTGTAGGTGACCTGTTTTAGAGAAGTACAATTATGTGACTGCGTTTGCCTGTCATAATAATTTTATGGAGATTAACTGAATCACTAATCTGATTTTTTGATCTTATTTATTTCTGGGAGAAGTTGGTCAGGAGGCTCCGACCACCAGAGCCAGTGCTTAGGGCTCTGTCAAATGTTGGGTTTTGTTATGATTGTTGTGGGGTTAGAGTAGCATATTGGGGTATATTGGAATGTTGGTGCTGGGTTCCAGGATGAGAGTTGCTGCCTGGTGTTGCTGGAGAGAAATAAAGTTTTTCTGACACCCTTACCTGCCATCTTCCTTCCATGGCGTCGAGGGCGGGATACGAACACACTTGTGCAAAGCACAATGGATTACATTTTTGTCTCATTACTGTTATCCTTACATTATATTTGAGGACCAGCAATGTACTGCCATTGTGCCACACACTAATTAAAAAAATTGTTTGCACAGAGCATTAGTTACAATTTGTCTTTTTCAGATTGTTTTTCTCAATATAGCTACTCCTGCTAGTCCAACGGTAGGACCCAACAGGCAGGAGATAGCGGTCCATCTGCTGGACGTCACCAGCAAGAATACCAGTGGCTGGTGATCCTAAAAGAGAAGGATGAGAAAATAAATGCCTCTCTGCCAGGTCCCATTGTAAATGGTCCCCAATAGATTCCAGCCTCCCAGCTAACCCCATAGCTGCAACTCCCACCAAACAACTACTGCCACCCCTCCCACACTGACAACAGGCCATTGCTGCGCCGCATCCTGCAGAGGCTGGACACCATCGAGGGCCGGTTCACCACAATGGACCAGAGCCTGGACCAACTCTGGACAGACATCCATAATGCCCTCTTCTAGCTCTTTTTAATTTTTTTGTTTTGGTTGGAGGGACTTGTTGTGGCTGGGTGGGAAGGGAGTTGGGAGTGGACCGGGTTTGACTTTCGTTGGACAGATAGAAGGTAAAAGCTTCCTGAGGAGTGTATCAAGCAGATTCAGAGGCAGAGCAAAAACACAACAAGAGGGGGACTCAGAGTTTCACTTTTGCCACAAGTCTAACACACACACACACACACACACAGCAGCATTTCACAAAACACGCCTCACTCAATTCCATATAGCTGGGTACTAGGCCTCAGACTCTTGGCTTACCTTTGAAATGAAGGTGATATCTTCTTCCTTCTAGCTGTTGATGAGGTAGTCAAGCAGCTTCTACAATGAGTTCTTCTATTCTCCTCCTGACTCTCAGTAACTCCGTCCCAGACCAGTCATAAAGATCCAATCAAGATAAACATGTAGTGCACTGCTGTAGTATTGAAGTACAAGCAGAGAAACAGAACTGCAGAATTTTGCATGGATTTTCGTTTGTTAAAGTGACTATTCTGGTCTCTGGAGAACCAGAAAAATTAAATCTTGCCTAGTGTGAAAGGGGTAATCACTTCCAGGGAAAAAAATTGATCGCCTCTCACTCAGGCCTCAAACATGCAAATCAATCATCTCAAGAAAGTTCCTGGATTACAGCTCAACACACCCTCCTCACTGTCAGCCACTTCATGAATGAACAATCATCAATCACAATCACTCAGTACTCAGATCACTCATTAGTGCAGTGGTTAGTTACCTGTTCCAGTCCAATCATGGTGGTAGGTACACTGTCTCCCCTTTGATGCAAGCAACAGATTGGAATTTGGCATGCTTGTAAATCAAATGATTTTCTAGGGCAGCCTTCCTAGATGATGAAAAAACAGAAGGATCATAGGAGTGAACCCTACAGGTTAATTAATTATTCCCAATTTTTACTAAGTAATTTTTTAAAGACCAATAACCTACAGGAAAACAATGATCGTCCATCACTCAGGCCCCAAACATTGCAAATCAATCATATCAAGAAAGTTCCTGCATTACTTCAACACACCCTCCCTCACTGTCAGCCACCCCATCATGAATCATCAATCATCATCATTCACACAATCACTCACTCACTGTTGCAATAGTTGTAGTTACCTAGTCCAATCCAAACACGGGTAGTTAGGTATTAGGTATTTATCTTTGATGCAGGCAACACATTGGAATTTGGTATGTGAAGGCCCTCTTGTAAATCAACAATCTGGGGCAGACCTGCTAGTGCAAAGTGATGCAAAAAGGGATAGGCAATAGGCATGCAGGGAGGGGGCAAGCATTATCTCCAATGTTGAGGAATTGTGTTTTCTTCAAGGCACACTGATCCAACTGCAACACAGCAATATATGTGACTAAAGAATGGTGGAGCAGTATAAATATGAAACAAAAAGAATAATATACCACTAGCTACACTTTTTTTGCAAAGATAAAAGTTTAATGACAAATACTTAGAACATTCTATAGGGGCACTAGCATACTTAGTTCAGGAAGTAGGGTTTGTCCTCAAACACAGGTGGTTCACCAAGAAGTTGATCAGCTAACACACTTGATTCAATTTCTGACCAATCATCCTCCTCCTCCTGTGCTGTTCAGGAATGTTCTAATTGTGTGGTAAAAAACGTTGGCTCATTTTGATCAAAGTCAATCTCTCCACATTTTGAGGTGAGCGACTGGTCCTTCTCACTGTTACATTCGCACCAGCTGCATTGAACACATGCTCAGCAGACACACTGGCTGGAGGACAAGCCAGATCCTTTCTGCCATCCTACTGATCTTGGACCATTGGCGCACATTCTCATACCAATACACCAATGGTTTTTGATCCACATAGACCTCCTTTGGGTCATCAAGATACTCCTGGAACATCATGGGAATTGTCTTTGGTGCTGCCACTTGCTCAAACTGTTTTGCCATCACCTCTGCACTGGACTTGAGCCCTGCCGATTGAAACCAACACAATGCAGAGGTTGCGCACAGTTCTTCTGTTGGTGTTGTTGCTGGTGTTCTGAATGATGGTGTTGGCTGCTGTGAGACAAGACTGACATCTCTGGAAGTTGAAGGTAGCACCCAAGAACAACGAGGTGGGAATCAAAGTTCCATCCATTCTTCTTTTAAATCTCCAGCTTGCTATACAATCCACTTCTTGTATTTCAAAACATCCCCTTCAGAAAAATGAATGAAAGTGGGTAGAATGTTTTTGTACCATGGATCAAGTAGTGTGGCACAGATGTACTCTTTGGATGTGACGATGTTGCAGCCTTGTATTACAAGGATTAAGCTCTCAACCAAGGCATGTGCTTTGTGTTTTCATTCACACCTGCAGGGTTGAACCTTTCAGACACCTTCTTTACTTGTTCCTGGAGGAGATGCAACAACGGGATAGCTTGGAATTTCGTACTGTCCTCCTTGCTAACTTCCAGTATGAAAACCTCAAAAGGGAGTAGCATCTGTATCAGGCATTTGACTAGGCCCCCTGTGTCCACATCCATGTTCATTGCTTTCCCAACAGCATCCCCTCCTCTTAGAATGACTTAGTCATTGATCTGTTTGTACTTCTCAAACAGTTCTTGCAACATGTAATAGTGTTGACACCTCCTGTATCAGGGCTTTGACTGGTGCTCTATTTATTATGCTGAATAATCCCCAGTGGTCAGTATGTTGCTGGCTGTGTCTTTTTTTTCAGGAAGTCTTGCACCACCAGGTTGATGCAGGACCCTGAAAAGCCTCCATCTGACATGGCCTTGACTATGTTACTGCCATTTTCTGTGGCAATAAATCTAATTCTGAGACCTCTGTGTCGCAGCCATTCATAAACCTTCCTGTTAAATTCCTCAAAGCTTTTTACAGCTATATGTGATTTCTCCAAGGTGAACATTGCCACTGTCTCATGCAAAACTTTCTTCAGGGTCAAGACCTGCAGATATCTTTTGCTTTACACACGCAAAAAAGATCTAGTGTATAGTGATGCACATGTAATCAGTCACCTGACAACTGGTCCACATGTCTGTCGTCAGGTGGATGGTGTGAACATTGCTTTGCTGCAAAGATTGTCAAACCAACTGCAGCACATCATGATGTAGTGCTTGAACAGCAACTCTGGCAAAATATGTCTGACTTGGTACCTTCCATTTTGGGCCGATTGCTGCCACAAATTTGAAGAATCCCACTCCTTCCACAAAAGAAAAAGGGAGGAAGTCTAGCGCTAACATTTTTACCACCTTCCCATGGTACAAATGTGTGGCTGGGTGGTTCCGCTCGTAGGGTCCCTCCTGACTAGACATGCCTGGAATAGTAGCCTGAATTTCCTTCTTTTCTGAAGCTAGTGACACAGGCGTCTTCGAGAAGTAGATTGTGGTGGCAGACTCAATGTCCGTTGGGGTGGAGCAGTCACTTTATTCTCCGGTGTCTCCATCTCACTCATAGCGTTGTGCCATTGCGAAGTTGCTGAGGTGGGTAATTCTGCCACTGCACTGCTGGGGAAACTTTCTGTAAAGATGTTACCTTCTTCTTCCTCATCATCATTTTTTAGCATGATTGGACTTATAGCTGATGTTCTCCGACTCTTCTCACCACCACAACCATGTTCAGCATTTTTTTAAGGTCCTCCTCTCCCTTGATTGCATGGTGTTTTTTCATATGGGTTGTTTGGCCTCCAGTACCATTATTTGTACCAGGCTTACCCCCATTGAACATTTGTGTGGCAAATGCTCCCCCTCTTTGCTGACCGCAAAAAAGTCGCAAACTGGGAAGGAGTATTTTTTTGCTGTGCCACTGCCAATGCCTGAAGAAGACCTCGAGGTAGGTGGGTGTGCCGTCGATTGCCTCTCGGCTTCTCCTGTGGTAGGGTTTGGTGCAGGTCTCAGCTAGGGCTTTGCAAATATGGGAGTTAGTGGCAGTGCTACCTATGCCACATCCCACGGAACAGGTTATAGAGCAATGTCAGACTCCTCTGCGTCACCTTCCACAATGATTGCCACGTCATCGTCATCCTCCTCATCATCCTCTTCAATAAGCCTAGGTCTTTCAGGAACTTTTCTTTTCCCTTGTCTTTTCTGTTATCTCCTGGACTCCATGTCCCTATCATCATCAGAAGTGGGGCTTAGAGAATGTGGTGGAGTAGAACCCTTCCTGTTTCTTGTAAGAGATCTGGGAGCCAATGATTCTAAAAGAGGAGGTTTTTGCTCAGAAGGAAGCCCAAACTCCTATTCTGCTCCAACCTCAGGAAAATGTACCATTGCTGGCTGCATCTGGCTGCAGCTGCTGGTCACTGTCCACTTTGCTCTGTTTCCTTAAACAATTTTGTACTACTTTGCGATAGGGACAAATCCAATTCAGCATCTTTACTCGGTGGCGTCAACATGATTCTGGTGGCTGCCTTGCTGAGAAACATGGTCCTGGGCTCAAGTTGGGTTGGTGCTGTTGATACAGGAGTGCTGCTCCCAGCTTGTTGCCCAGAGTCCAGTGCAGCAGGCACAAGTTTGCCATAAAAGGTTCTAGCCAGCATGCCAGTGGTGGAAAGTTGCTTCTTCCCACTGGTCATTTTCTTGGCAGCAACTTTGTTTGGGGCCATCTTCTTAAAGCTCTCAGTTGGCAGTTGCACCAAGCTGCATGAGTGGAGTGATTAGAAGGCTGACATATGACTGCTCGGGCCTTCTGTTTGGTAGTACTGTGGGTGATGTCTCTTCTCTTGTGCACTTAAAACCAAACAAGCAGGAAAAACATTTAAGGCCCAATTACGATGCGGTTAGGAAAGCATTCCCACCCAGGGCCCGATTACGATGCAGTTAGGAAAGTGCCCTAATGGCATTTGCTCCTTCCTAATTGGATCGGGAACATGTTTTAACGACCAAAGGCCAGATTACAATGCGGTTAGGAACATAGGCTCCCATAGAAGTCAATGGTAGTCCAACCAAATCATATCGGGAAGCATACGGATGCATCATACTCGGTCGGAAACCATTTCCAAACCGATTTGATTGGGAAGATTTACTAGCCGCATCAGAATCGGGTGCTTAATGTGAAACGTAGCATTGTTTGCAGTTTGAATTAGCACCCATAAAGGCAATATTAGTGTGGTTGTTTTGTTAACGTAGGTAACCAGTTTAAATTCAAACCACACCACCATACCATAATTCCCCAGCACAATATAACACACAATGTACAGCATGATAGAGCTCTTTCCTTTATGTTCAATATGTTCTAAAGGAGACACCTGTGGCACTCAGGGAACTAAATGGGTACATGGAATGCCAATATGTTTAAAAATGAATGATGCTAGAGTCTAAAGTACACCACAGCCAGGGTGTCCACAAGAGAAAATTGAATTATATACCTAAAAAACGGTATTATGTTGTGCATATGTGCACCTGTTGTGGATGGGTGGATGATAAATAGACCAAGGCAAAATCGGAAGAAATAATTTACAATAAAAAAATATGAAAAATTTAAATTAAAAGAATTTACAAAAAATGTAAATTAAAAAAAAATCTTTTACAAAATTGAAAATAAAAACATGAAATTGAACAAAATGAAACACATTTAAATAGAAAAATAAAATAAAAATAAAAATAGAATCAAGCAAGCCTATGGCAAAGGCACACTGGCTAGACACACAAAATGGCTGCCAACCAGTGCCACATGGTCAATAACAACACTGAGCAAGAAAGCATGTAGATCAAAGAAGAACACATGCAGGCCTATGGCAAAAATACACAGGCTGGTTACACAAAATGACTGCCAGCCACATGGTCACAAAAAACAGCAAGGAGGCATGGCCACAGCAAAGAACACAGGCACGCCTATGGCAAAAGCACACTGGCTGGCTACACAAAATGGCTGCCAGCTACATGTTCACAGAAACAACATCCTGCAAAGAGGCATGGCCACAATAAAGAACACATGCAGGCTTCTGGCAAAGGCAGAAGCACAGTGGCTGCCTATACAAAATGGCCGCCAGCCACGTGGTCACAGCAATAACAACAACAACCAACAAGGAGGTATGGCCACAACAAAGAACACACTCAGGCCTATGGCAAACCACACTGTCTGCCTACACAAAATGGCCACCAGCCACATCGTCAAACAACAACGAGCAGGAGGCATGGAAAACAAAGAACACATACAGGCCTATAGACACTGACTACAAGTGGCCACTGGCCATATGGCATGGGGAACAAAGACAAATTGTGGCCTATGGCAAACACAGTCACACACTGTCCAGACAAAAGGAGGCATGGGAACACAGAAAGAAGAGCTTTAATTCAGAAATGGCAAAAATGAAATTTATCTGGGCTAAGAAATTTAACAACAACATACATCCTCCAAAGACATCAAATATAATACCCCCAAAAAACACATTTTGTAATTTAATCTAATACTATCCAAGGCCTAAATGATGTTTCAGTTCAAAAGATACCACAGAAACTGTTGTTTTTATGCACCTATATAGCTACTACTGGGCCTACAGGTTGGAAGGCCCATTGGCAGACTAGGCCACATAGTGAATTAAATGAATATTACAAATCTATTAAAACAAATGGAGAAAATAAACTTATTTTAAAAGAAGAATAACTGCATGCAAAAAAGTAACTAGGCCCCTACTGAAACTGCAGAGCACCCACCACCCAAAAAAATTAAATCGAATAAAAGTACAAAGAAATTCCAGTGCATGCCCCCAATCAAACAAACAGCACCATCATACACCAGGTTTTCAACTTAATTGTGAAATTTAAAATACAAAGTCCTGAAATCCAATGAGATATATGCAGCAGACAGGAAGAGGGATCCTTCCAGTCCCAAATTCCAATGAAAAGTGACCAGGAGATGGCCAGAGCACTGAGAGGTGCCTGCTGGGCAGAAACAGGAAGTTAGAGTCCGGGGCACTTCCTTCCTGTTGAAAAAAAGTTTACAAAAATAAGGCTTCTCTCACAAAAGAAACAATTCCAACAGCCAGTTGGAGAAGAAAATCCACTCAAAAAGCCTCTCAGCTGCATCTTGAGCACAAAAGCTGCTTGAGTGCTCTGTTTGCGACCGTGAACGGCACTACATTGGCTCCATCACAGCCGGAAGCCGTGCCACTGAGTGTTAAGTCTTGTGGGAACTCGCTAGCTGTGTGAAGGAGTGCAAAGTCTCACACATGTTCAGAATCAGTCTGAGTTCATTGTGGTGCTCGCGAGTGAGCACCAGAGCAAATCTCTGTTTGGTGGAACTTATCGAGTACCCAAATTCTGCAAACTCCATGAACAGAGCAGAGTTTTAAACCTGGGCCTACTACAAATGCACCCTCCCTTTGAGGGTCGCAACCTGTAAATCAGACACTACATGCTACGAGCATGCAGTCGGCGGTACACATGAGAGAGATTGGTACGGATGACGAAGGGAGCCACACTGAGTCCCACAATTGGTAAATCCACTCACCACCAACAAGACGCTTATGTGTGCAGGGACCACACACTTTAGATGTGGGTACGGTTTGAGGGCTCCGCACAAGGCAATCCGGTCTCCAGGCACCACGCTTAGTTCCACGCTCACATGGCACTGCAGTCAGGATCCAGCAGACGAAGTAGGTGCATGAGAGTGCACCTCTCTCCAGGTGAAACACGTAGACGGTGTAGGTCCCTCCTGGGAGGTTTTTTATGTCCATGAGACCTCCACAAAGAACAGGGGGCAAGTTAACAAGCTCGTGGAAAGCACACTTCAGGGTGCCACACAGCAGCAGGTAGTTTGTCTGCACTGTTGAACTATGGCACTAGTAGTTATACTGAGTGTGTCTTTGAAGTTGGGGGTGGTTCAGAGAGTTCCCCTTTGAACCACCCTTTCCCTAAAGTTCAGTCAGGCAGAAAAGAAAATGATATGGTCCAATTACACAATCCTACAACAACAATAAGGGTTCAGGAATTTCCATTTGTTTGATGATTTTATCACAACATCATTCAATAGATGGCCCCTTTAACTGTTTTGCTGCTAGGCCTCTCCTCCCCCATCCCCCAGTGCTAAGCCTTTTTTTCGCTATTTGGGTTTTTTCACACTTAGGGCTCCATGATTTTTTTCCGATAAGGCATCCACGTCAAATTTGACTCCTTTTTTAAAACATCCTGAGGATTATAAAGGTACCCAGAGATTGTGGGATCCCTTGGAGAGGACATAAATAGCCAAAACATTGCCATATTTTGAGTTTTGGGGGAAAAATAGGAAAAACGTGCTCTGGATAAAAGTGCCTGTTTTTTTTCCACAAAAATAGCATAAACATATGAATTGCTGTGCTGAAGTCACCATCTTCCCAGTTTTCAGGAACATGCAGAGCTGAATAAAAAAACGATTTTTTACCAGTTTTGGCATGTTTCAAAGAGGTAACCAAATTTTCCTGTTTTTTCTTCTCAACCTACTTTCAGTTTGTGGTGGAAACCGGTGTGAAACCCATGGGTGTTCCAGAACAGCTATAGATTTTGAAATGTAGACACAATTCTGAATTCAGCAAGGGGTCACATATGTAGATCCCTCAAACTTTTTCCATAGAAACTGGTTGTTGAAATAAAAAAATTATGAAAATGAGTAGGAAAGAATGGCCCTTTGTGACAACGTTTTCATTTGTAACTTTTTTTCACAATGTCCGATTTCCAAAATCAACAATCCATTGCGTCTGCTGCCCCCTCCTGGTTGTGGTGCTATATAGGGTTTGTAGGTTTTCAAAGAACCCAAGGTACCCTGAGCTAAGAGCCTAAAAATAAACTCCCTTTCCTTATCATGTCCCAATGGAAAGTTATACTTGTAAGATGTTACAAATAAACTTCCATGTTACCCTATGGCACAGATGGCCTTTCAATAGTGAAAAATTAAATGCTTAGTATTTCACTATTAGGACATGTCAAAACCACCAGTACATGTCCTATCTTTCCCCCACACCGCACCCGGCCTACCTGCACCCGTCCCACCTGAGGGGTGTCCTACTGTAAGAAAAGGGAAGGTTAGGGCCTGGCAACTGGGGGCATCTGCCAGGTTGACATGGCAGTTTAGAACTGCACGCAGACACTACAGTGGCAGATCTGAGATACCTTTACAGGGCTACTCGTGTGGGTGGCACAATCAATGCTGCTGGACCACTAGTAGCATATGATTTACAGGCCCTGGCACACTCGATGCACTGTACTAGGGGCTTGCCCAGTAAATCAAATATGTCAATCATGGATAACCAATTGTGTTCACAATTTACGCAGAGAGCATATGCCACTCAGCACAGATTAGCAGTGGGAAAGTGCCCAGCGTCCTTAAGCCAACAAAAACAGGTCAGGAAAAAGAGGAGAAAGAAGCAAAACATTTGGGGATAACCCGCAAAAACTGCCATTTCCAACAGGAACCCTGCCAAACCTGTACATTTTTTAAAACCAGACACCTAGGGGAAAGGAGATGAGGATGGCTTGCATGGCTCTCGCTAGGTTTTTCTACATAGGATTCCTTGCAAAACTCAAACTTTAACTAAAAAACTCATTTTCCTCACATTTCTGAGATGAGTAGTTCTGGAATCTACGGGGAGTCACAAACATCCTTCCACCCAGCATTCTTTTAAGTCTTTCAATAAAAATGGCACCTCAATTGTGTGGACAGGCCTAGTGCACACAGCAGCAAACAACCCAAAACGCAACATGGTTACATTACATTTTACCACTCAAAACTGACCCGAATTTTGCAAAGCGGGTAGCTGTAGAATTTAGGCCCTAACTCAGCTGGAAATCTAGCAAACGTGTACATTTTTTAAAACTAGACACCTAGGGCTTTCAGGATGGGGGACCTTGCATGGATCCACAACTCCCTGCAAACCTCAAACTGTGCCTGAAATCACAAATTCTCCTTACATTTCTTTGATGGAAACTTCTGAAATCCATACCACCCAGCATTGCCGCACCTGTGCCAATTAAAATTCTGCCCCCCTTGTGTGGCTGGGCCTAGTGCCCGCAACAGAAACAGATCAAACCGAGGACAATGGGAGCCCTTGCATGGGGATTCCTATTGACCTAAGTTGGATCTATTCCTGTCGCTGGTAATTTGCCCACCACACATGTGGTGCAGCATATTTGTTGGGCACAAGTGGGTTAATGCTGGGTGATAGGAACTTTGTAAATTTCTGCAGATTCCATAAGTTTTCATCATAGAAGTGTAGAGAAAATGTGTGATTTCATGCTCAGGTTGAGGTTTGAAAGGCATTGTGGATAAGAACACCTCATGGGAATTACACAAGGCACATCACCCTGGAACCCCCTGGTTCTCAGCTTTTCAAATATGTCTGTGGTTGGCAGGTTTCCATAGGCGGCGGCCAAGCATGGCTCAAAATCCAGCAGCTACCGCTATTGCTGATCTCTCAACGTAGCACTTTAGGGCCTTTTATGTCAAGGTCTGGGTGGTAGGAGGGTGGCTCCCTGCAGATTCCAGAAGCTTTCTCACAGATATGTGACAAAACTGTGTGTTTATAGTCAATGATTGAGGTTTGCAGGGCATTATGGGTAAGAAAATGATGTTGGATGCATGCGAAGCACACCACCCTGGACTCTATCAGATGTCTAGTTTTCAGAAATATTTGAGTCTGGTACGTTTTTCCGGGAGCAGCCTACCCTAGCCCAAAACATGCAGCCTTTCACTGTTGCAAGTGGGATGATACTGGGAGTTAGCCAAACTCTCCTGGCCCATTTGTAAAAACAACACCCACAAGAATCAAATGTCCTCTTGCATGCCACTGGGATGAGATGCTTTAATCTGCAAGGGAGCAGAAAGACTGTTGAGGTTTTAGCGTGGGGCCTGCTGTTAGGCTAGAAAAGACCCACCCAATTATTTTATTAAAAATATATGTTGCTGCCATATAGTGGGCTTTCTGCCCCCGTGGGTCAGACCATGAGTAATTATGCCATCTGCCCGGGGATGGGGCAGAAAGACTGTTTCCCCATTTATATTGGGGCTGGGGCATAGCCATGCCATGCTTGGCAGCCCCCACCACTACAGATTAAAAAATAGTAATCCTTGGTGTCTGCTAGGCTTTCTGTTCCTCAGGGAGTAGAAGGGGTAATTGCCTGAATCAGCCCCTCTGAAAAGCAGAAAGACTGTTTCCTCATTTTGATGGGGGTGGGACATGACCATCTCATGTTTGGCAGCCTCTACTGTTACAATTTAGTAAAAAGTAAACCCTGGTGCCTAGTGGACTTCCTGACCCCCTGGGGGAAGGGAGATGGGGTGACTGCCCCCATCTGGCACAGGGGGGCATAAACATGTTTCCACCATTTTTATGGTGGCGGACTCATGGCCATTGCCATGCTGAGCCACCTCTATTTCTACAATTAAACAAAGAGTAATCCCTGGTTTCTATTGAGCTTTCTGCCCTTCCTGGGGGCCGATGGAAGTAATTGCGCCATCTAACGCTCCCCTCTTCCTGGTGGGTGGATGCCTGCTTGGGGCTTGCCCTCCTGCAGCGATCCCCAAGCAGGGAGCCGCTAGGTAAAGGTACCATTACAAGGGGGAGATTCTCCCCTTTCCAATCATACCGCTCCCATGTGCTCGGTGGCTGAGATATGCCCTGAGCATTGAAGCAGTGAACGTAAAATGAGACGATTGGAGCATTTCACTTTCCTTTTCTCTGAAATGACGATAGTACAACACGCGCTTACTATCATTTCAGAGAAAATATAAAATAGCTTTGGAAGCTGGGGAAGCTCTTCCACTGCTCTTGATGCTATTTTAAATGAAAGGAAGTCCAGATGGTGCTTGCACTAGAGGGACTTCCTGTCTCAGGTGCGAGGATGGCTTGGAGACGTTCTCCACACCGATCGGACTAGGGTAATAGGCTTAAAGAGCAAAAAGGGGTCCAATGGGTAGTATGTGTTGAAAATTGCAGGGGGAGCATTGCCACTTACTTTGTGGGGACAGGGACCTAGGAAGACAAAGAGAGAGTAAGGCAAAAAGGTAGAGAGAATAAGAAGATAGGAAAACAGTGCCAAAGGGAGAACTCGGATATAAAAGAACTTGCAAAAGTGGGTTAAAGAGTCAGGAAGTGTAGGGCAATGGAAGAAAGGTGCCATCAAGGATAGGCAGTCTTGGCATTTGGCAATGGAAATATTAAACTGCACCAGCTGCATGAAAAATGAGCTCTATGCTCTTATTTTCTTCACAAATTAAGCCCCGAAGGAACCATGGAGTCTTATGATTACCGCCAAATCCCTCAATTAATTTACCTTTTGGCCCTTTCAGTTGAGAAAATACCATTTGCTTTATGTTAGACCTGTCAGCCCTAGGATGGTCTTCCTCCCAAACCTTTTTGCCTACTTACCTCCATTTTTCTGCCAAAATTTGTCTTGTTGGCGGCCTTAAGACTGTGCGCTTTGCCACTGCTAACCAGTGTTAAAGTACTTGGGCTCACTCAACTAAACATTGTTAAATTGTTTTACAAAATATTTAATTTACTGATCCGTCACTTGTAAAGTGCTATGCAATATACCCAGGGCATAGAAATTAAATCCTACTAGTAGGCCTGCAGCATAGATTTTGCCACCCACTAAAGTAGCCCCTTAATACATGTCCCAGGACTGCCATATCACCCTGAATGCAGGTTAAAACTGCCAGTTCGACTTGGCAATATAACCCTTTGCCAAGCCTTAAACTCTCCTTTTATTGCATATAGGTAACCCCTATGGTATGCCTTAGGTAGCCCATGGGACAGGGTGCATTGCAATTTAAAGGTTGGCATGTACGTAACTGTTTTACATGTCCTGGTAGTGAAAAACACCAACATTTTCACTACTGTGATAACTACCTATCACCAGGTAAGTATGTCATGCTAGATACCTATGAAATTGTAATGGATTTGTAAACTTCCTGAAGGCAAATACTTCTAGGTTCAGACATCTCACTGAGTTTGAGATAGGTGGGGCAACCTCAGTGGGGATGGGTGAAGTGCAAATTGCCAGCAGGGGGCTACTTACAATTGGAGGAGGATAAGGTACCACTGTCTCTTGAACCAACCAGAAACCACCAAGAGAACCTCTGCATGATCTTCTTGGAGTTTCTACACCACTCTGGGTATTAACTGGAATGATGGAAAACAGCAAAGGGGAATCAGAGGCCAAATCAATCAATCAATCAATCATGGCATTTGTAAAGTGCACTACATACCCGCGAGGGTCTCAAGGCGCTGGGGGGGGGAGCTGCTACTGTTCGAAGAGCCAGGTCTTGAGGAGTCTTCTGAAGGTCAGAAGGTCTTTGGTCTGCCGCAGGCGAATGGGGAGGGTGTTCTATGTCTTGGCGGCGAGGTGGGAGAATGCTCTGCCGCCGGCGGTCACTCTTCGGATGCGGGGGACGGTGGCGAGGGCGCGATCTGCAGAGCGGAGCTGGCGGGTGGGGGTGTAGAGGCTGATTCGGCTGTTGAGGTACGTTGGTTCGGTGTTGTGGAGTGCCTTGTGTGCGTGGGTGAGGAGTTTGAATGTTATCCTCTTGTTGACAGGGAGCCACTGCAGGTTTCTCAGGTGGGGTGTGATGTGGCTGCGGCGAGGGATGTCGAGGATCAGGCGTGCGGAGGCGTCCTGGATGCATTGAAGCCGTTTCAGGAGTTAGGCCGGGGCTCCTGCGTAGAGTGAGGTTCCGTAGTCCAGTCTACTGCTGTCGAGGGCCTGGGTGACTGTCCTTCTTGTTTTGGTGGGGATCCACTTGAAGATCCTGCGAAGCATGCAGAGGGTGTTGAAGCAGGAGGAGGAGACGGCGTTGACCTGCTTTGTCATGGAGAGGGTGGATTAGAGGATGACCTCTAGGTTGCGTGCGTGGTCTGTGGGTGTTGGGGGTGTTCCTAGTGCAGTCAGCCAGCAGGAGTCGTCCCAGGCCGAGGGGGGTGGATCAGAGGATGAGGACCTCCGTCTTGTCCGAGTTCAGCTTCAGTCGGCTGTTCCTCATCCAGTTGGCGACGGCCTTCATACCTTCGTGGAGGTTGGTTTTGGCGGTTTGGGGTCCTTGGTGATGCAGAGGATCAGCTGGGTGTCATCGGCGTAGTAGATGATATTGAGGTTTTGCCGTCGTGCGATGTGGGTGAGTGGTGCCATGTAGACGTTGAACAACGTTGGGCTGGGGGATGAGCCTTGGGGTACGCTGCAGATGATCTCGGTGGCTTCGGAGCGGAAGGGGGGGAGGTGGACGCTCTGTGTTCTGCCGGAGAGGAAGGAGGAGGCCCAGTCCATGGCCTTCTCTTGGATTCCGGCGTCGTAGAGGCGTGTTCGTAGTGTGCAGTGGCAGACCGTATCGAAGGCGGCTGACAGGTCCAGGAGGATGAGGGCTGCGGTTTCTCCGTTGTCTAGCAGGGTCCTGATGTCATCGGTGGTGGCGATGAGGGCAGTTTCGGTGCTGTGGTTGCTGCGGAACCCGGACTGGGACGGGTCCAGGATGCTGTTCTCTTCGAGGAAGCTGGTCAGTTGTTTGTTGACGGCCTTTTCGATGACCTTCGCTGGGAACGGGAGCAGGGAGATGGGTCGGAAGTTCTTGTGGTCCTTGGGGTCCGCCTTGGGTTTCCTGAGTAAGGCGTTGATCCCTGCATGCTTGCAGCTCTCTGGGAAAGTCGCTGTCTCGAAGGAGATGTTGATGGTTTTCCGGAGATGGGGTGCGATGGTGCTGCTGGCTTTGTTGAAGATGGGGTGTGGGCAGGGGTCTTCCGGGGATCCGGAGTGGACGGTGTTCATGATCTTGATGGTGTCGTCGTCGTTGATGTTGGTCCAGGCGATCAGGCGGTTGGTGCGGGTGGTGGTCGTGGGAGCGGGGGTCTCAGTTGTTGCCGGGGTGGTGACAGAGTTGAAGCTGTCGTGGATGTCTGCGATCTTGCGATGTAAGAAGGTGGCCAGCGAGTTGCACAGGTCTTGTGAAGGTGGGATGTCGTTGGTGTTGGAGCTGGGATTGGAGAGTTCCTTGACAATGTTGAAGAGCTCTTTGCTGTTGTGTGCATTGTTGTCTAGGCGGTCTTTGAAGGAGGTCTTTTTGGTGGATCTGATGAGGTGGTGGTGTCTGCGGGTGGCGTTCTTGTGGGCTGTGTAGCTTTCCGGTGTTCATTCACGGATCCAGTTTTTTTTCGAGTTTTCTGCAGGTTTGCTTGGAGGCCTGGAGCTCTTCGGTGAACCAGCTGGCTTTCTTGCTAGTGTGGGTGTTGGAGGGCTTCTTGAGCGGGGCGAGGGTGTTGGCGCAGTTGTTGATCCACTGCAGCGGTGTCGGGGTCGGTCGGATCTGCGGGTGGGCTCCGGGCGAGGGTGGTGGAAGGCTGGTCTTCGGTGAATTTGCTCCAGCAGCGGCGCAGCATCTGTTGGGTGTGGTGGTGCGTGGTGGGTTTCCGGAAGGTGAAGTGGATGCAGCGGTGATCGGTCCAGTGGAGCTCGGTGGTGTGGTTGAAGGAGACTTGGGAACTTGCGGAGAAGATGGGGTCAAGCGTGTGGCTGGCAGAGTGGATGGGTGTAGTGACGGGTTGTGTGAGACCGAGGTTGGCGAGGTTGACGATCAGGGTGGAGGAGTTTTTGTCGTCGTTGTTCTCGAGGTGGAAGATCAAGTCCCCGAGGAGGATGTAGTCCATGGAGGCGAGGGCGTGTGTGCTGACAAGGTCGGTGATGGAGTCGCTGAACTGTGCTCGTGGTCCGGTGGGTCTGTAGATGAGGATTCCTCTGAGGGTGGTGTTGGGATCGGTGTGAATTTGGAAGTGCAGGTGTTCGGTGGTGCTGAGTGTGTCATCGGTGTTGGTTGAGACTTTGAGAGAGTTCCTGTGGACGATGGCGATTCCTCTTCCTACTCCATTGGTGCGGTCCATGCGGGTGATCTTATAGCCTTCCGGGATGGCTATGGCGATGTCTGGTGCCTAGGAGGGGTTCAGCCAGGTCTCCGTCAGGAAGGCGACGTCTGGGGTGTTGGAGTCCAGTAGGTCCCAGAGTTCTATGGCGTGTTTGCGTGCGGAGCGGGTGTTGAGAAGGATGCATCTGAGGTGGTTGGGTTCTTTGGTAGGTGGGTTGGCGGGTTGGCGGGCCAGATGCTGGTGAAGCTGCAGTTCCAGCAGGTGAAGGGTCCTTGGGTGCCCTTCGGGCGGCCAGGCAGAAGGTGCGTGATCTTTCGGCATTGAGTGTGTGGAGGGTGCTGGAGTCGTAGCAGAGGCGGGCATCGTGGCATTTGCGGGGGTCAGGGGTCCTAGCACTGGGCACAGTCCAGGCGCAGATGGGCACAGATGGGCACAGACGAGCTTGCCAGCTGCGGGAACGGGAGTGGTGGATGGCACGGAGGGCAAGGGCACAGAATCATGGGGGTCACAGAAGGAGAAAATGGGCACAGATCACGGGGGCACATAAGGAGAAAACGGGCACAGATCACAGGGGTCACAGAAGGAGAAAACGGGTACAGATCATGGGGGTCACAGAAGAGAAAAAGGGCACAGATCACGGGGGTCACAGAAGTAGAAAACGGGCACAGATCACGGGGTCACAGAAGAGAAAAAGGGCACAGATCACGGGGCACAGAAGGAGAAAACGGGCTCAGATCACGGGGGTCACAGAAGAGAAAACGGGCACAGATCACGGGGGTCACAGAAGAGAAAAAGGGCACAGGTCACGGGGGTCACAGAAGGAGAAAACGGGCACAGATCACGGGGGTCACAGTAGGAGAAAACGGGCACAGATCACGGGGTCACAGAAGGAGAAAACAGGCAGAGATCACGGGGGTCACAGAAGGAGAAAACGGGCACAGATCACGGGGGGCACAGGAGGAGAAAACGGGAACAGATCACGGGGGTCACAGAAGGAGAAAACGGGCACAGATCACGGGGGCACAGAAGGAGAAAACGGGCACAGATCACGGGGGTTACAAAAGGAGAAAACGGGCACAGATCACGGGGGGCACAGGAGGAGAAAACGGGCACAGATCACGGGGGTCACAGAAAGAGAAAATGGGCACAGATCACGGGGGGCACAGGAGGAGAAAACGGGTTTAGATCACGGGTGTCACAGAAGGAGAAAATGGGCACAGATCACGGGGGTGACGATGGGAACAGAAGGAAAGAAGGGTACAGGAGAAAATACAGGCACGGGGGAAGACACAACAGCAGTTACAGACATCAAAAGAGAGACAGCAAAAGAGAAAACGATACGGGCAGTCTAATGAACAATAGAACAGACCTCAACTACCTCAGCAGCGGCAGCTGGGGCAAGGGCAGGACGCACAGGCGGTGCTGTGTGGAGTGGGAGCGACCTACTTAACAAGAATTTACATCACATCTCTTGTCCAGACCGTTTGAGACGGTATCAGGCTGCAAAATGCTGGAAGAAGGGTGTTCTCCTATGTAGCAAAAAGACATAGCCTCTCCGTAATCCTCTACAATGGGAGAGGACATAAAGGGATACCGAAGTTGGAAATCAGCAACTCAGCAAGTCCTCAGGTCCATTCTCCCTTCCCAAACAGGAGATTTTTCTTTTCCTGCAGACTAGATTGAGGAAATGAGGGTGAGATAGGACAGGCCCATCCTCCCCTGCCGATTTATGTCTGATTTGACAACCTGTTTATGGGTGTGAATACTAGCTGCCTGGTGTTGGAGTAGAGGAGATAAGTGAAGGAGAGCCTTATACACAACCACCTGTTCATTTTAGTTCTTTGCAAGGTAATCAATGTTAATATAAGTCTCACTTTGTGAAATACTACTTTCTGAGCAGATTCTCAATTTGTGCTTGAGCATTAAATCACTGAGAGAAGAGACAATATATCAAGGTGAACAGCAGCACAATTCATTTTTGCCCGGAGCGCAAACAAAATAAAGAGGTTTACCTTTGCATATTGTGTTTTATTTAGGGCCTTTAGGTTTCTAGTAAACTCTACACTGGTAATTCATCAGTACCAAATAGAGTTGTCTCTTCCTCTTTAATTCAACTTGCCCTAGTGATGGAGATTGTGATGTCTTATGTTCAGTTTGCTCAAACCTCCATTCTCCAACCTGTATGGCAGACATTTTGTATTCTTGTTTGAGGGCCGGCCTCTTACTTTTCTGCTTAATTGGTCATGGAGATTTACCTCTTCCTGGGTGTTGGCTGTCACTTGTTTCATGAGCAACATAAATGATGGCTGGTCCATTGCAGGGCTCACTCCGGTCTGTGCAAATGTTTGTCTTTTAATGTGCAGAACAGATCTTCTCGTGCTGTGAAGTAAACACCTTATGACCTGTGTCACCTGCGTGTTTCAATATTTCTACTCAGGTATGCAGGATTGTCAGGCCCAAAGACAAGGTATTTTTCAGTCAGTAAGTGTATTTTACTACCGGAAATGAAGGTGTAAGTAATGTCTGAGTCGGGAATAAGACAGAAGAAGCAACATTGTGAAATGATCTCTTGGAGAAGGACATATATTCAGGCTAGGAGCAGGCTTCCTCGCTCCCAGGCGCTGCTTAGCGCTTGGTATTTTTACAATGCGGGGTCCTTGCTGTGGCGCTATTCTCCTCTGCCTTTCATTGCGCTTGCTGCAGGACCCTGGCTGTCAGTCACAGGCTCCACGTTGCTAGTACATCTGGAGGCGTCTTAAGAGTCCAGTCACAGCTTCTTACTTGTAGAATCACACCGGGATCATCATTAGCACGCGCATGTGATGCGTAATCAACCTTCTGCTGCGCAGATCTCGATTCTAATTAAACGTAACATCATTTTTCCTAACTACACAAACTTTACAGCGTGACCTTCATCATTAAAAGGATTTTCATAATCGTCACATGATCATATGTAATATCCGCCATCCCAATGTCAGAAGCAGAAGCATCCTGTCTCACCATCATCATAAGCATCCCTGGCAGCAATTAAATCCCCATTATAGCTAAGATTCATGCCAGTCTCGCGAGCTTTATTCATCCTCGCGTGCATTGCGCAGATTCCATTTCCCTGCTGCTTGTCATTTTTATACTGACAAGTACCACATTTATGAACATCAACTTCCTCGTCGCTTTAATGGGCGGCACAGAGCCCGCCATTATGGTGATAAACAGTTCCGTTCTCCAACTTGATTGCCAAAAAGAAGTCCTTGAAAAGTAATTTTTGCCATCTGATTAATTGAAGAGAAAGGAGAGATTGCTCAAGGTGGAAAGGGTGACCCAATTATACGCCCGGCTCTCCACTAAATCACGAGGTTTTCTACCAGTCCGAAAGAAGCGAGCACACAAGGTTATAAACTCCCGGGGGAACTTTATTTTTAAACAAAATATTGTCTGGATGAATATATCATTCAGTAGATACCGTTGGTCGTGCATCCGAGACAAAAGCCACAAGAGGTTATTTAGGGAGGCAATGTCACATGTACTGTATTTGAGAACGTCCCATGTCAAATGTTGTGGGTATATATGTCTCTTCAGCAAGATGACAGCGAGACAGCCACCATGCTCCCTTTGACCCTTGATGACATGACAGGGTTTACTCCCGCGTTTCCTCCTTATCTTCAGCTGCGCCGAGTCCACTCCGAACAGGCACAGGTCAATTACTTTACTACCTTCGGTCATTGAATGTTTGGGGTCAGCACAAGTTTCTACAAAGTAGTCTCGGAGGATTCTTTACGGTTGTAACTGCAGCAAAGTGTTTTGGAAAATTTGACAGATTGTGAAACAGGGTTGAACCGGTCCATATATACACTGCTCTACTTCTATTTTCAACTACACCCTTCTGTTGGAAGTTATTTGGGCGGCATGTCAGACCAGGGCAGGAGAAACAAACAATGGGCCTGGCACACATGGAAACACATCCCTGTACATCAGGACCATTGTTATTTTGCTCTTCAGCAATAACCCCCCACTTTGCATGTTGCTGAAATGCGGACGGGCTGGCCTGCTCAGCATCCAATGGAGGTGAAAGCCCATCTACCGCCAAACCAATGGGCTGGAGGGCTATCATCTGAAACATAATGAGGCCTCTAGTCAATGGAATATGATTTAAATAAATATTTAGCGCAAGCTGAGCTTCAACTTCTTTTGCTACTTATATAGTAAACATAGAATAAAGTAATTTTGCCAGAAACATAGGCCCAGACTTCGCATGGTTTAGTGCTGGTACACATTGTCACAAACCATAGCACCAATCAATTTCCACGTACAGAAGTTATTTTGCTTTAAAGGTTGATGCAAGTTGAGTGCCAAAAAAACATTTCATGAGAAACATCAATCCGCTTAAAATATACATGCAGAGGGAGAGTAATATTACATTATTCGCTATTAGTTTAATACAAAAATGGAGTATAAATAGCTGGAATATGACTTCCCCTGCCAGCTGGGGTAAGCAAAAAAAATGTTTTTAAATATATCTTTATTGTGTGTGTGCTTGCAGTTTTGAGTGTGTTCATGTAAGAGAGAGTGTGTGAACGCGTGGGCATGTGTAGGTAGAGAGTGTATGTGTGTGTATGTGTGAATGCATGTGTATGTATAAGTACATGTATGTGTGAGTGAAAGTGAAGGTCAAGGTGCACATGAAGTCACTTCCGCTACCCCTGACATTTTGGTGAATTGACGGCCATGTATGGATGGTGTAATTGCTGCAAAAGTGTGTAGCATCTTATTGAAATGTGTAGTGGAGGGTGTTCAAATCCACTGCAAGGCCTTGATGGTTCTCACTACACTTTATGTGATCACTGGAAAAGGCTTTTAGAAGCAGTGCTGAGGGGCCTCACTCTCCTTCCACATGTTGATCGTCCTCTCTTCATATTTGGACTGCGCAGAAGGTGTGTGCCCCCCCCCCCATAAAGAGTACTTCTGTTGCACAATTTGTCTTGTGGAAACACTTACGCTCAATATATGAGGCCCAAGTTTCTTGTAGTGACACACCAACAGATTATTGTGACGAAAGCAATAGGCCTTGCGTACTCATTTTAGAGGCAAATGATAAAGGTAAAAATCATTTCATGTTGATTTATGTTACACTTTAGAAATATATTTTGTACATGGAATCTCAAAGATCATTGTAGTAGGCAAGGGTTTTGGTGCTGGTTATGTCGAGTGAAAAACCCTGGTGTGCACTGTGAGAATCTTTGTTAGGTTTTGTAAACTGTAATTTTGTATATATTTCCACATGTATGATTGTTGATTACCTTGGGGGAAGGCGTATGCCCACTACAACAGTCTTGAGCCGGAAACAAAATAGGCCTAGCGCATTGACTGTAAAAGGCATATATTAAAGGAAATCAGCATTTATAGGGGAATTATATTACACTTTAGAAAGGTATTTTGTTACATAGAATCTCAAAGATTATTGTAAGACCAGGGTTTTAGTGCTGGTACCGTCCTGTGAAAAACCCTGGTCTGCACTGTGAGGATCATTGCTAGGTCCTTCCCACAGGGGTTATATATTGTTTTGTCAACTGTTGTTTTGAGTGTTTCTAGTTTTATGACTGTTGGCTACCTTTTAGGAAAGTGTATCCTCAGTGCAACAGTCTTGAGCTGGTAACAATGGTAAGCCCATGATAACGACTATAGGCCTAGTTGGTTCGTCGGGATGCCATAGGTCTGATCTGTTTATGTTAAAAAGTTATGACAAAGCACCTGACCTAACCTGTTGGGCCTTATTGTGAAATTCTTATGTTGAAGGCAATTAGCTTTGATGGGCGAGTTGTCATAGCAGTATGTTAAAGCGTGTAGACATGTATTTTGTTACACAGAATCTTACAGATTACCATAATAGGCAAAGAGTTCATGCCCTTTTCTTGGAACTCATAGCCTTTGTTTGGCAACAAAGAAGAAACCCAAGTTTGACATCCTTTGTGCCACACAAAGTTTTGCATTCTCACCATCGCTCCTTATGTCCAGTGCTCCAAGCAGCTCACAGAATACCCCATTACAGGATTGCATTCACGGAGTAGCCAGAATACTCCCGGTGATGAGGACATCGAGTCAAGTGCTGATGCTGCATCCAGTAACCTATGTTTTAGGGAAAACAACAGTTCAGTTTGTCCCAATCGTGTCCTGTGCAACCAAGTATAGTCCTCAAGAAGAACACAAGGTAACATTTATGGCTAGACAATTAATCATTGAAGGAGCACGAAAATAGTAGGGGAGCATATGAGGTGTAAAATAAACACTTTATTTTACACAAGCACGGTTAGCAATAGTCAGAGTAAACAGGTGCTCACATAAAGTGACAGGTGCATAATGTGATAAGGTGTGACAAGGTGCAGTGAACTTAAAAACATGACATCACATTTACAACAGAATAGGAACTTCGCATAGGTTAGTACAATTGAGGAAGTTCCTGTTGTGGGGGTCGACGGCGTTTCGATCTTTTAGGGACTTAAGATCATCATCAGGACAATAAGTGAGCAACCTGAAATCTCTACAAGGGCCACTTCCCTAGGGAAGGGGGTTGGTCGTAGAAGCAGTCCGTGGTTAGTACAGAGTTGTTCTTCTTGCCTTGAAGGGCGTTTTCTTCTTATTCGTGCAGGACCTACTTCCAGCCAGAAGTAGTGCGTGAGGGCAATCTGGTCACTTCTGCTCTCATGAAGGTCGGGGACCAACTAAATTGTGGGGGCGGGGTAGTGAAAACCCCGATCACACCGGTCGTCCGGCGGGGCTCAGTGATGCCCAGGAATTAAGGCGCCTGCAGAGAGGTGTATGAGGCTCCTCTTTAAATGGAGCTCCAATTATTTCAGGCTTCCATCGGGAATCAAACACCAGTCTCGTCGGCGCGCTGCAGTGAATCACTCTGGGGCGACAGGACCCAATTGGGCCAAACTGAACCGTTGTTTTCCCTAAAACATATGTTAACCCCAGGTTCTCCTAACAGGGTACCCTTGCTCTACCATACATCCAATAACCTGCCATTGGGCATTGTGTGGCACATTCTTTCCTTTTCTGAGCATAGGGAGTCAGCACAGGTGTAACAGAATTCCCCTGTCCCTTTGGGTTTCAAGTTTATCAGAGTACCATTGAAATAAACATTAAACTAAAAAGGATGGAGGGATAACCTTTCCAGTGGATGGGAAATTGAAGCTGGTCTTGAAATATTAGTGAAATGCTAATTTCTTGAATTTGTCTGGTTGTCCTTCAACCATAGCTAGCAGAGCCATTTCTAATTTTTTAATTGCCACAAAATAGCTTGTTGACTTAAATACAAGTCTCTTCGTCTTACTAGACATGTTTTAAGATAAGGGTATTACAACTCCTTTGGAACAATCTATTCTTGACCCTTCTTGTACTTGTTTAAGAAAGTCTGAACTAGTCCTACCCCTTATTAGGAGGGAATAACAGGCTGATCATATGTGAGCCATAACTTAGGAGAACTATGGGATAGAGCATTATTCGAACCAGACTCATAAGTGATAGTAAAATCATACCGTGCAAAGAAAAATGTCCCTCTCACTTGAAGGTTATTCCTGTTTTGAAGATTTCTGACACATTTAAAATTTCAATAATCAAGTCAGATTTCAAATGAAGCTCTCTTTCAAGTACTGAGTAGTTCTGTTCAGACTGTAACAAAACATGAGCTGGATAAAAGAATGACGTTTTCTTGCTCTTCTGACAGAACTGCTCCAACTGCTTTTTTGAGTCGTCTGATTCCATATTGAACTTCTTTAAAGATCAAGATGATGTACGATTGATGCTGATGTAAACTTTGATTTAATGGTATCAGCTTGATTGTCGCAGAAAAAACTTCTCTTTATCTTTTCCTTGTTCAAACATGATAAATGTCATTAGCTATCTCTGCAAAATCCTAATGAGTTGATTATAAACGCTGGCAAATCCTCGAGTCTCTTTAAAATTACTAGATAAAAGTGTGGGAAAGTCATCCTGTTTGCCCTGATCATCCCCATTTTTAGGTTTTGCCTGCACAGCGCTGGCGCTGTACTTGTGAAATCTCTTGTATTTAATATATCCTAAAATGGGGTTCTTATCAGTTCCCATTTGCAAATTACTATGTTCATCCACTGTTCTGTGGAACTTTTAGTTTGCTAACTTCCCCTGGATGCAGGTCTTTTTGATACTCCTACTAAAGCTGTCACATTGTTTGAGCCCAATTCACTGTCAAGATAGGATCTCTTCCCATGTAAAAGGCAGACAGCTTCCAACAGTATGCTGGAATGCTTGCTTTTTATTACTTAGTTGAGTAAAGCAGATGCCTTAGCCTTAGAATGTTTGTGGCATTTCCTATTAATGCCTCAGTACCTTTCTTTGCACTTTGTAGGCATTATCGGATTGATTTTTTCAACCAAATCTATTTGGTTATTGTGATGAAATTCTAAATGTTGTAATAAACATTGCACGTTAAAAATAAAGTTAATATACAAGAGCTATGCTATATTGTACCACTAAACACTAAAAGTATGCTTTTACATGTCCTTCCTTTAAATACTCTTCACAGTGTCTTATGGGCATCAATACCTACTTAGGAGTGACGTTCATATTTAAGAGGAGGGTTTAATCCTGACAAAAGGGGTTATTTTGACACATTTTAATTTACAGTTTTAAAACTGCACAGAGAGTGTGCAGTGGTAGAATTGCATACATGTTTGCACTGTCACTGTAGTTGGTGGTATAATGGGTGCTGCCGCCCACTAGTGACATTCAATTTACAGGCCCTAGGCATAGGTAAGTTAGTATGCCATGTAGAAGTGTAGCCAATTTTTACATGTTTTAGGGATCAGAGCACATGCACTGTGGTCTGGTAATCAGAGTCTAGTGCACAGTCAAAAATACAGCAGCATCAGTCCAAACAAAATGGGAGTTATGATGCAAAAAGAATCACATTTCCTCAGAAAACCCTTTAATACAGCTCCAATAAAAATGGGGTGTGCTATTCCCACCCAGGAAAGGCATTTACCCCTGCCTATCATTGGAGTAAAACGGTCTCCATTTCCTGGATGGAAAACCATTTTCAAGAGATATGTGGACATGCATAAGTGCCCATGTTTGTGAGTATTCAGCTACTCCTACTGGATAGCCCATACTGAAATACCCCAATTCCTGTCCATAACACATTTTCTACGTTGGAAAACCTGTCATCATGGCTGAATTTTCACCAAGGCACGTGCTCCCGTCCTCCAGAAATTGCCACAAATCCAGATTCTATGAACTATGAAGTGATGTTTGTGATAGAAAATTGCATCTTTGCACACCTAAATGCCATTTAGATTTTCCAAAAGTGGTTTTAAGGTATAGCTTGGAGCAAAAGAAAGCAGTGCGGCTATTGTGTGAACAGACGGGGAAAGGAGCAGAGAAGACAGTCAGTATTTAGAGTGAGCAGTGTGTGAGTAGAAGGCAAGTAGCAGAAGCATCAGTAAGGACTTATAGGGGATGGGGAGCAGTGAGGCAATGAGTGAGCAAACGGTTCAGGGAGCAAGGATGGCAGTGTGGAGGCACAAGGGACAGTGAGTGCTGACTTTTCAGAGGTGCAAGACACAAGAGCAGGAACCTGTTTCACTCTAGTTCCCAATTTATATTCAAAATTAGATCATGTGATCCTGGCTCCACCAATAATTTTGGCATCATAGCTCCCATGTTCCCACCTCTTATTCCCTATTATTAACATACTCTGTCGAACGGTAAACTCCAACAAATAGTAATTGGGAAAAGGGGCCCATGGATGCATGTGATGTCTTCATTTTAGGGACTTAATGGCTGTTACATTGAAGGTAATCTCTATGGACCAGATTTATCATTAGGTTCTGTTGCCCTTGCGTCACGCGGGTTGCCACAGAAACAATGCAATCCTTAAGTCAGATTTACCAAGCAACTTCACTTCACGTGGCCATGAGCTGCTTTGTAAATCTGGAGTAACGCAAGACAGCGCAAGTCACTGCCTTGCGTTATTTTGCCCTGGGAAGGTGGTCCATGGTTGAAGTGCCTACTCATGGACTTTGGCACATTCACAGATTTGCCAAGACTGGTAAACCCGGGAATACCTCAAAGTGGTATGCCTTCCCAATTAAGGCGCAACAGGAAGAAATATCTTTATTTCTCCTCAATTTTCTCTGCAAGTGTGCTGCATTCTGCAGAGGAAAATGCCTCAAATAATGTTTTTTGTGCAGGAGGGTGTCGCTTTCTGTACAAAAACAATCCTGCCTGCAACACAGACATCCTTGCATCATGACGCAAGGGGGCCTGCATTAGTGCGAGGTTGCACTGAGTGCGGCAGTGCAAGGAGAGAGCAGGAATGCGGCATATCATGACAGATATGGCGCATTCCAGCCCTCGCCATTTGACGCAGCGCCTCATAACATAACATAACATAACATAATATGCTGTAAGTGCACCCAGAAGGGCCCCTTTGGGATCTTGGCTAGGCTTTCTGGCAAGAACAGTGAAAGTGGCATGGACGTAGGTAGCTACCAGTGGTGTAGTTCGCCAGGGGCCAGAGGCCTGAACGACTGAAGGGCCCACTGAGCCCTGATTAAATGCTGTCTTTTACCGTCTAATTAACAGTTATGGGGCATTTTAATTGCTTGCACTGGGGCCCATGGCACCCTAGCTATGCCTTGGAATGTGGCACATCAGTATGGCTTCTGTGCTTGAAGTGGGATTGTAGTGAACTGGGGCAGCTTCCTGGCCCGAAGGGGAACCATGGCACACTCCTTTGACGCTTGACTGTGGCACACATGTATGGTCTCCCGTCAATTGTCCTCTTTCTTCCACGTGTGGTTGAAGTTCAACGGTGAGTGGCCACGGGATTTAGGGGCATATTTACAAGGCGGCGATAGAAAATTATCGCAGCTTTTGCGGCCGTTTTCGGCGGAAAGGCGGCAATAATTTTATCGCCTAATTAGCAAGGTCACGCTAACGCGTGAAACCTTGCATTAGCGCACAATTTCTTAACGCCCAGATTTGCATCTCTAATGAGATGAAAAGTGGGCATTCCTGACCTGACATGACAGGAGAAATGTCGCTAAGCGACATTTCTCCAATCATCAAGCCCCGCGCTAGGAAGCATAGCGGCAGGAAAAGTAGCGATAACCCCTGTTATCGCTACTTTCCTTACGTCTGCTTTCAGGACTGACTTAGCCATGATATCCTATGGAGGGTGGATATCATGGCTAAGTTTGTGGGGCCCTATCAACAAGCTAACGCCACATTTCGTGAGATTATCGCTGGGTTTCCAGCGATAATCTCACGTTAGGCAGTTAGCGCTAGGATTTTTATTGCTTTTGAGATAAGCGTTGCTAATAGCACGCTATCTCAGCGATAAAAATCCACGCTAGCCAGCGATAATTATCCTAGCGCTAAGTGCGCTTAGCGATAATTATCGCCGGCTGTTGCTGATATGCCCCTTAGTTGCTTGCAATGTGCACAGGGTTGCATTTATCATTGGATGTTTGTTGTGAGCCACAGTGCCAGACGTTTATTTCGGTGTGCTGCACTTAATATTTAGTCACACTTTCACCCGTTCTCCTGTGTTCTGTCTGTACTCCGCGCAGTGCACTGCAGCACACACAAGAGCTCGAGCCAGAAACAGCTTTTGCGTCGCATACTACGCTATAATGTCTGTGTGTTTGGGTTCTTTAGCGGTATTGGTCTTTCTTTTCAAGTGATTTTCCTTGTGCTGCACTTTTGCGACATCCCTCTGAAGAAACTAATCTTCTCCAAAATGTTTTCCTGAGTATTTCGAAACTGTTTCTAGTTTCTCGAAATAATTCCTTGAACACATTTAAAAAGCAATGACTCCCGGTGAGTTATAGCCCCAATCTCCGCTCTTTGGAACCTGACCCTGGCCTGCTCGAGGAGTTCAGCGATCCTCCCAGGAGACCGGCTCACTCATCAGCATGGCTGGGAAATACAATGTCGGCGTGCTAAATGAAATGCCAGTCAAACGCCACGAATCCCACCCCCCTGACAAACACAAGCTGAAAAGCGCGTAATTAAAATGGGAATGACACTAACACTGGCGACCCAAAATGGCTGAGCACGGCGGAAGCACCGTTTGTGGTAATTAAACGAAAATTCAGATACTGGAATTTGCATCAGTCACTCACTGTAGAGGTACATTCTGAAACGGGAGCAAAGTGTTGCAAATTCTGTTTTCCTTTAAATTGAAGTAAAAGTTTTGATTAAAAGCTAGCAGTACGCAAAGCCTGCAAGATGGATCACCACTTAAATCTTGTGGACAACCAGGCATATGGGGAAACAAAGCACAGATTAATCAGATATGACAATAATGGGTTTCAGGAGTGAAGCCAAGGTGGCAAAGCCTTACATGCAGCAGGCTGACGGATGTCGTGTACTCTCGAGAACCGTGTTACCTGCATGGGCCTGACACCTATCCATTTGTATTTTACAGCACCCAACGCATATAAATAGGAATTAAAACAATGCAAGTTTGGCTTGGTTTCGGAGATTAAACACATTCATTCAATTATCGGTGAACATGCCTGTACTGTTCCACCTCCTCTCTCCCCTTTCATTCTTCTCAAACCGTTGCCTTTTCTGCAACCAATGCATGTTTTTTAGGCATCTCTACCTGTCGGTGTATCGATTCTGTTGCCTTACATTTTTTTATTTATTTTAAATTAGTTTATTAGTTTTATAAACATCAAGAGCAGCGCAGTATCACTTAAGCATCTTGAGGCCCAGTCACTTCAGGTTGCTATACAAAAAGTTGCTCCTTTCAAATGGTAGAAATAGTTAAGTTCAAAGCAAATTACAGATGCAACACTTTTCACAGAAAGTACCTTGGCTGCATCGTGTACACAAACAAAGAGGGCCACAGGGAAGGTGGTGCATCAGTTCCTTATACTCAGGGAAGGTGATGTGTCGGTTCCTTGCTCCGGGGAGGTGATGCGTCGGTTACTTACTGCTGCACAGGGGAGATGATGCGTCGGTTCCTTACTGGAGAGGTAATGCATTGGTTTCTTACTGCTCGCTAAGGTGATGCGTCGGTTTCTTACTGCATCCCCCAACGATGCGACAGACCTGGCACCTCGATGCGATGATACGGGACAATGCATGGGTTCTTGCAGCCGACAGCAGAGCTTGCATCGGAATCGGTGCGATGATCTCGGATTTCGGAGACAGGTGCAATTGATGCAGTGTGCAGCGATTTCTCGAGCCGCGGCCAGGCACTGTGACAATTTCTTTGGCGATGCGTCAGAAACAGGTGCGGATGCTTCTTGTTGTTGAGTTGCTTTTCCAGCTCCCAACAGCCAGAACAATCTCCAGAGGCCCAGAACAGCTACAGGGACCTCATGGCAGGTCAGAACTACCAGCAAAGAATTTCAATGGAGCTGGGGGTGAAGTCTTTGGGCCCGATTCACAGAACTAACTTAAGACAAAATCCTAAACTTACTACCATTTTGGTATTCACAGAAGGCACTTACTCATTTTGGTATTCACAGAAGGCACTTACTCATTTCGGTATTCACAGAAGTTAGGAGTCCTAACTTTAGGACTCCTAAATGCCTTCTGTGAATACCGAAAGTCTTAAAATTAAAATCTGGTACTCCCATCCCTCCCTGTTTCGTTGGTAATTGCAATTTCGCTAGGCTAATACGCCTTCTCCCAGTGCCCCACACCAGGTCTATCACCAGGGAGTTCAACACTTTATAGATCTTCGCAGGGATAAGGATAGGTAGATTTGTGAAATAATAAAGGAGCCGCGGCAAATCAACACCATTTTTGTGATGGCCACTCTGCCCGTCACCGAAAGGGGCAGTGAAACCCAGAATTGGATTCGGGACTTGAGCGCAGCAATCACGCGCATTAAATTGCCATCCAAGAGGTCCGTGGTATCTCGATAAATCTGTATTCCAGGGTATTTGAAAGTAACAGGTGCTATTTGAAACGTCCAGGGGCCGAATTGAAAGGGACCCCTCCGCGCCGGTGCATCAACAAAATATGCATACGACTTATCGGCATTAATAGCCAGCCCAGAAAGGTCCTGAAACATCTTTAATATGGAAGGCATTGGGTGTTGGTCAACCTCCATATCTCGAAGATAAAGAATAAGATCATCTACGTACGCTGAGACCGTGTGGGATGTGCGACCCCGCATTATGCCCCTACAGGCTGCAAAAACCCGGAGTCGGTGCAGAAGTGGTTCGAGAGCCAGAATAAACAACAACGGCAATAAGGGGCAACCCTGCCTGGTTCCCCGAGCCACTGCATATTGTCGTGAGATATGCTGACCGGTACGCGCCCGTGCAGTGGGTTTAGTATATAATTGGCGAACCCACGCTATATATTCATCTGGGACACCAAACTGAGCAAGGGCATAGAACATATAGTCCCAACGCAAGGTATCGAATGCTTGTCGCAGATCAAGTGATATGCATCCCTCGTTTGTACCTGCGCCAAGTGCGCCCAACATGACCCGATGGAGTCGTCTAAGATTAAGTGCCGTATTTCTACCAGGGACAAACCCACACTGATCATTATGTATCAATGTAGAAATATACTGCCCGAGACGGGTGGCCAATATTTTGCTCAGGATCTTATAGTCCGTATTCAGAAGCGAAAGCGGCCTGTAATTCAAGAGATGCAAACCGTCCCTCCCTGGCTTCAGTAAGGAGACCACTAACGCCTGCAGGGTGGAAGCAGGGAGCCCACCCAGTTCCAACGCCTCTTGATAGATACGTTGTAAGCGGGGAATCAACAGGTCGGCATACACCGCATAAAATTCGGCCGGTAAGCCATCACTCCCTGGAGCTTTATTACGCGGTAGAGCTTTAATCGCCTGCCGAATTTCCGCCCCAGTTATCGGCCTACGTAACTCGTCTTGTTGCTGCCGTGTAAGTTGCTGTAGGTGCAGGCCGCCGAAAAAAGGCTGAAAATCAATGCCGGTAAGTCCAGGAGGTGGACCATAGAGTCGTTTGTAATAGTCCCTGAATGCATTATTGATATCTAATTGCGTGTCTACCACAGTTCCCTCACCGTTCCGGATCTCCAATATGGGTGTTGGAGGGGGGGCATTACGAACCAACCGTGCCAGCAGTGGCCCCGACTGGTCTGCTTGTGTGTGTTGTTTCTGTATATACAGCCGGTGATCAACGACGCGCAGTTCCTCAAGCAGTACAGCGTATAGTATGTGGGCCTCCCCCAATTGTGTCGCTTGTTCACCAGCCCCCGGGGCCCTCCCTTCCAGTGCCGCCAATGTACCCTCTAGCTTCGTGAGCCGTTCTATTAAAGCAATTCTAACTCCTATCTGAGTGCTTATTGCTACTCCCCTGATGACCGTTTTAAAGGCATCCCATTCCGTCCGGGGATTACTAGCAGAGCCTGCATTTTCCAAAAAATAATGATCGATCGCCTCCGACAGGGCGCGGCGGAAGACCGGGTCCTCCAGCATATTGGGCTGCAGTTTCCAAGTCGGGATTGAAGTGGGAATCTTACCCCAACGCATAGTTACTTCCACCGGGTTATGGTCCGATAGGGTTTTACCCATATGGAGTACAGAAGTAATGGATCCCAACAAGGCGTTGGAACAGAGGAACCGATCAATCCGTGTGTGTAGCCTGTGTGGTGGTGAGTAAAAAGAGTACTCCCTGTGGTCCGGATGTTTAGCCCGCCATGCATCACGAAGATCCCATCTCCCAAGTGCCTCTGCTTGTTTTTTGCTTTCCGTAGTGTGCAATGGGGGGTGGGACCTGTCCAGCTCGACGTTCAACACGGCATTAAAGTTGCCTCCTATCACCCAAGGATACTCAGCCCAATCCGCCAACGCCGCGCTCAGTGTAGTTAGGTACTTATCTTGCTCAGTATTCGGCGCATATATACTACCCATGACCACATGAGTCCCATCTAACAGTCCATGAAGCAACACATATCTGCCACTGGTGTCTATCTTCTGCTCTAGGAGTCTGAAAGGGACACTGCTACGCATCCACACCGCCGCCCCCCTTGAGAAAGCCAAATACTTAGTAGCAAACAGTTGTCCCCTCCACTTCTTCTGCAGTTTGACTACCTCGTCAACATTAAGGTGGGTTTCTTGTAAGTATGCTATTGCAACCTTTCTCCAATTTAGTTGTGCCAAAATACGGTGCCTTTTATGCCCATGCCCCTCACATTCCAGGTGCAGGAAGTGTATGTGTTATGTGACGCCATCCCGGCTCAGAAAGTGTCGTGGCCATGCAGCCTGTGGGAACCGAATCACTATAAAAATCAACTGTACCGAACATGCTTGAACATTGACATACCCCAATACCAGGTTCCCCCGAAGAACAACAGAGGACCAAACCTGAAACCAAAATCCAACATGGATTCCAAACAATAAATGCCGAATCGCATTTGCCTGGGGAGTAATGGCCCAAGCTGCGTCGGTTCCTAGAGGCAACGTATCACCCATTTGAAACTGTCCTGGATACAGTAGTGTATTGCCCTATACAGCTTAGTTATACTAGACCCAACACAGCAGCCACCCTCAATAGCACACACTGTACATTACTCCTTACACGTTACCACTCCTGGACCGCTGGATCATAACCTCAGAAGTCCTTGGCAACTCGTGCCGTAATCGAAGGGAACAGTGTTAAACTAGTGTCAGAGTCGGAGCGCACCATGCCCCCATCTGAAGAGTGCTCCGAAGTCTCTGCAGTCTGAGCATCGTGAGCAGCCAATGCTGCCGCCGTCAGGAGTGCATCCTGCTGACTGTTCGTGATCTGTTCCGGTGTTGGGCCAGCGTCCGTTGTGAGTATGGAGTTGCCAGATCCCAGTCTGGGCAGTCTGGTAGAGCGACCCGGGGAGGCCCTCCGCAACTGAAGAGATGTCTGTGAAGCCCCCGGTGTAAAGGTTATTTCAAGCCAGTCCGCCACCTCCTCTGGGTCATCAAAAAAATATGATTTTTGTCCATGCACCACTTTCAGCCTGGCAGGGAAGAGTAGCGCATATTTCAAGTTACGTGCGCGCAGGGTCTTCTTGACTCCCAAGAAAGTAGCTCTAGCTTTCTGTACCGTAGGCGTAAAATCCGGATATAGAGAGATAGTCTTGTTCTCGAAGCATATGGGAGCATTTTCTCTGGCAGCTCGTAGGATCGTGTCACGGTCTTTGTAATGCAGAATGCGCGCTATCATTGGGCGGGGTGGCGCCCCCGGCTGTGGAGGCCTGGGAGGCACCCGGTGCGCCCTCTCCACACTGTACAAGGACGTGAGGCCTGTCGTCGCCACAGTATCCCTCAGCCAGTCTTCAACAAATTGCGTAGGATTGGATCCCTCGCTGCGCTCCGGCAAACCTAGAATGTGGACATTATTGCGGCGGGACCTCCCCTCCGCATCATCCACTCTGTTCTGCAGGTTTTCAGTTGGCGTTGAAATTGGTCGAGCTGCGTGCAGTGCAGGGCCTGCTGAGGTATAAGATCATCTAACGCTAGTTTATTGGTCTTGACCTTATCAACCAGTTTCTTGTGATCGGCTTGGAGTAGTCCAAGATTGGCGGACATCATTCCCATACGCGCGTCCAATGCCATCCGCGAGTCCCGTATTTCTTTCAAGATCAAGTCCAGCTTCGCATCGTGCGAATCAGTTCCAGTGGGAGGTACCATGGAACTGCCCGAGGCACTGGAGGGTTCACTGCCGAATTGGAGCTGCGTCGCGCCGCCAGCGGCCGCATCCGTTTGTTGGCTCTTGGTGATACGTCCCATCATGCCTCGCCTTCCGCCCCTCCGCATCCGCTCCAGTATGGTCACGGGTCCAACAATCAAGTTCCGGTCGTCGCTGCCCAACTGGCCAGCCGCAGCCACAGGTCCCACGCCGTTGATAAGGTGCCGAGCGGCTCCAGCAGGGACAGTATCCACCCTGTTTCCGCTTGACCCCCACACCACTCCTCGACACTATTCACGGGTGCAGAGGCACAAGCTGGCACATGGGGGGCCCAGCAACAGCACGCCACCCCGTGTCGCGAAGGCTAGAAGTCACCCCAGATGGAGGCGGCACCGTAGTATGTCCCAACGTATGGCTCCCGCCTGCCTCGGGGGGCCGAGATGTCCGACGCTTCGCCGGGGGGGGCAGCTCCACCCTTCAGCCACTATCCACCGATGTCCCCCCAGACATGCCTCCTGCAGGGGGGAGGAGGGGTTTCGCCGCCGCCCGTTGCACACCTCGCAGCTCCCGCTCTCCTCTCACCCGGTCCTGCGCTAGTAAGAGCGCGTCTGTGCCAGTTCAGATCCGTCCGCCCATGGCCGCCATGTTTTCTGCCGCAGTCTTCGCTCCGATGTCGTGGGCCAAACGCGCGGACACTCACCGCAGGCAGTCACCGCTCCACCCCTGATCGATTATTATGTCCGCAATGTGCCAGCCAGCACCACTCACCGCCGCCACACATGCCACGGCGGTCGCCGAAGAACAGCGGGACGGTCTCTCTCGACTCCAATGCCGGTCAGGATCAACGTATTTCTTTACCAGGACGCCGCCGTCGTATAGCGATCAGAACTCAGCCACTGGGTCCCGGAGTGTTCCGCTACGACAGGGTAGGCGACCCAGCCGTGTAGGTCCAGCACAAGTCAGGATAATTTGCGTAGTGTCAGGGTAATGGACGGAGCTCTTTCAGCTCACGTCCTCCATGCTCGGCAGTTGGCCACGCCCCCGTGCTAGGGACTGACTTATAAATCAAATCAGCCAATTAAACATTGATCCATACATACAATTTATAGGGAGAGCATATACACTTTAGCACTGATCAGCAGTGGTAAAATGCAGAAGAGTCATAAAATCAGCAAAAGCACGTCAGATTTAAAAGGCCACTAAGCAAAAAATCTGGGGATAAACCCACTGTAAAAGCCAGGTCTAACACTAGATAATTGTGAGTTACTGTATTGGCAGTTGTGTGGGCGATTTGAAGGCCCAAGTAGGGAATGGATGTCATGGCCCATTGGAGCGGTAAAGCTCGCTGAAGAGCTTTTAGTGTGTGTGGTTTGAGGGTCAAGTTAAGAGCTTGTCATTTATGGATATTTATTTTAAATCCTGCTGCCAGGCCGAAAGGTTCCACCTCTCTTAAGAGAGCAGGGAGAGAGTTGGAAGGCTCTTCAAGGGGCTAACATCACATTGTCAGCGTATAGGCTTATTATATGTTGCTCGCCTCCAAATTGGATCCCTTTATTTGAGGATTTGTGCTGACCCTAAGCGCCATTGGTTCCATGTAAAGGGTGAACAGCAGGGGTAACAGAGGGCACCCATGTCTGGTTACCCTACTGATGGCAAATGGGGTGGATGAGGTCCCATTGACTCAGATTACAGATGTAGGTTGAGTGTAACTACTGAGTATCCATTTAATGAATCGTCCTGCATTCCGAAGTGGGCTAGGGTTTCTGCGTGGTAGGGCCAATGTACCCTGTTGAATGCTTTTTCTGCATCGACTGCTAAAAGTAATCTCTTCCGTTCAAATTGTTGGGAATTATCTATAAGGTGGAGGATCCTTCTGGTATTGTCACTACACTGTCGCTGGGGCACGAAGCCGGCCTGATCCGGGTCGATAAGGCCCGGCAGTAGTGGACTGAGGAGGGCAGCTAAGATACTCGTAAAGAGCTTACGGTCTGTTGTTCAGGAGAGATATCGGCCTGTATGAGGAGCATTGTGTTTTGTCTTTCCCTGGCTTAGGGATTACTACAATTGCTGCCCTAAGCATTGTTGGTGGGAGGGCAGTGGAATCTCCAATAGCGTTGAACAGTCTGGTGAGAAGGAGTGCCAGGGTTTGGCAGAACACCTTGTAAAATGCAGCTGGCAAGCAGTTGGGGCCTGGAGATTTAGATGGCTTTTGGCGGGATATGCTAGAGATCACTTCTTCGAGTTGAATTGGTCAGTCTAATTCAGATGCTTGTTTCTTCATCAGGGCTGTTGTGTCCACCCCTCTGAGGTATGTTGTCACTGCCTCGGGGCTTAGATCCTGCACTGTGTAAAGCGTCTGGTAGTAATCGTGGAATGTTTTTACGATGTGTGCATCGTCAAACCATTCCCTACCCTCGGTGTCGAAATCGTCTGGACTCTTGTATTCTGACGTTGATTGCACAGACGATTAGCTAGGAGATGGCCGCACCAGTCACCACAATATAGAACCGATGCTGGAGTCAAATTGCCGTATACTGTGCTCTATCCGTGTCAAGCCCTGCTATTTGAGCTCTAACCGCCTTGAGTCGCCTCCAGACCCTAGGGGCTCCTGTCCTCTTGTGTATCTGCTCTAGCTCCAGAACCAGACATGTCAGGCCTTCCCTTTTGTCTCAACGGATTTTATTGTCTACTGATGTTATCGCAATCAGCTCGCCTCTGACATTCGCCTTTAGGGCCTCCCAGAGAGTAGTGATCGAGACCTCATGGGTGTCATTATTAGTCAGGTAGTCAGTAATCGTCTTGGTGATCTGATCGATCACCTCATGGTGTTGCAGAAACATGTATCTTAGTTGCCAGGTCCGCGAGGGGGAACCCAGGGTCGGGATTGCAAGAGTTACTCTCATGGCCGTATGGTCAGACAGGGAGCGGGGTTCAATCTCTACTGACTGCACTTTGGTGCCACTTCTGGATTGCCCAAAAGATAATCAAGTCTGGCATAAGATTTGTGGGTGTGGCAGTAGAAAGTAAAGTCCTGGGATTGTGGGTGGAGAGACCTTTAAACATCTGTTAGGCCTATGTCCGCCAGCCACCGTAACCCTGCTTAGGAAAGTACCCCTGCTTGGCCAAAGCGTTGAGTTGTGCGGTCGATATCTTTATTAAGTACTAGGTTTAGGTCACCCCCTATTAAGACCAGCCTATCTTATGAGGCCATTACATCCGTCACTGCTCTATGAAGGAAGAGTTCGGGTCCCTCGTTGGGAGAGTATAGAGTTCCTATTGTGATCTTGCTCGATCCTAACATCATGGAATATGCTAACAACCTGCCTTTATTTCAGCCTGTTTGGACCCCTCCCTCCCCGGGATCGTGCAGGAGATTAAGATCGCTACTCCAGCTGATTTGGACAAGAGGGACAAGAAGTATTGGTGGGGGAAAACCCTAGATCGAAGCCTATGGTGGTCCTTGCGAAGGAGATGCATTTCTTGTAAAAAAAACACATATGTGCCCCGGAGATTTCTAGGTAGGAGAGGATCAAGCTCTGCTTTATTCGCCGTTGAGGCCCTTGACATTGAGGGCAAGAGCTGTTAGCTGATTAGTCATGATGGTGTCTTGTATTGGGATGTGCCCAGAGCTGCCCTGTCCAGAATGGTCCCTCCAGTTTGAGTCGGGGTTGTGAAGGTAGCTATGACTCTAAATGGTGAGCAACTGTTGCAGGGATATATAAACCTCATCCCCAGGTCCTCCCAAAGAATAAAACAACAGGCCATAAGCGCCCAAACCAACTTTAAGTGTGTAAAAAACATAATAATTATCAGTGTCCAAGGGATAAAGTTGCATGTATTAGTAATCAGAAGGGGAGCATTAGTGGCCCTGGTCCCCGCTCCCCGCCCAGACTGCAGGAGGCGGAAAGAGTAATAAAGGCTAAAAAGGCAGCAGAAATGATAATGAAATAGGTGCTGAGCTGTTAAATCATCGTTGGTCCAGCCTGGTCTCCCGCCAATGTGACAAGCACCGCATGTCTCTCTCTGTCAATTGTTTCTTGATCCGGGCGCAGTTCAGTAGGAGGTGACCTCATGCTCCCCTGGCCCTGAGGTCCCCCATGCCTCGGCCTGCTGCTCCATCTGAGGTTGCAAGTATGGTGGATCTGTAAGGTCTAGTAGGTGGGAGGCCTCCTCTAGAGAATGGAGTTGATGCAATTTCCCTTCCAGACGAAAGACCAAGCATAAAGGGTGCCCCCAAGAGTACAATATGCCCGATGCGCTCAGAAGGGAGGTGACGTGTGGAAAGTCTTACATTTCAGAAGGGTTGACGCTGCCAGATCCTGGTATAGTGCCGGGTTATGGCCCTGAAAGCGAATGGGGTGCTTGTCTCTAGCACTTTGCTGAAGCTTTTCTTTCAAGGTGAAATCGTGAATGCATATTAGGATAGCTTGAGATGGTCCATTCTGAGATCTGTGAGGGCCAACCCTGTGTGTGAGTTCTAATTTGATCCTCATGTTGGGGGCCTCAAAGATCGATCGGAATAACTCTACCACAAAGGAGATAATGTCCGTACCCTCAGCCCCCAGATGCAATTCCGCAGATGCGGATGTTATTGCATCAAGATCTGTTTTCCAATTCTTCGGTATGGGCCTGCAGGTCTTGGTGTTGATCTCTCAGATGCAAGATTTCTTGCTGGAGTTGTTCGATTTCTTCGTCTCTTCCCTGCTCATGGTCTTCCAGATTAGAGACCCTGTCGCCCAAGCCCTCTAATTTGCGGTGGACTTCCTTGAATTCCCCAGCTATTTATTTCTTGAGGGATTGGAGGTCTACTCGCAGGGAGGCGAACAGAGCTTTGAGGTAGGGTCACGTAATAGGTGCGTCTGCATGCGTAGACTCCAGCAATTCTTCTGTGCTGGAAGCCAAGGGGGGGTCACTGGCCTGGGCTCCCGGTTGCTTGAGGAGCATGTCCTTGAGGTTCTAGTCTCTCTTGCCTCTTCCTGTGGCCATGACAGAAAATATGGTTGGCACTCGGGCCGGCTTCTGCTACTGTTGTGGAGTGAATCATCTGCAATGGACCCTATGTGCGATGGTGTGGCCCAGGAAGCTTCTGTTTATAGCTAATCACAAGGCAGGGGAGGGCAGAATTTATCTCTGGTGGACCCCCATGTCCACAAGCCAAGACTCCTGATGTTAGAACCCTGCCAGACCCCTCCGTATGACTGCCATGCCAGTGGTGGTCAGGCCCCGGTGTCCTCCCAGGTGCGAACACAGTATATAGCTGAACTACTCCGCGTGGAGGCCAGATGTTTTATGTGGTATTGATGGGGTGCACCCTGCTTCCTCCCTGATAGGTCTGTAGGGATTGTAATTGCCTTATTATCTGAGGGGTGGGGAACGCAGACTCAGTCTATTCTCGATGTGATGCAGATTGTCCTCTGACTGGTATTATTGGCCCTCAGTTCCCCAGTCGACTGGGCATAAGTCCAGGAGATCTGTTAGAAATGGGGGTTTCGAGTTGGCAGAGGTAGGTACCTTTGTCCAAATAGGGACCCTTCTTCCTAGTCAGGATAAGGGAGTTACACTCCTAAAATAACCCCTGCTCACCCCCTTGGTAGCTTGGCATGAGCAGTCAGGCTTATTTTAGAGGCAGTGTGTAAAGCATTTGCAGATAACCAACAGTAATGCAGTGTAAGCACTACAAAAGGACACCACACCAGTTTAGAAAAATATCCAATATTTGTATATACTTAAGACAAGACCAAAAACGATACAAAAAATCCACAATACAGTCCTTAAAAATCTTCAGTTATCAAAATATGCTTGAAAAACAGTTCCTTGATGTCGATAGCTCCATCCGGGGCTATCACGGCATCATGAGCAAACAAATCCAGACTGTTCTGGCTGACCATGGCGTCGCGGGCCAGCTACGGTGTCGGGAAGACCAGCAAACAGTACCTTTTAGAAATGCAGGGTGCGGCGACCTCTAGTTTAGCTTCCAAAAGCACGGCATCCGCAGGCATCGGTTCCGGAGGTCGGTGCAGGAGTCGTCAGGGCCGTCAAAGTCACACGCATTGCAGATTGAACCCCTCTCTGTTGAAGTCAGGAGCGCTAGCGTTGGTAGGCGTCAAATGCTGCGGTACGGCGTGCGGTGCTCTCAGGTCGCGGTGTGAGTAATGGCTCGGCGGCAGCATCGTTGGTGAGACCAGGGTCATGGTGCAAAGTGAATGCAGTACTTGTCACGGTGCTGGCAGGTCGCGCTGCAAGCTGCGTCGTCGTCATTCCTGAAGCGCTGTAGTCGGTTGACGAACTGGAGTGGATGGCGCCGCCAAGGCTGTGGTGCCGGATGAGGGCGGTGCGTTGTGTAACTTTACGAGCGGTGCCCTTGAACCACAGTGCAAGCAGTGACTTAGATGTCAGCGTGGAGTGTCATCATCTGGGATACCATGACATTGTCGTGAATCGAGGCATTGCGGAGTGTGGTGCCCCCAGGTTGCGGTACGGGCAGGGTCTCGGTGGCAGCATCAGCAGGCGTTGACGGTGAGACCGGGTTCGCGGTGAGGTGCTGCTGCGGTGCCCTCTGCGGTGCCTTCAGGACACGAAGTTGGCAGCAGCGGAGTAGACGTTATCGTGTTGCTTTTCTTCTGTTGCAGCACGAAACACACAGTTCCCAGTGCTGAGGGCAGAAGAGCTTGAAGTCTTTGCTGTTCCTGAGACTTCTTGAACATGGGGCAAGCTCTGCCTCAAGCCCTTGGAGAAACTCACAAAAGTAGATTGCAGAAAGTTCTGTCCAGTCCGTTCGCTGCCCAAGACAGAAGTAGCCACTGCAGGTCACACAGCAAAGCACACAGCAAAGTGGTAGTTCGTCATCACAGCTTCCCCAGCTCTTCTTCTTGGCAGTTTTCTTGGTCCAAAAGAGTTCTAAAGTTCAGGGGTCTGGGCCCCAATATTTATATACCAAAATCCTTTGATCTCTTAGGCAGAGAGTGTCTGTGCCCAGCCAGAACCAGGTCTGCCTTCTCTGGGGTGGCTTCCTGGCAGGAGGTGGAGAGGGCATTGTCAGAGGCAGACCAGGCCCATTCAGGTGCAAGGAAATCTCCTCCCCCTTCTCTGAATGCAGCCCAGGTCTATTCAGCCCTTTCCTGACCCACCTAGACTATCCGAAGCCACTCCTGCTCCCCAGCCTTTGTCATCCAAAACCCAGAGAGCCAATCCACAAACCCAGCAGAGGCATACTGGATGGTTAGGCAAGAAAATACCTATTTTCTAAAAGTGGTATTTTCAAACACAAAATGTAAAAATCATCTTCACTAAAAGATGCATCTTTAGATTCTGAGTTCAAGCATACTAAGCTTCATTTTCCCACCTAGATCCCAGGGCCAGTTTTGTTTATAAGATGTTATAATGAAACTCCCCATTCTGTCCTATGGGGAACAGTTAGCCTTGCAACAGTGAAAAACGAAATTGGCAGTCATTCCCTATCAGGACATGCCAAACAAACCCGGGCATTTCCTACCTTTCACATACACTGCACCCTGCCCACAGGGCACCTTGAGCCTACCTTAGGGGTGACTGACATGTAAGAAAAGGGAAGGTTAGGGTCTGGCAAGTGGGTGCACTTGCCAAGTCAACATGGTGGTACCAGACTGCACACAGGCTCTGCAATGGCAGGCCGGAGTTACATTTACGGGCTGTTTGGGTGGGTGGCACAATCCAGTGCTACAGCCCACCAACAGGATTAGATTTATAGGCCCTGGCACACGCAGTGCACTTTACTAGGGACTGACACATAAATCAAACAGGCCAATCATGGACACACCAATTCCACAACACATTTTACCACAGGAGCACTTGCACTTTACCACTGATCAGCAGTGAGAAAAGTGCGCAGGAACACTAATCGAGTACAAACAGAGTCAAAACAGTGAAGTCAGAAAGCAAAAACTCAGGGGAAACACGCAAAAAGATGCCAAATCTAACAAGATCCCAATGCAAAGTGAGTCTTTTGTGACCCGGGGGGGGGGGGTCTTAGAGTCTACCTCTCCCATCACCTGAGCTTCTCACTTCTGGATTTAGGAGTACAGTGCGGGGTCTTGGGTGCGTGAGTAGTTTGTCGTCTTGACTACCGGGTTATCCAGGGATAACCAGGTGGATATTGAATCTTTCGTTACAGCTGGGGAGAAGCTCCATGCCCAGGCCATGCTCTCCCCAGGTTCATACAATCCCCGAGGGTCCTCCAAGCTCAAACGTTGCAGCAGCTTGGTTCTGCCTCTTTAGCTTCACCAAAGCTTGTCCCCCGAGAGCTGCATGTTGTCAGAAGATGATCCGGGTCCTTCAGAAGCCCTCCTCACGCCTGCGGGGGGCAGGATGTTGAGTTTGCATGAGGGGGAGGGCTCAGGGCCCCTCCACATCATCCAGGGGGGCTCCCAATGATTCGCTCTCCTGGATTCCGGGAGCCCAAGTCACAGCAGCTCCTGGCAGATTGGCCCAACCCAAGGTCTCTTCACGGAGCTATCTGTAGCTCCGGCCCGGCTTGCTGCTGCCTCAGCATCACAGATGGTATCCCTGGTTTCCCACAGGCGACCACAGGCGACCACAGGCAGATCACCAGACTTTGGCTGTGCGGGGAAGCTCCTAGGGGCCGGCGATCGTCTCAGGGGTGGTCAGGCCGAGCCGGCGGGCGTCTCCTACTCAACAGTATGCAGGCCGCGGGTGTTACCGCTAGAGTCTCGCCATGACCCGGGCTCCCAAACTGGCGGTGGCTGGCTAACGTTTGCTGCAAGACAGTCACGGCTCGTGCCCAGACAGTGCTCAGTGCTCTGGCACTCCATCCTGGGACTCGGGCTGGTGCTATGCTGCTGCTATGCTGCTGCTATTGTTGAGGCCCATCGGTGAGGTGTGGGAAGAGCAGAGGATGCGACTCAGCTGTCCGCCATCTTGGCCTCACGCCCCTTAATTTTAAGTTTACACATCTATGTTTTTTTAATCACGTTATTTGATTCTATTTGAGCTTTTTACATAGTGCACACTGAACACCAGAGGACCATGAAATACTTCTTCTAGGTTATATATTTGTATGTTGCGCCATGTGGGTAACAGAAGCATAAATCACACAGAAGCAGCTGGAGAGATATTACATAATCATGATCAGATTATTAACATTGAAAGGATGCAATTACCTAGGCATGTTGTGACACTTACAATCTAAACATACCCTGGGAGAAGCAGGTGTGTTATGGTGCCTGTGGAGTTCCTCGACTGTGGGCATGACATGGAGGAACTTGCATACATTGGTGATCATTTAAACAGTCGGTGAGTAAGCCCCACTGATGTGTGTTAAGACTAGTTAGCATGGATGAGAGGAATGTGCACTAATGTATTGTTTGATTTTATGAAGTAGACTGATCTAGTATCAAGCCATATGGAACCAATGGTTTGCATACTATTTAGCCGAGAGGTGTAGGGCAATGTAGAAGCTCAGTGACAAGCCAGTAATGGCAACGGTGGCAGGAAAGTAATTTGACCCAGCCTTGGATTTACCACTATCGTCTGTGAACATCTAGTGTAGATATTGTCCAAATAGGGTCTTGTGCACAAGATGTCTGCTGCTGATGGCAATATGCGGTATGGTTTATGTTCTTGGTGCAAGGTGGGAATGCTCTCCAGCCAATAGAAATCTTTGCAGCTTCATCCTAGTTTAATACATTTGGTAAAGAATAAAGCCTCGGAGACTCTGTTGCTATACTGAATGTTAAAAATGAAGTAGGCCTCCTCATGTCAATGAAAGCACCAGCAGAAATATGCATTCAGTGTTATGTGTTAAAGGAGGAATACAGGCCTAAGCTGATTTTAGTAGCAGGATAAAACCAAAAACCGATGGAGACCGGACCCCGGTGGGAGGGAAGAAGATACAAGCTTCAGTAGAATAGCGAAATACAAATAGGCTTAGAACAAATGGAAGGCCCGCTTGCAAGAATATGTATCTGAGAAACTATGGGGCTTATTTACAAGCCTCTTGAGCCACCAGTGCATCACTTTTAATACGGGAAATAAAGACGTACCGATGGAGCAAGGGGCTTGTAAATAAGACCTTATGTACATAAGGTAGCTTAGAGGTGCAGAATAGGTTATGCTTTGCCAGACAGCAGATGTGTAGGGAGTATAGCATTGTTAGGCTTCAAGTACTAGACAAGTCAAGGACACTGGTAGCTAGTGGTGGTGTGGAAGCATAATTAACGATAACATGTGCACCTGAGACACATTTTGTAGACACGTGATTAGCTGTATTTTGAAAGTGTAACCTTTTGATGATAATGCTTGACTTCCGTGTACCAAGCAAATGATGAGACATTCATAGTAAGACGTATAAAAGATGCTGTCAGTTGCATTGTAAGTCAAAGCTCACATTCCAGTTCTTTAGAGATGACCAACCTTCCGCTTATGCTGTTGCTGTTTTTTATAATAAAGTCTGTACTATTTTGCCAGCAGAAGTCGTGTTGTCTTTTTCTTTTATTCTGCAACATTTGGTGGAGCCAGCCAAGGAGTTCATCTAAACTTTTCTGAGGGAGATGCTGCCTGCTGTCGACTGAATAGAAACTGTGCATGTATCAGGCAAGCAAGGGCCGAGTGCTTAAATACAAAAAGTCTGTCTATTCACGAGCTGTGCGGGTAAGATCCCAGGTTGCCGTCAAAGGAGGGAGGAGAGATCCAACTTTGAACCTTACATTTTTAAATTGCATGATTCTGTAGCAATCATAGTATAGAAATACATGCATTTTTTTATGTTGGAATAAAATAATATGTTTTGAGAAAGGAAATGTGGTGATTCCTGGTACACACCGGAAAACTAGCTAGTGCATATTCCAGTTTAAACTAGAAGGGAAGAAACAAAGCATCTGGGGATGATCTAGCAGGTATTAGTGCATTACCCAGGAGACAAGCTTCAGGAAGAGACACTCCTTCTGGGGGTGATCTACCAGGTCTTAGTGCATTACCCAGGAGACAGCTCTTGGAAGATATTATCCTTCTACTGTGATCTGACAGGTATTAGTGCATTACCCAGGAGACAAGCTTCTGGAAGAGACACTCCTTCTGGGGGTGATCTAACAGGTCTTAGTGCATTACCCAGGAGACAGCTCTTGGAAGATATTATCCTTCTACTGTGATCTGACAGGTTTAGTGCATTACCCAGGAGACACTTTTTGGGGGGTGAACTGATAGGTATTATTGCATTATCCAGGAGACAAGCTCCTCGAAGAGACATTTCCTTTGGAATGATCTAACAGGCTACTAGTGCATAACCCAAAAGGAAACTTCTGGAAGGAACATTCCTTTGAGAGTGCTCTCAGACAGGTATCTCAGATAGATTCATAAAGTCAGTGTAGCAATAGTGACAGGACTGAGTAACAAGTGTGTGAAGTCTGACCTGGTAATGAGACGGTCATTCGATCGGCACTGGCAAGCCTTACTCTGAATAAGTCAGAAGCTTCACACCCGGAATGACAGATTTCAGAAATCTGGAAGGTGTCTTTAAGGAGAAATGGCCAAGGTTGAGTCATCAGTTGGTGAGTCGACAGTTAGGCAAAGGGACAGCGAATCACTGGTGTCGATTGTCTTTACCCTGAGCATGGCCAGACCATTGCCAGACCCTTGGTTGTGAATCCGACAGCGCATGAGGTGTAAGTAGATATTCCTCCATGAATAAGGAGGGCGATATAAAGAGTACAGTACTGCATAACCATAAAGGGCAATTCGTAAAGAAGTGGCAGGGGTCCCTGCAGGTTGTCATACAGTCTGGTATAAGCAAGGAAGAAAGGCAGCAAGATCAGTCCGATATTTTTGGTATTTCAGTACAGACCCCTGAGGTGTCCTGGAAGTGGGGAAATATTATTTCAGACAAAAACGCAGGGAGTCAGAATAAAACGTCCCAAGGCAAAGCCTAAAGATTAATAATAATTTCCCATGAGTGAGTCTGATAATTTACCATGGCAGGTAACAAATGAGATTGAATTAGAATTTACGTTTGTATGGACCCATGGGGAACCCCTTGTATTGATATAATCACAGAGTCCCCTATCATATGAGTAGCCTTTCTTGATGCAATCCTTACATATATTTATGATTCAGGAGTGTGAAATTTAATTTGGAGCCACATCCTTGAGAACTGCAGATAGTTGTTTATATTCATGATCATATTGTAACATGTATTGTGGGAGGCACAAATCTTCTTTGCCCACTATACCTGCACCTGACCCAGATATAACTAGGGATGAAGTATTATACAGACTAACAGTACATTTGTTTGATGTTCATCACTTTGGTCTCACAGTGGTGTATGTAAAGTCAGGTAACACTGCTTGGGGCAAATATGCGTGTACCACTACTATAGGCGAGCAATATATTTTAGCAAAGGAGACAGGTTCAAAATGGTACCCGGCATTGGGCTAAAGAGCAAGCGAATAAAAAACCAAAAGCAACACTTTTATTATACATAGGAAATGTTGCAGGGATTCTTCTCATGCACAGAACTCTGCGCAGGAAACCAGGACCTCAGTGAATTGTGGTGTACCAAAAAACTCACCTCAGTACCCAGAACCCCTATCCGACCAGCATCAGTGTCCCATTCGTTATCCGTATTATCTCGGAAGTCCCAATGTATAGACAACCCAGAACAAGCGACTTAGAGTATTCTCAGGAATGGTGGGAATCAGAAATACATGTTCGTTATTATTCTCATATCAATCCACAACAAAAGTAATCAGAGACACGATAAAGTTTAAAAGGTTAATTTTATAAACTACGTGTCCTAAGATGCAGTACCTTAGCTAACATAAGCAGACAAATGATTATAATTAAAACCATCAGCATGGTTACAATACCATAGAAAATGAAAGGCGTAATCATAGTATAAATGACAGTGGAATGCAGCCACCTTCCTTTCGCTAGTAAACTAATATTATTAGGCTAATAGAAGGTCTCTAGGCTTAAATGGGAAACCCCATACCGTAAAGATCAGCTTAGGGGAATCACATCACAGGATCAGCTATGCTTTGCGCCTGGAAAGGTTCTTCTCCAGAATGTGTTTCTAACGCATGCAAACTGTAATATTAAAGGCTCTCGACATTCAGGTATTTGCAGCTGTGTGCATATTATGACTAGAGAGTGGGCCGATCAACCTGGACTCAATAACATACATTGTCTGGCTGCTCAGAGTGTTTTGCACATTATGTTCAGACCAATGTCGCAGTGCACGTCTAGGGATGTGAACAACAGACAGTTCTCATGTGAAGAAAAGGCAAGCATGCAGTTCCCAAACAATAACATGTCTCTGCAGTGTTGTGTGCAAAAGCAGCAAAGGTGGCATGATGGCTTTCTACCATCTAATGTGGTTATGCTACATAGCAATGTATGCATCTAAATCGCTGCCTTCACTACACCCCCCCTTGATCGGACCACGAACTAATAGGGATGTAAAAAGGGAACGCAGAGTTCAAGTTCGACAGAGCGGAACCAAGTGCATGTATTGGAAATCCAAATAAAGAGTAGTGAAAGTACGAGAGAAAAAAAAACGTTAAAAACAACCAAAATGAAGGGGAAAAAAAGAAAATGGTAACTCAATACATCATGTTAAGGCTCAACGAGCCCGGATGTAGGAATACACAAAAAATTGTGTGTGGTTTGTGCAAGGGAAGCTGGACGACAATGAAGTTAATCCATAAACGTGTAAGCACAGTACGTAGCAACAGCTTCCAAAAGGAAGTCATTGGAACGAGTTGCAAAAGTGTCCGCCATCCAGTCTAACAAGGTAAACAAACATACATGTTCTTCGACCACTGGAGCCTTTAGCACGTTCAGAGGACAACTGGCGTGTTCTTCTAAATAACTTCGTGCCAAGAAGTCATACGCTGCCGTTCCGATGTCCCAATTCCCAAGGACTCCATGTGCCGCTCCACAGGCCATAATCCTAACACCAGAACAGTCTAACTCATGAGCCACTAATGGACTCATTAGTCGATCATAATCCGGGGCAGGAGACACCGAGTTTGAGAAGCACAAATCCAAAGCCCATTCGAAAGGACAATCTAGGCAATGAAAAACAGGTTGGATGCATGTAAAGTAGGCAATCTGGAAGGATAAACCATAGGCTATGCTCAGGGTTGCCAGTGGTAAAGTTCCATAGTATTCAAGCATCCGGTTACGAAGATGGAGCAGCCGGGACAGGCTGTTGTGTGACACACAGTGTGCAGCCATTGCGCAGTACGCAGACCAACAGCAGCACGCCAGCCGCGAGGGCGAGATTCAACAGGAGCACTCCAAAGACGCTGAAAAAAATAGAATGAAAAAAGGCCGGTATCACACCAAAAATAGTTTGGAAGGAGGTTACGAGGCCGGAGCCCACAATTTTGAAAAAATGCGCCAAACAAGTTGTTGACGGGGCGTTAAATATAGTTTGAATCAGGGCACCAAAATGAAGTGGGAGATCAGTATTTAAAAGTGCCTGCACCTCGGTACGGGTGTTGGCTATGTGAAGGACAAACGTTTCACGGGACGAAGTCAGAGCGACTTCTTGTTGAACTCTGCTTTCAAGGTTGGAATGGAAGGCCAGATGGATACATCCAGCCGCCCATGCGGGGGTGGGAAAAGGACATTTTTACAGCAGACTACTCTCTGTGATACAGTCACAATGTAGGGAATTTCCCACTAGCATCCCACAGCAAGCCTCATTATTTAAAAGCAAATAACTACCGTTAGCTAACAACGTGAAAGAGGGTGTAATAGCTGGCACTGGAATCCCTTCAGGACGCATGCTAAATTAGGCGCTTGCACATTGCACGCGCCATGCAATTGGATGTGCCGACAGACTACAGAATGATCAGGTGTGGAAGAGCATTCCTCACCCTTCAAATAAACCTCTTTACCTTCTCTCATGCACCTGTATGTAAATGGGAGTGACCATAATTCATGCAGGAAAGCAGTACCCAATGGTTCATATCTGCCTAGGGCATAATGTTTCATGCACAAACTGAATTTAAATAAAGGAAATGGCAATGTGATTAACCCATGGATAAGCCACACAGCTGAATTCAATTCGGACACTGAGAAAGGCAAAGGTTCTATGCAGTAATGAGTATGTTGCATCTTTCATGGACATGAATTGTTGTTTCTCAGTTAGATTAAAAGGAAGGTATAACGATGAAGTATTCATGTAGTCCCAGGGGACTTTCCCAGCTTTTAACGTTTGCAAAGTCCACGCAAACTGCATTATAGAACGCAATTGAATCTGACCATGATACAAAACAGACACATCATCCTGCACGATATCAACAACAGAAGAAACAATATTATCTAATGTGTAAATTCTGGAATAAAGGGTATTAATGTTATTATCTATAACAGCTAGCACTTTTTTCATATTGGATTGATCAATAGCTCTCAATCTGGAAGCAGCTTCAATTTGTGATAACTTCCAAACCTCGTTATAAATAGCATACACCTATCTTTTGGACCTGCCACCTAAAGGACCTTTAACAAAATCATTCAAATTTATTTTGTCATGTAATTTAGGTAAATGAACTTTAACAGATGCCAAGGTGGAGTGTTGCAGCCAAGACTGGCATAACTTCCCAACGGAGTAGGTAGTAACAGAATGAGAAGATTCAAAGCGAGGGTCCACACGATCCTGTGTATACCCAGGCTTCAGACCCAAAAAACGATGTTGACAGGAATCTGAACTTGTCTGCCAAGTCAACCATCACTCAGGTGGAACTTAGAAATATTGAAGGATGTATTAGTAATGTACGACTGCAACGCATCAAGGGACAGATCTGTATGATTATCCCAATTTGGATAACCACCCAGATCTGGAATAGAGGGGGAATTCAGTTTTTTAGAAGTAGCCAATCCAAAACAGGTGGTCTGAAAAATAGCCGAATTCAAAAATAACATGTGGTTCGGGATCAGGCAGGCATGATGCAAAGCTTCTGTTCCTTGTACCTGCCATGGTTTAGAACCCCAGACAGATTTAAGATCAATAGTATATTTCCACAGATCATAACCCCTAACCGCTAATTCATCCATAAAGGATTTGGAATATAATAATTTAGTGTGTGTCAGCCTAACCTTCGAGGCGGACTCCGCTGCCATTTTAAAATAAAAGGCGGCAGGTTTTGAAACACTGAAATCAGTAAAATAGGCACATTTGCGCACCAATGTGCTGGAGCTGCCTAACATTGGCGTTGGACAATGTTCCCATTGTGTATAATTTACAAAAGTACGAAATGTATTGGCTTTATGTAAGAAATGATTGCCATAATGTTGATAGCAAAACAACTCTCCGTAATTAGCAGTGTCTAAATACAAATCTTCAGCATCAAAAGCAGCATAATATTTCAAATCAGAAAATAGTGCTTCTATGGCCTGAACGCCCAATCATCAGAGCGGATGTTTTGTTTAACCACATCACCCATAGAAACACGAAATACATTTGGTACATTGATAACCTCAGTTGGACCATGAATCTGAAATTTAACAGCATCCCACGCAATCCCATCTAACACAGGCCAGGCAGTAATATTCACAAAAGTCTGGTCTCTTTTCATGATGTGTGATGAGGAGTGAGGGGCCAAAGTTCCATCAATTAGTCTAATTGTAGATCTTTCTTTTAGGTAGTGTCCGTTCACAAGCCGAGAAAATACCACCACAAATCCGATCGACATAAATAAAAAAATACATATGAGCATTAGCCAAATGTAAGTCCAAGGGGGAATCAAAAAATTTCTTTTAAACCAAACAGCAAAAATAGAAACTTTGGATGGGGCCCTGGAAGTCATAGAGTTAGAATCAAAGGAGAAACATGACTGGGTAACTGCGGTTGATTGTAAAACAGGTAATGTTACATCTTCAGGATAAGCATAATCAGTATCTTCAGGTAGACCACCAGCCGGTGGTAGCAACAAAGGATCAGTAACTGTATGCATTTTGATGGCAACATCAGGCATGGTGGTAGGAGACGGAGCAAAAACAGAATTTCTCAGCATTGCAGGGCAAGAGACCGCAGGAGTTATACTAAGAAGAATCGGCCACTCGTTGTAGTTTGACATTGTCAATGGAGATGTACCTGTTATCCTTGCGACCAGGAAGTGGAGGTAAAATGACTGTTCTTGTACCCTGCACGCCAAGCACTGGAACCGGGGCACGATAAGAGGGGCCGAACTCCTTCTTGTTCTCCACCTTCTCACGGACCAGTCACCAACTCGAGGTAGCCAGCCGATTACCGGAATCTGAAGCGCCGCAACAGATGTGGAGGGCAAGTGTTCCTTCGTGAGACTATCTCTAGTCTCTTGTAGACTCTGTAACACAGCACAATGTTCATCTACGTCAAAGGGTGCGGCAGACGCCGCCATGTCTAGACCATCAAGGTCCGGGACAAACATTTTTATGCCAAAGAGCATCATGTATGGGGTCCGCCCACCCAGAGACCTTCTAGGGAGATTATTAAGTGCACGTTGGACGTTATACAAATGGGTTAACCAGTTCCGGCCAGTGCCTAAAACCCTAGCTGTCAAGGATTGCTTTAAGTCACGGTTCATTCGCTCCACTACACTATTACCCTCAGGTCGGTATGGAGACGAAAATTTGACTTGGACCCCCACATTTTTCATGGCTTCTTTGTACGCCTTAGAGGCGAACGCAGGGCCGTGATTAGAATGAAAGGTACCACACGCAAAACTTCCCACAAAGACACGCAAATCCCTGATGACAGTACGGGCATCAGCACTCCTTTGTGGCCATACCCACAGAAAATGTGTGCACGAATCTACTGCAACTAAGATATACTTGTACGCAGTATCAGAGGAGAATGGACCGCAGTGATCCAGATAAACACACCCAAGTGGTTTATTGGATATGTACAACTGAGTTTGTGGTGGACGCGCAGCAGTTGAAGTTTTAATCTGTTGGCAAATGTCACAATCAAGAACATACGTGCGAGCTTGTTTATATAACCCGCGCCACCAGTAACGTTGTAACAGGAAAACAGTTGCTGCAACGCCGGCATGGGCAGACGCCATGCCCTCGTGAGCCGCTGATATCAGCGATGGTCTGCAGTCCGCGTTGGGAATCAATCTGTCACCAACGTCGTTAATTCTCACTAATGGGACTTTATCAGGACTTAAGTGATAATGGTTATGAGAAGGGAAACCCCTTGTGTAATTACTTCCCTTCTCTGTAGCAGCAATAGCTGCCAAGATGTCATCATCGACCTTACTTTTGGATCTTGTAACTGCTGCTACTAAATATGTCACCACTGCTGTTTTCGCTGCTTCGTCAGCTAAGCTGATACCAACAGCGTGGACACCAACTTCCTGGTGCCCAAGAGTGTGAATTACATTCACGAGAGGCAGATGTTCTTTAAGTTCTGCCACTCGTACCCAAAGCATTTTATGCTTAATTGTGCTACCTTTGGAATCACGATATTCATTTTGAGACAAAAAGAATAAATTGTCGTTGAAGGACTGAACACAGTAAAACGAGTCACTTACTATAAGAGTAGTGACTCGAGGATCAGCAAACTCCAGTGCAAGCACCAGAGCACAGAGCTCCGCTAACTGTGCGGTACAATCACCCAATGACTGTGTATGCACGACATCAGATTGGAATTCACAATTTACGAAAGTACCTGCCACAATTGCGCAAGCCGCTGAATAGGCGTGCTTGGATCCCGTCGCCGGTTGCGCCGAACCGTCCGTATAAATGACACAATGGTAATCTTCGAGCAGGCGCAAAGACAGAGGAGCCAGATGAACGAATTCATATTGCAAGTACTCCTGTGTCTGTAATGAGGCATCAAAGATATAAGTGACATCCGGCGATGGCAGAGAAGTGGCCCATTGTATCCAACGTGGATGCAAAGCTTTTGAATTGGGTACACTGGCTTTCGTCACTGCCTCTAGGGCAGGATACGGTGTGACCACCAACATGCGTTTTCCTTGCGACAACGCTCATTCTTTAAGAATCGCCATCTGCACCACCACAGAGGAAAATCGCAGTTCAGCGGAAGTGTACAGGTGTGTTTTGTATGCAATGGGGACGGTGTCGCCTTCATTGAAAGTTAAGTACGTGAAACCCACTGCGCCTGGCACTATTCTTATTACCAGGTTTGTGTGGTTATCATGTGTCAGTAAGTATTTTGAAGCAAGACGATCAGCCTGCAATGACTGCAAAATAGCTGAATGTTCTGGCAGCCAGCTCGATTTGGAAAAAGTAGGTTGTACCAAGGCATATAGTGGCTTGATACGCTGGGCATAATCGGGAATGTATGTACGACCGAAATTCAGAAAGCCCAGTAAAGATTGTAATTTTTTCAGTGTTGTCGGAGCACGCAAACATGCGCACTTTTCCAGAAAGTGAGGAGCTAATCCTCGACCCTCATTGTTGAGCTCGTAGCCCAAAAACAACACTGTATACTCTGCAATATGAGACTTCGCAAAGTTGAATTTGTAACCGAAGTCTGCAAACATAACAATAATGCGATCAACGTGACACAGATGCGGCCAGAACTCGTCGTCTGTGAGATAGATATCATCAACATACGAGTACGCATCAGGGTCAATGCTCTCTAACAGAGAGACATCATGTGCGGCAAAGACGCCAGGGCTGTTTTTACAGCCCATGGCCAGTCTTTTAAATTGTTTTTGCTTGCCGCCAGAAGTAAACGCTGTCCACTGACTACTAATAGAGGACAGATTATGGCTGTAAAAGCCATTGAATATGTCAAGTGTGGTTTTAAACCTTTTACGCACAAGACTATCCACTAGGGCAGAACTGTGGGTATTCTGTACTGCGCACGTCCGGCAATGAGAGTTTAGGTGCCGGTAATCCAAAACTAGGCGGTACGACCCATCAGGCTTCGTTACAGTGAATAAAGGATTATTCATTGGTGACACACATGTTTCAATAACACCCTGATATTCCAATTGCTCAAGGATTTCCGCAACGTGAGATCTAGCTTCGCGGCGCTTGGGATATTGAGGCTTTGGTTGAGGCATAGACCGTAAGGGAATCTCATGGCTGGGGGACAATTTATCCCAGCCCACCTGCGTACGATACAAAGCCAGTGCCAGCACCTGAGCCCACTCTTCGGCAAACCTTTCAGCATGCTCCTTTGGCACTGTATGCTCAAAGGACGGGAGGCTTACCTCCTCCCCTATGGGAGCATCTAAAATGAAAGTCGGGGGCCAGTCTGCCTCCGCCAAGAGAATGTCATAGGAAGAGGTCAGATTATCCCAAAAAATCCCTTGTATTGTGCGTTGTATGTCACCTTCAATTAAGAGTACTATGTCATATAGTCTGTCAGGGGGAGCCACTCTAGTGTCCACAGTTTCTAACGTAATAAACGTGTCAGTTGCTGTCGCCTCTAGAAATGGATGTAGTGCTTGCCGCACTACTGTAACCTCGTCAAGCAGTGTTAGCGCCCATGTCAGGTTCCGAAGCTGCGTCCCCACTATCTGTGGCATACCTCGCTGTTAGCGCAGCAACCTTCTTCTTCTGAAACGGGGGACGTTGACGTGCAAACTCGTCTTGCTTTCCTTTACCGTCAGCCTGACGGGGTTGCTATCGTCCTTGTTGGGCACCCCGACCTTTGCCACGTTCTTCGCCACCGGACTGCGAGGCCGATGTTTCCTGTGAAGAATGAGGAGAACGTTCAGTAACCTGAAATCTATCAGGTGACTTAATACTAGTGCGATCTCGCAAATCGAATGTGCGTTCAATAGTCGGCTGTACAGGAGACGCAGGACGAGACCCCTGTTTCTGTTGCTGCTTTCCCTGTTTCTTTTGTCACCAATTTTGCTTTGGAAAAGTTGGACGATCGTCTTTAACAGACGAGCTCACTTTAGTTTGTTGTATCAAGTCAGGAATGACTATAGTTGGTTTAACCCCTAAACTACTGCGGCCAATAGTTCTATAAGCCTCCGCAATAATTTTAGGCAACTCTTTGGGCTTATCGAGTTCATCAACGCGGGCTAAGCCATTAGCCACTTGGAACTGTACCGCATCTCCCTTGAGATTACCAAGGACGAGAGATGCAACTACGTCGAATACTCCGACAAGTCGCATTCCTAACTCTACAGCCACCTCCGGACCGTGGTTATCTTGAACACGTTTAATGACGGAGAGAAGCACAGCCATAGACGGAGTGCCAAAGCACTTCGAGTAGACCACGGCAAAAACCTTACCCCAGTTGTCACAATCGGACACTTCTGGGACTAAGTCTTTCGGCAAACTAATGGTGAGGATTCTGTGTTTATCCACTTTTGTAGAGTGTGGAAACACTGCTTCCAGTTGGTCAACTTTCTCAGCAAGCCTATAAGGCAAATCGTCCTTATTCTGGGCGCGCTTGCTCATCCCCGAATTAACTATGACTGGGCTAATAACAACCACAGGGTGACCAGCTGGTAGACCCGCAACAGCAGGTGCCCCCACCTGCACATTGCGCGAAACGTATTGCACCAAAGCCCTATATACTGTAATGAGGGCTGTATGGAGTGCACGCAATTCATCCACTGCAATAGTCAAATAGCGGGGGTGAGGTGTAAATCCGGCCAGCACCGGCCACGTGGCCCCTGGAATCGACAAAGGGGCGAGTTTAGCCGGTGCAACCGCATGGGGAAGGGCGCCAATAAACCAAATGCTATGCTGCCAGGCTGAAAGGGGAATCTCCAGCGTCCTGTATGGCGTATAATTAGCTAGGACCCGTGTGTGAGTATACGAGTGAAACGTCTTATCATTAGTATTCACTTCTGGCAGCGTTACCCAAGAGTAAAACAACTTGTAAGGGTGGGACGCGTCCGCACTCACTACAAAAATCACGGCCATCCCATTATCCGGTACCCCATACTGCGTCAAATGACGCCGCAAAGGCGTACGACTATGTGCTGCAATTTCGACCGCCATAAGGACACAGAGAAGAACAACAAAGGATTTTACAGTAGCGCAAGGGTTCAGAAATATAAAACACCTTTTTAATTTACAAGCTTGTATGAACCTATAAGGTTACTAACAGGTAGGTGAAATCCGTCACTCCCGCTATCCGGAAACAAGAGTGAGGGTGTTGTGGACTAATATAAGCACTACTAAGGCGTTTCAAATCAAAAGACCAAACGTTAGGTGCGCCATGTTGCAGGGATTCTGCTCATGCACAGAACTATGCGCAGGAAACCATGACCTCAGTGAAAAAACTCACCTCAGTACCCAGAACCCCATATCCGACCAGCATCAGTGTCCCATTTGTTATCCGTATTATCTCGGAGGTCCCAGTGTATAGACAACCCAGAACAAGCGACTTAGAGGATTCTCAGGAATGGTGGGAATCAGAAATACCTGTTCGTTATTATTATCATATCAATCCACAACAAAAGTAATCAGAGACCCGATAAAGGTTAAAAGGTTTATTTTATAAACTACATGTCCTAAGATGCAGTACCTTAGCTAACATAAGCAGACAAATGATTATAATTAAAACCATCAGCATTGTTACAGTACCATAGAAAATGAAAGGAGTAGTCATAGTATAAATGACAGTGGAATGCAGCCACCTTCCTTTCGCTAGTAAACTAATATTATTAGGCGAATAGAAGGTCTCTAGGCTTAAATGGGGAACCCCATACCGTAAAGATCAGCTTAGGGGAATCACATCACAGGATCAGCTATGCTCTGCGCCTGGAAAGGTTCTTCTCCAGAATGTGTTTCTAACGCATGCAAACTGTAATATTAAAGGCTCTAGACATTCAGGTATTTGCAGCTGTGTGCATATTATGACTAGAGAGTGGGCTGATTAACCTGGACTCAAAAACATACATTGTCTGGCTGCTCAGAGTGTTTTGCACATTATGTTCAGACCAAGGTCGCAGTGCACGTCTAGGGATGTGAACAACAGACAGTTCTCATGTGAAGAAAAGGCAAGCACGCAGTTCCCAAACAATAATATGTCTCTGCAGTGTCGTGTGCAAAAGCAGCAAAGGTGGCAAGATGGCTTTCTAACATCTAACGTGCTGATGCTAACATAGCAATGTATGCATCTAAATCGCTGCCTTCACTACAGAAATATGCACACATCCTTAGGGGACCATGGAGACCCCTCTGGGACATATGAAAAAAGACTTTCCCTTCAGAGAAGAAGATCCAAAAGTATTGTAAAAATGGCACAAAGGCCCTTAGGGCCACAACCAGCCATTGTCAAATCATGGGACATTTGACGAAGGCACAACCAAACACACATTGAGTTACATTTGCTCTAAGTATACCAAAAAGAAAAGACAGAAAAGGGAAGCTACCCTATCATTATGGTAGGCTTTCTGCGTTATGAAAGGAAACGTAAAACCAACAGAACCGAAGAGGCAGTGGCACTGTCTTCAGAAAAGCCCCCACCTTATGGTCTTTACCCCATCCTGTCAATGACAGGGTCTCAAGATCCAGTTAGAGTTTCACCTAAAGAGGAAAGACAAAAATCAAGGGGGAATTATCTAACATAGGACCTCACCCCTTCAATTCCTTTGACTAGTCCCGAACCGGACCGAAGAGACAGACTTTTAAATGAATTATAGCACACTGTTAGACAGGCAGAATGCTCTAGAAGCCCAGCTCCTCTTTGAGGACAATGGACAATGGAACATGTGCTTATTAGGCTAGGAGATACTTCTGCAGGACTTTGAAAGAGGCAACTGAGAAATGGATAAGAGAAGAAGAAGGATGGGAGAGAGACATAGAGATTCCATATTATCACAAACCCCCAAATGAGTTACAAGCTGCAGGAGAGGCAGAGGAAGATGAGGAGTATGAAGACAGGCTTAACAGCTTAACAGGGGTGCAAATGAACAGGACACAAACAGGAGACCATATAATTGCCGTCCGCGTCCTTTGCAGGTGTCATCAATGGCAGCAAAGACAATTCTAAAAAAGAGTAGGTCCGATCTAACACCCACAGAGGTCATAGAATATAAGGAGGGTAGTTACTATTGTCAGCCTTTCTCGGAGAACTTTGCAGAATGGACTAGAAAGGATAGGAGGAAGCCATAACCCGTCAAGGGTCTTTGAACCTACCAATTTTGCAACTGCTGATGATTGTATAGAGCAGGGGTGGAGCAACCTAGAGTGGAACTATCCCTATTTGCAAGAGTGCCTCGCAGTATGTGTGGAGTATGCAATAGAAAAACCGACTGAAGTGATCAAAATTATTGGACCAGATCTGAGGCTAGGTCCAAGATCAGTAAATCCCCACGATAACTCAGTTATTCATCATTTTCGAGGGTGGACCACTGCCCACATACGTACCATAGCCACAAATTGATAAAGAGAATTTAAAGAGGGCACTACCCCTGCTTCCTGACGGAGCAGGAAAATAGATAGGATGCTTTGAGAAACACACTGATGACCTCAGCCTTGTTTTGGGCAATGTTAAAAGCTTTTTAGGTTCTTTGGTGGGAGATGAAGTAAATACCATTTTTGCCATGGCAGGATTCCCTCAAATAACATTGATAAATACACAGGGGCACATGCATCAAGGTAGGCTTTTGGGAGTCCTTAATTGCGATTATTAAGGAATCGCAATTAAGGACTCACAAAAGCCTATGCATGTAGGAATCACTATTAAAATAACGATTCCTAAACATTCCTTAATTGCGACTCGCAATTTGAGAGTCGCAATTAAAGAATGGCTTGCCATTCATGCCTACAGGCCCATAGGAATGAATGGAAAGTTGCAGGCGCAATTTGCGAGTACCAATAGGTACTCGCAAATTGCGCATGCAATTTGAAGGGTGCAAGGGGGCCAAAAGGCCACCCTGAAGCTTCCACCAAATAGGTAGGTATGCACCTGTGGTGCACACACATGTCCTAAGGGCATGTGTATGTACCACAATGCACTTTGAAAAATGCATTTATTTGCATTTTTCAAAGGAATTGCAAATTACCATCAACTTGAAGTTGATGGTAATTTGTGATTTTAAATTGCGAAAACGCAATTTTCGATTGCATAATGTATCATATTTAGGGGATCGCAATCTGCGATTCCTTACTGCATTCGCAATTAAGAGAATTCCAAAAAATAGTGATTTCCTTAATTGCGAATTGGTAAAAAGGTACATGCATCTCTAAAGGCCATTTTGCGATCGCAAACGGACACATTTTGCAATTCGCACTATTTGCGATCGCAAAATGGTTTGATCCATGTACCCCACAGTTGCATGGGACTTCTCTTAACAACATTCGTCAACATGTCTGGTATGCGCTTTGACGGACATACCCTGACAGGCCAGACATTGGAGCCCTTATGGTAGGATGTATGAAACCGACTGAAGACATTGCAATTTTTTTTACCAGAATGAGAGAACGATGGGTACAGGAAGTGGTATGCAACTGGGAAAATATTGTTGGAAACGTAATGCTATTTTATAATGTATGGAAACGCGGTCTGCCCACGGAGATAAAAGTAAGCCTAGATGGAGTAGTGGTAATAGAGGCTAAACGGTAGCAAGAAATATACGCTCATTAAATACATTATTTCAAGTGAAAATAAGTAAAGGACAAGGAAAGGACAGAATAGGCAGAAAGGGACACAACTAAGTTGGTGCAACAGAAACCTAAAAAACACAAGTGTATAAGGGGCACATGGAGCGGCACCTCAAATGGCTTTCACAACACCACTGCAGGTGCAGACACAAGAAGGGCAGCCAGTAAGTAACATGAGAAACAGACCAGCAGGTTAAGACAGGACAACAGTGCTTTTATTGTGGCAATATGGGTCATTATGTGAGAAAATGTAGAATGAAATAGAGCAATGGCAGGCACAGCGATGGATCACTCCGTAGAGGCGGCTGGGGTCACAACAGATTCAATGGGGTCCCCAGCAACCCTCACAAGGTTTCTCAAGGTCAGTGGACTGCACAATAGGGACAAATATCACAAAATATACCCCAGGCTGTCGTATACACTGCAGGAGGACCCACACCATTCCACATGGGAGGAGTAATGCTACAAGGAGGTAATCCCTTTATTGTACAACCTCAAGTGTTCGAATGGATGCCAATCAACAGCTATACGCAATAAAAGAGCCCACAGACACCCATTCCGTGTCCATTACTATTGGTAACCCACAGATCAGATGAGGAACCCACTGTTACGGTATCCACTGAAAGTCCCCCTTATCGTTTTCTAGTTGGCACTGGGGCTACCAAATCTTGTATAAAGGAATAAACACTACCACATTCCCACAAGTCGATGAACACACAGGCGTTTTCTGTGGCTGTTAGGAGGGTTCCTATTACTGAATGAGTGAGCATGTCAATAGGAGATACGCATATTGAAAGACCATTGTTAATTCTCCAGAGGCACCAATCATTCTTCTCAGAAGAGTCCTGACGAGTAAGCTGAATATGACCACCTCTATTTTGGAAGATGGGTCAATGGTGTTGTTAGACCTGGCATCCTTGACGTGGTTTCCCCTGTCTTTTTGCCTCTACCTCCCGTATTTTTTAGATCTCGCCTGAGCCTAGCGCTTGCGTTCACGCGAGCGTGCACGCGCGCAGCCACCATCTGGATTTCTATAATGGCTCATTAAGCCTTACACCGCGTGAATCCCCTCCCTTACCTCCTCCCTTCTCCCAATCCCTCTTCGTCAGCGCGAGCGCGCGCTTGTTTTAACTTTTTAACTTTGAAACTGAGTGCGGCGCCGCTTCACGGGCACCGCGCTCGGTTTATTGATATATTTCTTAACTTTAGCACTGAGCGCAGCACCCACTTCAAGGACACCGTGCTCAGTGTTGAAGTTAAGAAATATATAAAGAAACGGTGCGAGGTGTCCGTGAAGCGGCACCGCGCTCAGTTTTAAACTTAAGCATTTGTAATGCACTCAGACCGATTACATTGCAAATGCTTGTTTTTAATTCCTTTTAGAGAGGCGTGCATTTATATAGCGCAAACTCGACCCGAAAGCATTGGAACGCTTTTCACGCGCACCAGTTTACAATGCAGCTCGACTTGTTAATGTACCTGCTGCAGAGATCGACATGCAACCTGCAAATCACGGATTCCACTTCCAGGAAAATAGCAGACTGTAGAAATATTCACTGCTAGTAAGATAGTTGGTGGGTTTGTAGTGATAAATAAATGCAAGTTTCGGATCACTCCACTGTTGCAGAACACCATACCGTGTCCACGGTGGATTTTCAAGTACAAACTCTCTTTTTCTTGCATTGTACTCAACGTGAGCTCATTTGCATGAAAATGCTCCCAATTGACGGCATACAAGAGAACTGAGGGACAGAATGATATAGTAAATTTCCCAGGATCACACGTTTTGGTCAGTTGCATTTGGAAACATTCAAATCTAAATTTTGTGGCTCCAGACCCTGCAATTAAATCCATTAAATCACACTCTCTCCCCAAGAATGAAGACATTAGCTTTGGGGATGGAAAACAACATGTGCCTGTAAGTGGGGAATTTTGCACATGAAGTGAACTGCTTCTGCAGACGTAAGCAAGCCTGTGACATGAATAAGGCACATTTATTGGCTGATGTAAGGTGCAAGTTGTTTCTGTTCAATCCATTTGTTGCGCTGTCCATAATTCTCCCAGTGGCTCATTTCCTGCCAGAAACCTGCAGAAGCTTGTGCTATAACTGCTAAGAAATCCGGAACAGGACTGCACCCTTGGTTATTAAGTTTGTGTTTTTTACAGCACAAACCAGGTGCAAGCAGTACCACGAAGATGTACTTTGAAGTAAAAATAGCTAAAGAGGCAAACAAAAAAGTGCCCACTCAACCTAAAATGTATTTCAGAAAAGCTGCAGCATTCTTGACCTTCAACACAATTGGTTACTTGTTGACGATTAGTGATTTACACAAGAAATGTGATGCATGAGTGTGTTTTATATGTTGTTCTCTTCAGGGATTGCACAAGTCTGTGAAATAACATTTCCTTGACTCATACACATAACCTCCTCATGAAATCCTTATTCCCACCTCCATTCCGATAACACTGCACTACATCAAACTGCTCATGAGACATAATTCTCTAAAGTGCACTAATGAAAGCGAAACATGTGTCAGGATTTGCTTTCATGTTGTTTTTGGTAGACTTGGATGGTACTTAACTAATCCAAATGCTGTAGTAATCGCTGCCTGGTGGTAAGTGATTGTGTAATATTTTGTCTTTGCTTAAATAGTATTTCATCAGCCAGAAAGTAATGACTTGTGCAGACACAAGGCCTTCCTGAGGCAATGAAGAGTGTTGCTGGTGAATTGCTGTGCTTTACCGGGAATGACCTGCCCCAGAGCAAGAAGGCCCGTTGCTGTGTGTGTCCAGTTTTCCTTGTAGCCACCTTTCTTCATAGTACGCGATGATATCCAGGAAAAGATGTTCGGCTGCTTCAGTGTTTAGCTCTTTCATTTTTACGGATCAATCCATATGAAACATAAGCTGTTTTTCTTTACTCGCAGCAAAACTCTAAACAAGGAAGTTTCATGTTTATAGCTCTCTTCTTCCAAGTTTGCAAATGCTACATGGCCATTGGCTAGCCGACAGCAGTGCAGACGAGCCTATAGCAACTTCTGCTGTCAATCCATTTTAAGGCGTGTCCTCTCTAGATAAGGAAGCCGCAAAGCAAAAGTGAAACTTTAAAAGGAAGTGTTCTGGACAACAACCACTGCTGAAAAGCAATACTGCGCGTTTACTTAGTATTCTGTCTGTTCAAATAAACGGGGGAAAACCCAAATAAATTCAATGTAAATATGCTGGAGTGCTGCAGAAGTAGGGTTCCCACCTGACTGTGTGTGTTTTTTATGTTTTTTTTACCGGTCTGGCCTGTAATTCTAACTCCAGGAAATTAGGAAAAGCGCTGAAATTCGGTAATTTTACCCACCTAAAGCATAAGCTTAAAGCAGTTAGCACGTGAAATAAGTATTGGCATGGCCAATTGGTCTCGCCTTCGGGACCTTATAAGTGTTTAGCCATGTAACGGTTGATGTTGTTGATAGAGCGCCACGTTATTCTGAAATTTGTAGGGGTGCACCATAATCATTGTTAGTCCGCACCCACATATTATTCGAATTAGTTTAGAGGTGACATAGAAAGTGTATTATTAGAATTGTTTAACATAGAAGTGATTAGAAATGTAACCATGATTTTTATAAGGAATAATGTCGTAGAGCATTGCGATTGTATTTTTGTAAATGCATAATGTTTGATTTATGTAATGCAACGTGTTAGTTAAACGTGTGTTATGTTAAAGTTGCACGTGTAGGTTGCTTATTCACGTTTAAAAGAATAATGAACTAATGCTTAATGTATGATTTAGTAATGTGTTTAACAGTGTAAAGGCCTGATCGCATATACGTTTAAAGAGAAAGGCCTGTTCATTTCTTATGTTAGCTAAACGTTGTAGGCCGAAAATTATTTCCCTTGGTAAAGGCTTTGGGTTTCGGGAGAATGGAAAATCTTAGAGAAAAGTTTTTCGTTCCCATGTTTCTGTTGCAGGTGCAGGGACATTTAGCTTGTTAGAGAGACTAGGTCTTTGTTTGAGGAGTTAGGATGGTACGAGAAGCCAACAGGGGAGTACATTGGAATTTACGAATGATACTTTCGGCGGAGAAGGTGCCTGGGACCCAAGGTCAAGCTAACCGTCGTTGGATGGGGTACAAGTTTCGCTGGAAAAGTACTGGGAGAAGACCTGGCTTAAGAGGTGTGCCGAAGGGCGTGTTCTACGTTTTTGGGATTTTATATTAGGGACAGTACCCCGAGGGTTGAGCAGTTGAGGTTTAGATGGGAAGCTAGAAGGAGCATCTTAGAACGAGCTCTGACTAAATGAATGTACTTCTAAGGAAGTCTTCACTTCTGACACCTTTTACTCTCTGGCCTGGGAGGGAAATGCTAAGTAGGGATGTCACCTTAGAGATAGAGTAGGGATAGACTAATTGTTTTTTTCTTTTAGGCTAATGATTCCTAATGAAGACATTGGTTTAACCATTGCATTTCTTATGCCTTTAGAGTTGGTTATTCTTTTTGTTTTGAGTCGTATGAGACTCTTACGTAGACTTGCGTTTGTTTTAGTGTCCATTTATTTTTGGTTGTAATAAAATCCTACAAATTTTAGATTCGGATTCAGTGGTCCTTCTTAATGAGATTCTATTTTGGTGATACGTATTAAGAATTGGATTTCCTTCCCTCTACGCTATTTAGCAGATAAAAAGATCCTGGCGACCTGAGTGGATTCTTGGAGAGAACAAGGTAGGCAAGAATCTGGTCCTATCAGTTGGTAGCAGAGTAAGATGGTTATCTCTGATAGTGAGGGGAGATCTAGATCAAGATAAGAGATTTTAGAGGCCCATAGAAGTCAAGTAATGGTGATCCATCAGATGGTGAGCGGCGGATGGCAGCGGCTGATGGAGATTGATGGAGAGTAGCGGTGCGGCGGATAGCAGCAGTTCGTGGAGGAGTGAGTATGAATAGGGTGAGATGTCTTGTAGATTGCGGTGCTGATTTGAATGTGTGATGTCTTGCGGAGTTGGAGTGAGTGTTGAATGATTGTGAGATCAGGCAATGAGCGCGCGCAGCCCGGGAAAATCGTAGGCTCGACGAGTAGCTTAAGTGATTGTGGTGTAGAAGACACCCGAGGTAGATTTTGTTGACCACCGAAATGGGGATCGTAAGACGTCATCGATTACCCGGACCAAGATAGGGGATGCGAATGTGTGAGTGCGTGAGTAACCGACGCTGGTCGTGAGTTGTTGTATGTGGAACTTTGAGCGTTTGAAACCTATCAGTTGAGGCGATTGTCCGGTCGTTTCGCGGACAGACAGTTGCCAGTTGAGGTCGACAATTTCGAGAGATTGTCGGAGGCAGTCATAGAAGTGGTTGTCCGGTCGTTTTGTGGACAGATAATTACTTCAGCGTGTGAATGGGACGAATGCAAGGGTGAGACGCAAATTGTGAAGGAGGGGAACTGCTGCAAGTGGAGGAAGCATGACGTCAGAAGGTGTCGCGCTGCGATAGGTGGGTTGGCGTGAGTCGCGCTGCTATTGGTGGATTGACATCAGGAAGTGAATGATAATTTGGTAACCATGAAATGTTTTAAGGTTTTCCGAGAATTATGTAGAGGTGATAAACATGTGGTTACCCAAGTTGCAGCTGCCCGCTCCTGCGGCGCAGCTGTGGAAAGTAAGTCCGTATTGGACAAGTTGGAGCCCCTCTCTGGGACTCGGTGATCAAAAAGGCCCCCCACTGGGATTGCAAAAACAATATCCTTCTCAACGTTGCAGCTGCCCGCTCTCTCTCGCGGTGCAGCTGGAATTGGGCCTGGCACCACTGTGCCTCACAAAGGAATGCTCCCGAGTCCCACTCCGGGACTTTACCAAATAACTGCCCCAACACGTTGCAGCTGCCCGCTTCTGCAGTGCAGCTGAGAAAATGCCACCGGCACCGAAAATGTACCCGTGCGGCACCAACACTGCGGTGCATTCAGCCTCCCTCACTCACTGGGGGTGCACCGGTAGATTTCTCTGGGTCCCCGTGGGTGGGGGCAGGCACCGACAACGTGCCTTGGCTCTCTCCCACCCCCGGGCCCCTCCTCACCTGGTTGGCGGTCTCTCTCTTGGTTTGGGGTCTCAGGAGCGCGGAGTAGTCTCCCGTCTGATTCCTGCTTCTTTCTGTGGGCAGTGCGGAGCTCTCCTTCACGCAGAGGAGCTCCGCTGTACTCGGATCGCTTCTCCTGGGCCGACGCGGGGCTTCCCTTCGCTCACGGGAGCCCCGCTTGTTGATTTCCGGCTGCACTTCCTTACTCTGGCCGACCTTGGCTTCCATCTTGCAGCCCCGCCGACAGTCAGGCAGCCTGCCTTGCTTCCTGCTTTTGCCGGGCTCGGCGGCGGTGATCCTTTTGTGAGTTTCAAGTGCGGGGGCAATGCAGGGTGGGCACCCGCTTCCTATCAATAATAGAAATTGGCCACAATGCGCGGGGTGGGCACCTGCTTCTTATTAATAATAAAATAAAAGTCAGCACCTCTAAGCGGGGTGGGCACCCGCTAATCAAATACTGTCAGTAGCGGGGTGGGCTCCCGCTAAAAGCACAAACACAATAAGGCAGATATGCGGGGTGGGCACCCGTGCCGAAAATAAGTCGGATTGCGGGGGAATCTCCACGCCGGGGATTCGCTTACAAAGATGATTGCAGCTTTGTGCTGCTGTTGAAAATCGAAGCGCTGCTCCTCGTGGGTGTAAAAATAGCGCGCTCACGAGGAAATAAAGATATAGTGCTTCCCAGGCGCTTGAAATCCCCAAATCCAGAGAAAAGATTGGAGCGCTCTGGCCAGCAGTAAAGAGAAAAGCGTTCTTTCAAACTAAGGCAAAGTTCAGGGGGCACAAGGCTGGGCTCAGGCAGGCCAGCACACAGGGCCCTCCAGCAGGGAGGCAGTCCCTTGTGGTGGTTCTTCCTGGAGCCCAGCAGCAGCAGCCCCCAGCGTCAGGACCAGCACAGCAGAGCACGAAAAACATGGGGTCACAGCCCCTTCACTTATACACAGATTTCCTTTGTCACAAAGGTGCAGGGCCAGGGGGAAACCAGATGCAACTGCTTTGGAGCACTTTGTTGTGCTCAGCTCCTCTCTCCATCATCAGGTGGGGGCTAGGTGCTCAGACGCACCACAGCATTGTGGAGGGAAGGCACAGTCCTATTCAGGTCCCAGGTGCAACTCCTCCCTCCCATCTAGATGCAGATCTCTCTATTTACCACTGGGCTGACTCACCCTGGCTCCTGGAATTCCCCACACCATCCAGCACCTGTCAATCACAAGCCAGACATGCACTCCACATCAGGCAGGCAGACACACAGCACACAGAAATGCCAACTTCTAAAAATGGCACTTCTCCACCAGTCACAATAAATCTGTGCACACCATTGTGCAGCATTTATTCTCACGAGTTCGCACATACTAAACTTGACCCTGCACTCCTCTCACACCAGGAATTACCATAGACACACATATCCCCCATGCATTCCTATGGGAGGGCAGGCCAGTCTCACTCAAGGTAACACAGAGCGCACGCACTTTACACTGGGACATAGTGCTAAAGTGCCTAGAGGCCTAAAACCACTAACGCTACATTGGGAAAAAGGCTAGGATAAATGCAAAAAGTTTAGGGGTGATCCTGCCAAAAGGGCCAGGTCCAACACACGTTATGAGCAAGTTATACCTTCTGCAGAAAATGTGACTTTGAAGAGGTGTTCTGTTTTAAATCCCGCAACATTGATGCCTATTCCGAATGCAGATGGTGAAGATTGTGAGAATCATGATTGTCTCGATGTGACTGAACTATGCACCAAACCGAGACCAGACATTGTTGATGAACCGCTCCCTGACCCTGATGAAATTTTCTTTGTGGACGGTTCATGTCTAAGAGACGATGTTGGTCGATAAAGAGCAGCATTTGCTGTATGTACCATCACAGGAGTGGTTGAAGCTGCTTGTTTACACTCCGCACAGGTAGCTGAAATCACTGCTTTGACCCGTGCCTGTTTGGCTGCTGATCAGATTCGGATAACGATTTACACTGACAGTCAGTACGGGTTTGGTGTGGTTCACGATTTCGGACAGTTATGGTCACAGAGAGGGTTCATGACATCTTCAAGTTTGACCATTAGAAATGGGGAATATGTGAGACAGTTGTTGGAAGCATTACAAGGTCCGAAGGAAATTGCAGTTGTCAAATGTTCAGCACACAGTAAAGGGAGTGATTTTGTTTCCCTGGGAAATAATTATGTGGATGAAGTTGTCCGTTTTTTTGCGGAACAAGGATGCATATTTACAGGAGGGTACACTGGAGAAAGCCAAGAAAGAACCGAGCTCAGCATGATGTTAGCCATGGCCGATACATGGGAGGAACTAAAATGATTGCAGGATGAGGTTCCTGACCAAGAGCAAGATAGCTGGATACGAGCAGGATGTGAGAACGGAGATGTGGATGTGTGGGTTTCGAGTGATGTTACCGGAAAATCTGTTGAACCCAATGGCAAGATTGATGGCACGTGTTCAGACAAACATGGTACAATCCGAAGTTTTGTGCGGTTGCTGAAGCTGTATGTCAGAGGTGTGTTACATGTCAGCAGATGAATGCAGGAAAGAAAACTGCCGTAACTTTGAGTCACATTTGGAGGTCGGGAGGGCCTTTCAATAGGATGCAGTTGGACTTTAACGAGATGCTGAAGTGTAATGGGTTGAGGTACATCTTAGTTGTGGTATGTGTCTTTTCAAGATGGGTGGAGGCTTACCCAACACGTAGGTGCGACACACTCACTGTAGCTAAGCTGTTATTGAGGGAACTTATCCCTAGGTTCGGATTTCCTACCTCTTTGGAGTCGGACAGAGGGACACACTTCCACAGTGAGATCATGAAATTGCTCTGTGCTGCCTTGAATGTGGATCAGAGATTGCATTGCAGTTATCGACCAGAGGCTTCTGGGATTGTGGAACAAGTTAATGGGACTTTGAAAGTGTGTTCTTCAACATCCCTGAAATGGCCTGACACACTGCCTTTGGTCCTCATGAGCCTTCGCAGTGTTCCTGATAGGAGAACGGGGTTGTCACCTAATGAGATCCTGATGGGGAGGGCAATGCGATTACCAGCGATACCTGCTACTGCTTTGATTAACATCACAGATGTCTTAATTCTCGACTACTGTAAGGGACTGGCTGACGTAGTCCTTCTGTGTTCCAGCAGGTGCAAGCAGCAACTATTCCAGCCGCAAGTGACCTGTGCCACGACCTGTGCCCGGGAGACTGGGTGCTTGTCCGCAAACACGTGAGGAAGAGTTGCCTGGATGTTCATTGGCGTGGCCCGTACCAGGTAATTTTGGTCACGAACACTGCAGTGAAGTGTTGGGGGCTGCCAAACTGAGTGCATGCCTCCCATACCCGCAGGTTTCCAGCATCCTTGGAAGATGCAGACCCTCTCATGAATGAAAATCCAGCTGAGGTGGCAGGGCCATCTGAGAGGGCAAGCCAAGCTGTGAGGGTTGCTTACGCAGTTGGTTGTGCACTAGATCGAGCTGAAAGGGGTAGTGCAAATCAAAGCACCGAATTTGACTCAGATGGAGAAGGTATTGCTGTGGGTGGAGTAGAGTCAAATTCTGTCAAAAGAGGAAGCAGTGCACAGGGTACCCCAAGGGAGAGCAGAGGTGCCGCAGGAGCAGAAGACGTTTGGCCCGTGAGTCAGAGATGGCTGAACTTGAGATTGGCACCTGAAAGAGATCTTACCCCAGTTTCTGAAACATCTGAATCTGAACAGAGCAACGAAGTGCAAGCTCGAGGTGGTTTGAGAAGATCCAGGAGAACAAGAGTGCCGTGTCAAAGGTACGCCTCACCAGAGTGGACATACGCTGTGACTGAAGCCAGGAGTGTTGAGCTCGGGGAGACTGAGCTCCCTGACGTTGGTCGGCGATTGCCCGAACCTGAAAGTGGATGTGCTGTTGCTGGTTCCAGGGGTGGAGATCGAAGGAATACTCACTATTCCGAATCCACCACTTCTGAGCAAGATTCGTGAGCTGATCCTGGTGAGATTAGTCTTTCCAACCTTTGGTTATGTACCACCGCATCAGGAATTAATCGCGCTTCGTCTTGAACTTTTGCAGCGTGTTTTAGAGATCTTTGGAACTGATCTTATTTTGGACTGAAGGTGAAATTTCTTGTACATAAAAGTCTAAAGAAGATAACCTAGGCCAGAGTGGAAGAAGAATAAACTTAGGAACTTTCCATCGAGACAACAAAAGAGGGCTAGGGAAATCTTTTTGTGGACTGTGTAAATAGGGAACTGAAAGTTGCAAGGGGATTTCCAGCTCTTGAAGTATTGTTCGAACTGGTTGACAAGCGACATCTGGAGGAGAAAGAGACTCTTAATTGTTGCTGAAACCAAGAGCTTTGAGAACTTTGCAAAGATGGTAGATGCTGGAAATACTCACCGTAGGTCTAAATTAGTGATAGGTACACTCATAGGGTTGGTAATAGTTTCTATAGCCATAATAGTTATAGCCTCGTATATCGATTCACATGAGCAGGAAGCGGAGGTACAGGGAACACCGATGCCTACCACTTCTAGCCAAAAGGAGGTCACTATAGGAGCTAAAAGAGCTTTACTAATCGAAGAGAGTCGTAGCTTTCACATAGACCTGTCTAGAAGTGATTTTAAGCTTAATGCGTATGCGAAGTTGTCCGAGTATGTTGATGCGATGGATGCGAAAGACTGTTATGTGTGCATGCAGTTGCCTTCTTCTGTAGATGAGGGTATTAGATATCATCACCTTCTACTAACATATGGAATTTCTTGTAGTTTGTTGCTTAGTATTTTTTATGAAAGTGGTCAGTTTGAGTATTTCTTTTCCCATTACGATGCAGTACTTCCTGAGGTTCCAGCTTCCAAGCATTTGAATAAATACGATTATTATAAATCAGAAGACAGACTCCGGAAGTATTTCATACTGTCTTTGGAACTGGATACGGCTTATGCTCACCGACATAATTTGACATGTTCATTGGCAGATACAGAGAAGAAGTTCATAGGTCAAGTAGAAGATAGATATAGAAAACTAACACAAACACGAAATACAGGAGATAGTCCAGTAGATTGGATTGACGAGGAGAGATTACACAGATCTAAGGGGAGTTATGGACCCATAGCATTGACCAGGTGCAAAAGGGGAAGTTGTGTGTGAGATGTCCTCAGACCTATTATGAAAAGGTTTCGGTAGGACAAAGTACGTGTGATCATGTCTTCACTATGGAATATTCAGCTAAGAACTTTTTGCAAGGCACGGTGCAAGTGATTCCAACTGTTTATTATGTGTGCAGAAAATATGCCTATGTGAAGTTGCCTGCGAATTGGTATGGTACATGTTATTTGGCCATTATTTTACCGAAAATCGATCATGGAGAAGATTTGGAGCTTTTGGAGACTGGACATCATTCTAGAGCCAAGAGAGCTCTGAGTGCAGGAGCAGTGATTGGTGATGTCTTTGGAGCGATAATACCGAATTAGGGTGTGGTTTTGAATGATGTGAAGATTAGAAGTCTGGCGACTGTGGTTGATGAGTTGTCAATGAATACAGCAAGGTCTTTGATATTGGTGGATGGAGAGATGTTATCGATAAGGACGATGGTTTTGCAGAAGCTGCCTTGCTTTAGATGTATTATTAGCAAAAGAGGGCAGAGTCTGTAAATTATTGAAGGTTCAGGAATGTTGTACGTATATTCCTGACAATAGCAAGGATCTGGGGACATATATAGTCAACATTACCACAATTCATCAAGAAATTGAAGATCTGACCGAAGAGGGTGTGTGGGAAAAGATTGGTAAAGGATTTGGTCGTGTGGGAAATTGGTTTGCGAATTTGGGAAAATGGTTCCTTGGATTAGTGTTTAAACCCCTTATCATTGTTGTGGTTTGTGTGATCTGTTTGTGGGGTCTCATCAGAGCGAATAAGTGGTACAGAGGAAACCGAATTGAAACAGCTCTCAGAGCGAGTGAAATGCTAATGGCCAGACTGCAGGACAGTCAATATCAGAATATTAAGAATATGGAGAGATTCCAACGGGGGTGGATGGCGACAAGTACTGTTTGGGGCGGTTCTTTCTCCAAGGGAATTAATTGTGTGATGGTGTGATGACGTTTGTCATCAAAGGGGGGTGCTGATAGAGCGCCACGTTATTCTGAAATTTGTAGGGGTGCACCATAATCATTGTTAGTCCGCACCCACATATTATTCGAATTAGTTTAGAGGTGACATAGAAAGTGTATTATTAGAATCGTTTAACATAGAGATGATTAGAAATGTAACCATGATTTTTATAAGGAATAATGTCGTAGAGCATTGCGATTGTATTTTTGTAAATGCATAATGTTTGATTTATGTAATGCAACGTGTTAGTTAAACGTGTGTTATGTTAAAGTTGCACGTGTAGGTTGCTTATTCACGTTTAAAAGAATAATGAACTAATGCTTAATGTATGATTTAGTAATGTGTTTAACAGTGTAAAGGCCTGATCGCATATACGTTTAAAGAGAAAGGCCTGTTAATTTCTTATGTTAGCTAAACGTTGTAGGCCGAAAATGATTTCCCTTGGTAAAGGCTTTGGGTTTCGGGAGAATGGAAAATCTCAGAGAAGAGAAAAGTTTTGCGTTCCCATGTTTCTGTTGCAGGTGCAAGGACATTTAGCTCGTTAGAGAGACTAGGTCTTTGTTTTAGGAGTTAGGATGGTACGAGAAGCCAACAGGGGTGTACATTGGAATTTACGGATGATACTTTCGGCGGAGAAGGTGCCTGGGACCCAAGGTCAAGCTAACCGTCGTTGGATGGAGTACAAGTTTCGCTGGAAAAGTACTGGGAGAAGACCTGGCTGAAGGGGTGTGCCGAAGGGCGTGTTCTACGTTTTTGGGACTTTGTATTAGGGACAGTACCCCGAGGGTTTAGCAGTTGAGGTTTAGATGGGAAGCTAGAAGGAGCATCTTAGAACGAGCTCTGACTAAGTGAAAGTACTTCTAAGGAAGTCTTCACTTCTGACACCTTTTACTCTCTGGCCTGGGAGGGTAATGCTAAGTAGGGATGTCACCTTAGAGATAGAGTAGGGATAGACTAATTGTTTTTTTCTTTTAGGCTAATGATTCCTAATGTAGACATTGGTTTAACCATTGCATCCGGTCCTATCAGTGTTGCACCAAGGATATAGTGCTGCCTAACTAAATACTTATAAGGTCCCAAAAGCGAGATCTATTGGCTATGCCAATGCTTGTTTTGATTGTATATTGGATTTCGTTTTGCTGGTTTTGGTACTCTGGGCACTTTGCCACTGCTGAGTTCCAAAGTGCAAGTGGTACCTTTGTATATTGTGATTGTGATTATAATTGGTTATCCATGATTGGCATATTTCATTTACTGGCTAGTTCCTAGTAAAGTGCTCTGTGGGTGCCCTGTGCATGTATATCAGATGCTACTAGTTGGCCTGCAGCACTGATAGTGCCACCCACACAAGTAGCCTTTCAAATGTGGCTCAGACCTGCCACTGTAGCATCCGTGCATGCAGCTTGTAACTGCCAGGCCCTATGCTTTCCTTTTCTTATAAGTAAATCACCTCTATGGTAGGCCCAAGGTACCCCCCTGGGCAAGGTCAGTGTTTGTGAAAGGTAGGCCATGTACGTGTGTGTTTTACATGGCCTGATAGTGAAATACTGTGTATTTTGTTTTTCACTATTGCAATAACTTCCATAGGCTATCATTGGAGCTGCCTTCTAACACTTTACAGGTGTACCTTTCAATTGGGAACCGCTAGAGATTTTGCGTTTGGGCTCTCTGAGCTCAGAATTTAATAACACACCTTTTAGTAAAGGTGGTTTTTAAATTGTGCATTTGAAAATGGCACGTTTAGTAAGAGACTGCCTACTTTGTCATGGGATTGGGCTTCTATTGTCAGGCTGGAGTTTCTGGATAGTAGCGTTATTACCCCCCGTTTTTCCCTTCTGCTGGGGAGCACGCTGTTTGTGCTATCCATCTGGCCCTAATTAGCCTTAGATCCTCGAGTGACAGTTTTGTTTCCTGTAGGAGGACCACACCCCCTTTGGTTTTGGCAAGATAGTCGAGTATTTTCTTGCGCTTGACTGGGTGGTTGAGCCCCTTCACATTAAGGGATACTATTTTTATGTCCGCCGCTAATAGGAGTTTATTGGTTGGAGCCATTAACTGCGTGTAGTGTTGGTTGGCGGTGTTATTCTGCGTCCCCGGTGTTTCGTGGTTTCCCCTCCCCAGCTAGGCTCAGTTCCCAGGTGCTGGTCCTGTGCGCTGCCCATAGAAGTTCCGTGATAGATTTGTACAGTGCGGCCTATCTCCTGCCTTGTTGCGAGTGAAAGACATGATAGGAAAGTGAAAGTGAAAGGACAGTAGATGCAAGTGTGGAAAGAGGAAATACAAACATTAGTAATAGAAGTGCCCACCTACCTCTCCCTCCCCTCCCCCTCTACAAAAATAATAATGTATGTCAAACGTGCGACGACAAGGTCGCCGGTCCGTCTCCCTGAGATTGGTATTCTGTTGTGTTACACCACTGTACTATAACGTTCCTACTTTTATACTTTCTTCCTGCTGCTTTTGGGACAGGTATAGGTTGCAGGGATCCCCCCGGACGTGGCCCTTCTTGTTTGTGTGCCGTTCTTTCCTCTCCTCCCCCCTCCCCCACTGTCCCTGATTCTTGCTGATCCCATTGTACTTAGACTTGCTAACAAAAGGCTATATTGTCTGTGTCGTCTCACGTTGTTGTGGTTTTCGGCGGCTGAGTCTCCGTTGGCATGTCCTTCATCCTGGCCGTGGCTTTCTCACTGGGTGTTCGGTGGATCCTTCTCTGTTGTCTTGCTCTCTGGATTGGGGTCCCTTCATTCGTTTCCTGAGATTGGCGACTGTACTGTTGTCGTTTTTGCTGTTCATGTTTCCGAGTGTTTCTTGAGGTACGTATGTTATAGTTCATTTTGAGTTGATATTGAGGTAGACTGTGAGGTAGTCTATGAGGTAGTTATGGTTGCTTAGGTCTGCTCTTATGGTCTGATTGTTGAATTGGGGTTGGGTTGCTCCGCAACCAGCTTGGGCGAGGCCCTTCTCTTGGCGCTGGCTGGCTGTGAGGTCTCCATGTCTTGCTGTGATGGGCCTTCGAGATATTTCCTTAGGTCTTTGGGGTCTTCGAAGATACATGCATCTCCTCTGTCTGTTATCCTGAATTTGGATGGGCCGATGAATGAGAACAGTATGTTCTTTCTTTTCAGGCTGTCCCGTAGAGATAGGAAGCCCTTTCTGGTGTCGACTGTGAACTTCAGATAGTCTTGCATGAGTATTATCTTATGGCCATTCCACATGATTTGGTGGGTTTTCCTTGCATAATTAAAAATTGCTTCTGTATGCTGAGATCTCAATGGTTTATCGGCCGTGCCCCTGTCTTTGTCGCTGCTCGAAATGTAGGGATCCTGTGTGCCCTGTCCAATTCGAAGGGGTGGTCAAGTTTGAGGTTAGTTATGTTTGGTAACATTGCCTCGAGAAAGGTCAGACATGAACCTGCGCCCTCTTCAGCCCCCTCCAGGACCCCTAGGATTCTTATATTGCCGCTCCGGTTTCTGTCTTCCATTTTGGCTGTTTGTCTCTGCAGGGCTGCTGTTGCTATAGTCAGAGATTTTAGCTCCTTGTTTACCAGCAGGTCCGCGTCCTCTATGTCACTTATCCTCTGTTCTCTAGCAGACAATCTGTTGTTGGCCGCATGTATGTCTGCCCTCACTGTCGCTAACTCGAGTTGTATAGCATCTGTGGTTTGTTTGCTGGATTTGGCCAGGTCGTGGACTTCTGCCAGTTTTCTTAGTATGCTTTCTAGAGTGTTGTTAATGTCTGGTTTTTGTTTGATAGGAGAATCCGAGAGGTTGGATTCAATTTTGTTCTTCTTTTGTTGCTGTTGCATCCGTGCTTTGTTTCCTGCCATGTTCCCTAGGCCTCTTTTCTCTTGCTTTAGTCCGAATCTCTTGCAGTTGCTTGGTGTCGCGGACAGTGCACCTTGGACCTTAGGTGGTTTCCTTAGGGTGTATTTGTGTTGTTTGGGCTCCACGGCTGGTGCCGCTAGTGCTCTATTCCACTCGTTAGTCTCGTACTATGTTCCCTGGGGGTGGCTCTCCAGGTCTTGTGTCCGTCTTTGGCCGATGTTGTCCTCACAGTTCAGTTGTGGTTACAGCGGTCTCTTTCCCTCCCCCTTCTCTCCCGGTCTTGAGCAAAGTTCGGCTTTATGGTGAGCCTCCTTTATGTTGTTTGTTCCGTCGCCGTATTTAGGTCAATGGGGGTTGTTGTTCTATGCGCCAGTTGCCCTCGCAGTAACCTGGACCGGTCTGAGTCCTCCCGGAGGATGCAGTTTATTTGTGGGGCCGCTGTGGGGTGTCCCCGCTGTCCCCGCTTGATTCTCGCTCCCCCATTTTTTGGCTGGTTATTGCGGGTTCCTCCCACCTCCAAGATGGCTGTTGTTTGTCGTGAGGAAATCGCTGCCGGTTTCGTCCGTTTCGCGCGATTGCTTGGGTCCTCACCTCTTCACCGTGCGATACTTTGCATGTTGTTCAGGTCTGTTATGACCTGTTCTCGATGTGTGCCTCTCTTCTGGTTGTGGCGTGCATCGCGCTCCAAGCTCTCAAAGTGCTTTGACTCTGTTGTCCGTTGTGAGGTTTCCTCTCTATCCGCGACCCTGCTTTACTCTATTCTAGCCGGCGGCCCCCCGCGATGTCTTTTTTTTGATACGCTGTTCAGCCCAGTCTCTTCTTCATGGTCATTTGAGCTCCCTGAGGTTTTGGTGCATTGCCTTGTCTTGTCTTGTCTTGTCTCTCTCTTTGTTTCTGAACCCTCGCTAGGGCAGGATTTCTGGTTCCGCCTCCTCCCCTCCTCAAGATGGCGGCCTCCGTTTTGGGAGTTGGCTTCGGTTTCGTTTCCTCTCCAACTGGTCTCCGGTGATTATGCGCCTCTCCGAACCCCCCAAAAATCCCCTCTTCTCTTCTGTGGCATTCTTACCCTCTGTGAGGCTGCCGCCGCCGGTCTCCCCCGCACCTTTGGTTTTTCTGGGTCACTACCAGGGTGGTGCGGCGGCTTTGTCTTCTCTTTCTCTTGGACGGTGGTCAGGCCTAGGGGCTGGAGCGCTTGGGTGACTCTGTTGCTCTTTGTGCTCTTTGTGCTCCTTGTGCCATAGCTTGTTGTTTCGTGGGGCTTAGTTTCGTTTTCTCACCGCCATTTTGTGTGTCGCTTCGGTTCCTGGAAGGCTCTGCAAATACCTCTTTATCGTCTGTGATCGGGTCTCGTATTATTAGTATCTTCTGCCCCAGTCATTCTGATGCACGGGGGACACATTCCCGTGTGTTTTTGCGTGCTGTGGTGCAAAATATCATCACTTTGTTTCTCAGGTACGGCAGAGCGGCTGACTCAGGCAACCATCCTCTTTGCCGTCCAAGCCACGCCCCGTGCCATTTACGGCCCTAACAATGATGACCCGACCTTCTGGGAAGGCGTAGCACACAAATTAGACTCTTTACCAAAGGACGAACTCACGGTGGTTGCAGGAGACTTCAACGTACCCCTAGACCAGATACTAGATAGGCAATCAAAATCCCACTTGCAACCACCCAAAGCACAAACCGCGCTGAAAAACATGTGCACCAAACTTAACCTCAAAGTTCCCTGGCTACTCCAACACCCAGACACTAGAGACTACACCTTCTACTCGGCCCCACACAACTCATACAGCAGAATAGATTACATCCTGATCACAGGACCACACACACATCTAGTAGAACACACAGAGATAGCCCCAAGACTGATATCGGACCATTCATGCATTACTCCTAAACTGAGTGGGTGCCACAACGAGGATATTCCCCGTAGGTGGCGTTTCAATAGTGACCTCCTAACAGACCCTGAAAACAAAAGAAAGATAGCAGAGGCCATAAAGGAATACCTCAGACACAATGACACACCAGATGTCAATCAAAACACACTGTGGGATATGCTTAAGGCGACAATTAGAGGCACAATAATTGAGTTAAAGGCCAAAATCAACAGGGCTGGAAACCTGCACCTAACACAGTTGGAACAAAACATTAAGAAACTAGAGGCAGAGCATATCACAGCCACACACAACACCACTATCCTACGCGAACTAACTAAAAAGAAATACGAGTTTAACAAAATACTGAAAGGGCTGGGTTATGGATCAACAAATACAAGGCCATAAACCTCTGCGAGGCCAACAGGGCGGGGAAACAGCTAGCCTCATACCTAAAATATAAACGCAACCAATACACAATTTCATCCATCACAGACTCGAAAAGGAAAACCCACACAAAACACAAGAAAATCCTGAAAACCTTCCAGGAGTTCTACCAAGAACTCTACAAAAACGACCAAACCTTCGACCCGGGGGCGTGCAGTAAATACCGCACCAGAATAGACCTACCTAAGCTAACAAGCTAGGGCAAGAAATTAGCGCACCTGAAATTGAAAGAGCAACCAAATCAATGAAAGACAATAAGGCTCCAGGGCCGGACGGATACACAACAGCCTTTTACAAGGCCTTCCTAGATCAATTGGGACCCACCATGAAGAGGCTGTTCAACCACTGCTCTGCCAATGGGTCGGTCTCACAATCCATGTCCGAAGCCAACATAGTGGTGATACCAAAAGAGGGCAAGGACGCCCTCCCACCCAAGAACCACAGGCCCATCTCCTTGATCAACGTAGACTGCAAGAGCTACGCAAAAATACTGGCCACAAGACTAAACCTGGTTCTACCGAACCTAATAAGTAACTCACAAGTTGGGTTTCTCAAGACCCGCTTGGCGAGCGACAACATGAGACTTCTCTGCCATATATTAGAATACACCTAAAAAAGGACCGACCCAGCGGTGGCCATCGCCCTCGACGCCGAGAAAGCCTTCGATAGAGTTTTGTGGGCCTTCCTCATCCACTGCATGCAAGCATTCAACTTGGGGTAGGGATACATTAGGATGGTGATGGCACTGTATGGAGACTCAAGAGCACTCATAGTAATAAATGGATTGCTTTCGGACCCCCTCAGCTTACAGCGCGGCACCAGACAGGGCTGCCCACTATCCCCATCACTCTTCCTACTAGCCCTAGAACCCCTGATCAGGGACATTAAAGAGAACCCCGAAATAAAGGGGATCAGCATAAAAAACGTGGACATTAAACTAGCCGACCATGCGGACGATGTCCTTATTGTGACGGAGCAACCCGAGACCTCTATTGCAGCCCAGATGGAGTCCATAGAGCTATACACAGCACAATCAGGATACAAGCTAAATAGGGACAAATCAGAGTGCAAGCCCCTTAACATCCACACCACAAGAGAGTCGTTGGGAGGGTCGGGACTCACCTGGCAGAAAGGCTACATCAAATACCTGGGGATACATTTCGGTAATGACCTCATGACCACACTCAATGAAAATGAAAAAATACTACTAGAGAAAATAAAGACATACCTAGAGTCCTGGTCCCCCAAATTCATAACATGGTGGGGCAGGATAGAGACAATCGGGATGATGATCACACCAATGATCAACTACCTGGTGAGCATGCTCCCTTTGATAATCACGGATGACTTCCTACGCAGAGTAGATAAACTAATCACTAATTTCTTATGGCGGGCGAAAAGGGCACGCATAAGCATAAACAAACTCAGACTTGACAAGACACTAAGAGGAGTAAATCTAGCAGACTTTAGATCCTACCAGATGGCATTTTTAGCAAAACAAGGTTCTACATGTCTAACACCCCCACAACCTTACACACCAGCATGGCTACTAGTAGAGCGAGCTATACTAAATAACCTCAACCCACTGGTGCTCCTGACAGCGAATAAACTAGCACAGGCCTCCAGCTAAATCTTCAAGAAAACGAAAAATGCCCTGCTAAAAATTGACAAAAAAATTGAGAATAGAATAAGTAACTCTAAATGGGAATCCCTATGGGCCAACAGCAAGTGCAAATACAACGGTCAATGTCTCCAACTAGAAACATGGATAGAAAGAGGCATATCGCACCCACTGCAGCTGGAAGACGAAGGTGAACCCCACACTTTTGAAGCGCTTAGGAGAACACACAACCTCCCGCCAATAGAGCTCTACAACTTCCTGAAAATCAAGACAGCCCTCTCAAAAACCCAGCTCTCGCCACACACCCCCTCAATCATTCAGTACGTCACCAACCTCAATAAAATAGGCCATCAGGTATCGCACCTATATAAACTACTATGTCCAAAGACCACCAAACTCAATGACAAAATCACTAGCTATTGGGTTAACCAGACTGAGATCCCACTCACTGACCAGGACCTAGCTCTCCTTACACAACAAAATCACATCAACACTGTCACAGACAAAATTCTGGCTCCTCCACAAAACATTCTGGACACCTGCCCGGCTGGCATCACTAGGTCTCAGAGATGACAACCTATGCTGGAACTGCACCAGGGAGAAGGGAGATCTAGCACATCTCATATACTACTGCCCCAAACTCAAAAAGTTCTGGGATGAAATCTTTGACTTAAAAAGGCATTGGGATGCACAATAACCCCGGCTTTCTCCTCCCTTACCACAGCCTTCATAACCGCACATCTCCCCACACAGCACTATAGGGACCTCCTTCTGACTGCTGCCGTCAAGTTGGTCCTGACAAACTGGAAAAATACTGCCAAAACATCATACAGGTGCTGGTTCAACTGGGTGACACACCTCAGGGGAGCAGATAGCATGGGCCTTCAAAGCTCCCCCCTGGAAACCATCATCTAGGGAGATGTGGAAATCGCTCAACACCTTTCTAGAAAAATACGAACCACCATGAACCACCAATGCTCCCGCTGATGGAGCAGATCATCCAAAAGCTGTCCCCAACCCAGGCTAAGCATAGACCCAAAATACACTTCTTGCACACTAACTCTTGTCTTCTCTTCTTTCTTTCTACACTTCTCTATCCTTATTCTAACCTCGTCGGCAACACAGAGGGTTTCAGATGGATAAAATGAAAGAGGGCAATTTGAACTGTTGTTAACAGCAATTAAGCTACTACGTAATTATTGCTCCTCTATGCTTTTTGATGTGAAGATATGTAACGACCAACTGGAACTCTCAACTGCAACACGAATGTACCTGTATTTGTTGAAAAATTATGTTAAAAAAAAAAAAAAAATTTTTTTAAAAAATGGCACGTTTAGAAAGTGGGCATTTTCTTGTTTAACCATCCTATGTGCCTCTGCTTGCTTGTGGATTCACCGTCTGGTTTTAGACTGACTGGAGCTTCTTGTGCATTTTCTCCAGACACTCACACAAAGGAAGCTGAGGTGTGCTCGGCATATAATGATGAATCATCCTGGGCTAGAGTGGTGGGAGGAGTTTTCACTAGCACATTGCTGTCTCCATTAGGCCTGGGCGGTAAATTCCGTTCCGTTCGCGGAATTTGCGGAATTTGGGTAATTTCGCGTTCCGCGGAGAACGCGAAATTGCCTAAAATTCCGATTTCCGCGACTTCGCGAAATTTTTGCTTGTTTGCGTTCTCAAAATGCGTGTTCGCGAGATATTTCTCCCCGAGCACGCAAACGGCGATCGTGAACAGGAAAAAAGCATCGCGAACAAGCAATTCCGCGTGTTCGCGGAATTTCTGCGTGTTCGCGGAGATTTTTTACCGTTTCGCGGAGATTTGCGTAACGCGATTACGCAAATTCCGCCCACCCCTAGTCTCCATCCCCTGTAGTGTGGCTGGACCAGGGAAGACATAACTGGTTTTACTGAGCAAAGAATTCAAAGTGAAAAGGGGTATAGGTACTATATCTACATCCCCAGAACTTTATAATACTTCTGCAATCAAGAGGAATTGCCTGGGAAATCAACACATCACTTCCCCCTACAGTCAGGATCTGATGCATCACTTCTCCTGCTTGCAGCAGAACTGTCGCATCGCCTCCCCAAGGACTCAGGAACTGATGCATTGCTTTGTTTTCCGATGCTTTCCTCTTCTGCGGCTGCTTTGACAAGTGGATTTTGACACATTTGAGGCACTGAGTGTCAAAATCACGCCTCCATAGATTTCTAGAATTGCTTCAAACCTTTTAAAAGTCATATTTTGAGTTGTGTATGTTGGATTTTTGTCATTTATTTTTAATGGTGTGTCCATTTGTAGTGACTTCACTATGTCACTGGGTGTGTTATGTACAAATACTATACACATTGCCTTTAAGATAAACCTGACTGCTTGTGCCAAGCTACCCTGGGGGTGAGTAGGGGTTATCTTAGACTTGTAATCCCCTTATCCGGACTAGAATGAACAATCCATACTTGGATAGGGTGCAAGCCACTGCCAACTAGAGACACTCATTTCTAACAGATATGTTACACACCTGGTATTACACCCAGCAGGATGTTGTCACTTTTAGCACATGAGGACGTGGGACAGCAGGTTAGAGCAATTCCTGTAGATACAGAGGCTTTTGTGCATGGCACATATGTTTTGGCAGCGAATATACTAGTATAATTGGGGAAGACAGTGCAGATACCAAAATAACTATTGTTTTGATCCGAGAGGTCTGTGGATCCTAAAGAAGTATAAGAGATAATGGCCCATGAAATAAAGCCACATTATGCATTATTGATAGCATTTAATAGGAGACAAGTAACATGGGTATCAATAGTATTTACTGATCTATGGGTCAAATTGAGAGACACATCAGATGAAGAAATGCTTGACAGTAGCCCATCAATTCTAATAGTGGTATTTCAAATGGATATTCCTATTAGAGTGAGTTTGCAATATAGGACAGTGCTAAAACATGCACAAGACACTACAATGAGAGAAAAGGATTTGGCAAGAGTACATGAGAGTCTATGGACAAAGACACGCACATGATATGGGACAAATTAAAGAAGCAGAGCCAGTGAAAATCACACTGGAACCCAGAGCGATACTGCCCAGGGTACATTAGTATACCTTATCCAAAGAAGCAGAAGAAGGAATCTTTCCCCCAATATAGGTGTCACTTGATCATCACACTGTAAAATGCTGATTTAACCTATAACAAAGGCTATGGAAGGAACTTGTAGGATGATTTAAGATTTCTGCCCCCTGAATGATATAGTAATCCCAGAAATTCCGGTAGTACCAGATCCATCAGTCATACTGACTAACATTCCTAAGGATGCCACATACTTTTCAGTAATTGATTTGAAAAATGCACTTTCTGTATTTAACTGCACCCAGATAGTCCTAGCCTCATTTATGAAAACTGTTGCATCGCTGTGTGAAAAGAGCGATGCAACACTTTTTAGTGCGCCCTACTTGTGACACCATGGATGCGCCATATTTACTCTATGGTGCTCCATGTCACAAGGATTTACAGATACATCAGTTCTCCTGATGTATCTGTAGGCGCAAAAGTGTAGCAGTGCTGTGGTGTGTCTGAAAACAGATGCAACTCCAGCAATATGTCCTTTCACATGGGGCAAGCCCCATGTGAAAGGGTCTGTGTCAGTCTTACGCCTGCTGTGACGCAGGCATAATGATTTGACTTAGTGGCGTCCTGGAAGTATCACAGTGAAATCTCATAGATTTCATAGCAACACTTCTACAAGCCTTTTTTGCAGGGGAATGCCCACCCTGCATACATTATACCTGACACAGGTATAATGTATTGCAGGGGTTTACAAAGTGATGCATCTGCTTAGATGTGCCACTTTGTGAATATGTCGCAGTGTGGCACATATTTTACACCACCGGTGTGTCACAAAAAGTGATCCACCGGTAGCGCAAGGGGCTCATAAATTACCCTCTCAATATCTAACAAGTTTTATGTTGAGACAAACTAAGCATTGTTATAGGAGGCTTCCACAGGGCTATTGTGAGTCCCTGAGTATTTTTAACAGGACAGCGAAAAAGAATTTAACAAACATGAAATGCAAAAGCTCCCTTTTACAGCATGTGGATGACATTTTGGTGTGTGACCCCACCAAATACATATGCAGGAATAATACTACTGGTCTCCTTTGCATGCTTGCAGAAAAAGGATACAAAGTGAACCATGCCAAATAAAAAATGTGCAGACAGAAGTTCACTATTTGGGACAGATAATTGCCAAACACGGGAGGAGGGTGACACCTGACAGAGCAGAGAGCATCAGAAACCTGCCCAAACCCCCACCACTAAGCAGAATCAGCAGTTCCTAAGACTCTGCAATTATGTGAGACTTTGGGTATTTGATAATACCACATAGAATGCACCACTTTTGACGATTCTAAAAGAGTCCTATGTCAATGGAAACAAAATAAACTGGACTGATCAAAGAGAGTCAACATTTGGAAGCTAAAGAACGCAATCACAAATTCTCAAGTGTTCGGTACACCTGACTACAGCAACCATTGTAACTTTTTTTGTCATTGTAATGAGAATGACAATGATGGCTGTACTGACTCAAAAGCCATTCATGGGACACAAACCAATTGCCTACTACCGTGGGCTGCTAGATCCTGTTATGAAAGATCACTACCCATGCGAGCAAGCACTGGCTACAGCAGCATTTTCAGTTCAGAAAAGCACCACAATAGTGATGGGATCACCTTTAACATTGTATATAGAGCATGTGGTGTTTGCTTTTTTACAAAGTAGTAACAGCGCCCTCACAACTCAGATGGCATCTAGGTACAAAGTATTACTTTCAGTGCCATCCTTATAAGTGGTATTCTGTCACAGAGTTAGTACAGCAACATTATTTGCACACCCAGTCACCGACGATGAACAGGTACATGATTGTGCTAATTACATGCCAGAATAAGAAAGTGAGGTAGGAAAATACCCCATTCCTGGGAACATGTGGTGCTTTGTTGATGGTTGCTCTTTCGTATTTCAGGAAGCTGGATAGGAAATTCAAGGGCAGCAGTTGTTAGAGCTGCACAGCAAAGATCATCTGATACATTACAAATTATTGGCCAGATACCACTGCCTTTTCATTTTTTAGCACAAGCGGCTGAATTAGTGGTTATCACTGAAGCATTGCAGCAAGCTGAGGGACTAGAGGTCACCATTTATTCGTATTCAGCATACGTCACCACCATTGTACATTCTAGCATTCACAGATGGGAAAGGAGAGGATTCCTTAAATCTGATGATTCTCCAGCAATGCAAAAGGATTTTTTGGCACAATTAATAGAAGCTCTAACACTTCCATCCAAAATAGCTGTGGTGAAATGTGCAGCACACACCAATCAGCAAGATCTTATCTCCAAAGTCAATGCCTCAGCAGATCAGGCGGCAAAAGAAGCAGCTAAAGCAATAGGGGCATATTTACAATCCCCTAGTGCCAGGGGGACGTCACTTTTTATGATGTTCCTGTGGCGATAGGGGCTTCGCCTTATTTACAAGGCAGTGTTAAGCCACTTACCATGGCTTAACGCTGCCTTGTAAATAAGGCCCCCTTTCATGCTATGCTTAGCATGAAATGGGAGGCAATGGGTGTTACTGTGGACGTTCCACCGCAACACCCATTGATTCTGACGCTGCCCTATTCACAATGGATACCAAAGGGGATGATGGACGGAGCGCTTGAGCAAATCAAACACTCACCCCCAGTCAAGTGATCTGGGTTTAATCCATCAACATTCTTTAGCTCACTCCATTACCCCAGTTCAGACATGGCCATATGCAAATCAGTCTGACCCTGTGCCTCATGGGAACTGTCCAGCCCGAACTGCCAAGCCATGTCTTCCCTGGACCGGAAACAAGCATCCTGGGACCGGTTTCGGGTTCACAACCCTTGTCAGCCAGGCTATCTTGAATCCAGTGGTAAAGTGAGCAAGGGACCCACGTCTGGGCATACCCTGCCAACTTAGGGCAAACAAAGCGATACCAAAGGGGATGATGGACGGAGCGCTTGAGCAAATCAAACACTCACCCCCAGTCAAGTGATCTGGGTTTAATCCATCAACATTCTTTAGCTCACTCCACCACCCCAGTTCAGACATGGCCATTTGCAAATCAGTCTGACCATGTGCCTCATGGGACCAGTCCAGCCCGAACTGCCAAGCCAAGTCTTCCCTGGACAGAAACAAGCATCCTGGGACCAGTTTCGGGTTCACAACCCTCGTCAGCCAGGCTATCTTGAATCCAGTGGTAAAGTGAGCAAGGGACCCACGTCTGGGCATACCCTGCCAACTTAGGGCAAACAAAGCGATACCAAAGGGGATGATGGACGGAGCGCTTGAGCAAATCAAACACTCACCCCCAGTCAAGTGATCTGGGTTTAATCCATCAACATTCTTTAGCTCACTCCACCACCCCAGTTCAGACATGGCCATATACAAATCAGTCTGACCCTGTGCCTCATGGGAACAGTCCAGCCCGAACTGCCAAGCCATGTCTTCCCTGGACCGGAAACAAGCATCCTGGGACTGGTTTCGGGTTCACAACCCTCGTCAGCCAGGTTATCTTGAATCCAGTGGTAAAGTGTGCAAGGGACCCACGTCTGGGCATACCCTGCCAACTTAGGGCAAACAAAGTGATACCAAAGGGGATGATGGACGGAGCGCTTGAGCAAATCAAACACTCCCCCCCAGTCAAGTGATCTGGGTTTAATCCATCAACATTCTTTAGCTCACTCCACCACCCCAGTTCAGACATAGCCATATGCAAATCAGTCTGACCCTGTGCCTCATGGGAACAGTCCAGCCCGAACTGCCAAGCCATGTCTTCCCTGGACCGGAAACAAGCATCCTGGGACCGGTTTCGGGTTCACAACCCTCGTCAGCCAGGCTATCTTGAATCCAGTGGTAAAGTGAGCAAGGGACCCACGTCTAGGCATACCCTGCCAACTTAGGGCAAACAAAGCGATACCAAAGGGGATGATAGACGGAGCGCTTGAGCAAATTTATTTTATTTTTATTTTTAGGTTTTTATAGAGCGCGTAGTCACCCTCGAGTATCCCAGCGCTGAAACCTCGAACTCCTAAAGGGGGGGGCAAGGGAGATTTCAGATAAATCAGGGAAAGAGGAGAGTTTTGAGGGATTTCCTAAATCTTAGAAGGTTTGGTTCCGCTCTAAGGTTCGGGGGAAGTGCGTTCCATTTTCTGGCCGTGTTTACCGAGAATCTGCGGCCGCCAAAGCGGGTTTTCTTCACCCTAGGGACCACGATAAGGTTTCCCTGTTCAGACCGGAGCGCTCTCAGTGGTCTGTATGGGGTGATCCATGTGCTCAGAATGGGGGGGGCAGCATTGTGCAGGGTCTTGTGGGCCAGGCAGAGGGCCTTGAATGCGACTCTTTCCCTCACGGGGAGCCAATGGAGTTTTCTCAACGCTGGTTTGGCCGATGTTCTTGATGGGGTGTTTGTGAGCAGACGGGCTGCGGCATTTTGGGTTTTTTGTAAGATCTGGTAGGTGGCTTCCGGTGCGCCGAGGTAAATGGCGTTGCTGTAGTCTAGCCTTGCTAGCACTAGACCTTGAATTAGCAGGAGGCGAGACTGGAATGGTAGTAGGGGAAGTACCTTTCTGCATGATCTCAGAAGCCCATAGCAGATGCCGGCAGTTTTCCTAGCCTGAGTCCTAAAGGTGAGATCTGTCTCAAGCCACACTCCTAGACTCTTGACCTCTGTTTTGGGGGAGGGGGGGTCACCCATACGGGCGGGCCAGATGTCAGGTGGAAGACTCGAGGATTTGTGGCCGAGGAGCAGGATCTCTGTTTTTGACCCGTTGAGCTTTAGGTCAGAGTCGCTCATCCATTGGTGGACGGTGGAGAGACAGTCACGCAGGTTGGAGGGTTTTAGCTTGGGGTGTGAGAGAGTCACCACTAGCTGGGTGTCGTCAGCGTAGCTGACGATCGTGACTCCGAATGGGGCGACCAACTCCTCCAGTGGGGCCATATACACGTTGAAAAGCGTGGGGCTCAGTGAGGAGCCCTGAGGCACTCCACACCGGAGGGGAATTGGGGGGGAGCGGCTTTCTCCTTCCCAGACTTGGAAGGAGCGTTGGGAGAGGAAAGATGTGAGCCATCTCAGCGCACTGTCTTGTATGCCTGTGTTGTCTAGGCGCTGGGCTAGGACCTGATGGTTGACAGTGTCGAAAGCCGCGCTGAGGTCCAGGAGGACCACTGCCACTGATCCTCCCGTGTCAATGATTTCCCTCGCTTTTTCTACGGCCGCCAGGAGGGCGGTGTCTGTCCCCTGACCTGGTCTGAAGCCGGTTTGGGAGTTTTTTAAGAGAAGGTTAGCCTCCAAGAAGTGGGACAGCTGTTTATTTGCAAGCTTCTCTGCAACCTTCCCTATCCAGGGGAGGAGCGAGATGGGTCGATAGTTGGACAAGTCCGTGGGGTCTAGTGATGGCTTCTTCAATAAGCCTTTGACCACGGCCTCCTTCCAGCTTTGAGGGACTTCTCCTTGGGTAAACGAGGTGTTAATGAGGGCCGTGAGTCTAGCTACAATAGTCCGAGCGATGTTTTTTGTGAACCGTACGGGCACTGAGTCGCTGGGAGCGCCACTTTTCGTGGCTGCTAGGGTGGTTGCCACTTCTTCTTCCGTAAATGGTCCGAATGAGGCTAAACGAGGGAGTTCGGAAGAGTCCGTGGGATTTCTTGATGTGAGGATACAATCCTTGGCTGATCCGGGGGGGGCCTGATTGGTGGTGGGTAGGGAGGAAAGGATTTTCTTTATTTTATTATCAAAGAAATTAGCCAGGTTGGTGCATTTTTCCTCGGCTGCTTTGGGGTCCAGGGCTATCTGCGGGGGGGCTGGGACATGGAGAAGCTCTTTAAGGATGGAAAAAGTCTCCTTAGCAGAGCACGCTGAGCTCTTTATTCTTTCCTCAAAGAAGGAGCTTTTTGCGCTGTGGAGGGCTTGTTTGTATGCCTTCATGGTTGTTTGGTAGGCGTTTTTGTTCGTTACCGATTTATTTTTTCTCCAAGTCCGCTCCGTCTTTTTGCACTCCTTCCTGAGGATGTTCAGGGCCGGAGTGTACCAAGGGGCATGGTTAATCCTTTTTACATGCTTGAGGGCGCATGTTAGTGGGACGAGGCTGTCTAGGGGGTTGGTGAGCCAGCTGTTAAACTCCCTATCGGCGGTGTTGGGGTCAGTGGGGAGGGGACCGTCGGATTCCCTCAGCTTCATTTCCCATTCTTCTGGTCTTAGCTTGTTCCAACGTCTGGTTAGAATCTTGGTTTTCTGTTTAGGAACCGTGGCGGGCTGATAGGACCAGTGCATGGGGACCAGAAAGTGGTCGGTCCATGGAAGAGGGGTGGGGTCTTGTGTTTGAAGATTTTTGATGTTAGAGAAAACTGGGTCTAGGAGGTGCCCTTTCTCGTGCGTGGGTTTCGAGTTCAGGAGCAGGAGGTCAGCTGACATGAGGTCTGCTTGGAGATTGGCGGCCGAGTTATCTGCTTTGTCTAGAAAGTGTAGATTCAAGTCCCCTAGAAGGAGGAAGTTGGGCGTTTCTAATGTTTTTAAAAGGATGTGGTCCATCAGCGTGCTTGGGAAATCACCTATCGCGCCTGGTGGTCGGTATACCAGCAGACCCGATAGTGAAGTGGTGGGGGAGATCTGGAGGGTGAAGTTACCGTTTTCACAGTCCTTGACCGTGCCCTCGCTGATCCTGCAGCTGAAATTACTTTTATAGAGAATGGCGAGCCCGCCACCCCTTCCAACTGGTCTATCAAGGCAGCAGACTTGATAGCCGGGGGGGGTTACATTGACCAGGTCCGAGCCGTTGCTGGGGGTCAGCCAGGTTTCGGTCAAAAATAAGGCATCTAACGAGAGGGTTTGAGTGAGAAGGTTGATCTCATGCGAGTGTTTTGCTAGCGACCTGCAGTTCAGGAGGCCCAGTCGAAGCATATGGCAGGGTTCCGTAGCTTTGTGGGTGTCGCACAGGGGACATCCTATGAACGGGGTGTCATCCTTGAGAATGAAGTCGCACTGAGGACTTTTCTTAGTGTTCCAGAGACGGAGGGTATCCGGGGAGTAGGATAGGTGGGGCTGTGATTTGGGCATAGTGTCTGGTCCTGGGGCCGGCTGGGCCCGGACGGGCCCAGACGGGCTTGCCTTTGGCGCGCCTTCGGCGCGCTGACGGCGCGCCCGCTGCGCCCGTCCGCTGCGCGTCCGGTGATTGCACATTTTTAATGGGTGAAGAAGGTGCGGGTGGGCGTGGCCTCGGGGTAGGCGTGGCCTGTTTACCTCGCCGTCAATGGCGGCACAATTGTTAGTATGCCGGTTCCTACGTTGCAGCGAAGGGTCGCTGTTCGGCGCTTCTATCGCCTGTTTTTCGTGATGGCAGGGGGTGAGTGCAGTTTTAAAATGCAAATAATGCGCAAGGTGAAAAGTACGAGAATACAATTTTAAAAACAAGATGTCTCCCGGCTTCCGCCTCAGGAGAATTACAAGGTCTGATTTGGTGGCGCTGAAGGCAGCGTATTTATACTGTGGAGGGCGGGTGGGCGTGGCCTCGGGGTAGGCGTGGCCTGTTTACCTCGCCGTCAATGGCGGCACAATTGTTAGTATGCCGGTTCCTACGTTGCAGCGAAGGGTCGCTGTTCGGCGCTTCTATCGCCTGTTTTTCGTGATGGCAGGGGGTGAGTGCAGTTTTAAAATGCAAATAATGCGCAAGGTGAAAAGTACGAGAATACAATTTTAAAAACAAGATGTCTCCCGGCTTCCGCCTCAGGAGAATTACAAGGTCTGATTTGGTGGCGCTGAAGGCAGCGTATTTATACTGTGGAGGGCGGGTGGGCGTGGCCTCGGGGTAGGCGTGGCCTGTTTACCTCGCTGTCAATGGCGGCACAATTGTTAGTATGCCGGTTCCTACGTTGCAGCGAAGGGTCGCTGTTCGGCGCTTCTATCGCCTGTTTTTCGTGATGGCAGGGGGTGAGTGCAGTTTTAAAATGCAAATAATGCGCAAGGTGAAAAGTACGAGAATACAATTTTAAAAACAAGATGTCTCCCGGCTTCCGCCTCAGGAGAATTACAAGGTCTGATTTGGTGGCGCTGAAGGCAGCGTATTTATACTGTGGAGGGCGGGTGGGCGTGGCCTCGGGGTAGGCGTGGCCTGTTTACCTCGCCGTCAATGGCGGCACAATTGTTAGTATGCCGGTTCCTACGTTGCAGCGAAGGGTCGCTGTTCGGCGCTTCTATCGCCTGTTTTTCGTGATGGCAGGGGGTGAGTGCAGTTTTAAAATGCAAATAATGCGCAAGGTGAAAAGTACGAGAATACAATTTTAAAAACAAGATGTCTCCCGGCTTCCGCCTCAGGAGAATTACAAGGTCTGATTTGGTGGCGCTGAAGGCAGCGTATTTATACTGTGGAGGGCGGGTGGGCGTGGCCTCGGGGTAGGCGTGGCCTGTTTACCTCGCCGTCAATGGCGGCACAATTGTTAGTATGCCGGTTCCTACGTTGCAGCGAAGGGTTGCTGTTCGGCGCTTCTATCGCCTGTTTTTCGTGATGGCAGGGGGTGAGTGCAGTTTTAAAATGCAAATAATGCGCAAGGTGAAAAGTACGAGAATACAATTTTAAAAACAAGATGTCTCCCGGCTTCCGCCTCAGGAGAATTACAAGGTCAGACACTCACCCCCAGTCAAGTGATCTGGGTTTAATCCATCAACATTCTTTAGCTCACTCCACAAACCCCAGTTCAGACATGGCCATATGCAAATCAGTCTGACCCTGTGCCTCATAAGAACAGTCCAGCCCGAACTGCCAAGCCATGTTTTCCCTGGACCGGAAACAAGCATCCTGGGACCGGTTTCGGGTTCACAACCCTCGTCAGCCAGGCTATCTTGAATCCAGTGGTAAAGTGAGCAAGGGACCAACGTCTGGGCATACCCTGCCAACTTAGGGCTAACAAAGCGATACCAAAGGGGATGATGGACAGAGCGCTTGAGCAAATCAAACACTCACCCCCAGTCAAGTGATCTGGGTTTAATCCATCAACATTCTTTAGCTCACTCCACCACCCCAGTTCAGACATGGCCATATGCAAATCAGTTTGACCCTGTGCCTCATGGGAACAGTCCAGCCCGAACTGCCAAGCCATGTCTTCCCTGGACCGGAAACAAGCATCCTGGGACCGGTTTTGGGTTCACAACCCTCGTCAGCCAGGCTATCTTGAATCCAGTGGTAAAGTGAGCAAGGGACCCACATCTGGGCATACCCTGCCAACTTAGGGCAAACATAGCGATACCAAAGGGGATGATGGACGGAGCGCTTGAGCAAATCAAACACTCACCCCCAGTCAAGTGATCTGGGTTTAATCCATCAACATTCTTTAGCTCACTCCACCACCCCAGTTCAGACAAGGCCATATGCAAATCAGTCTGACCCTGTGCCTCATGGGAACAGTCCAGCCCGAACTGCCAAGCCATGTCTTCCCTGGACCGGAAACAAGCATCCTGGGACTGGTTTCGGGTTCAAAACCCTCGTCAGCCAGGCTATCTTGAATCCAGTGGTAAAGTGTGCAAGGGACCCACGTCTGGGCATACCCTGCCAACTTAGGGCAAACAAAGCGATACCAAAGGGGATGATGGACGGAGCGCTTGAGCAAATCAAACACTCCCCCCCAGTCAAGTGATCTGGGTTTAACCCATCAACATTCTTTAGCTCACTCTACCACCCCAGTTCAGACATGGCCATATGCAAATCAGTCTGACCCTGTGCCTTATGGGAACAGTCCAGCCCGAACTGCCAAGCCATGTCTTCCCTGGACCGGAAACAAGCATCCTGGGACCGGTTTGGGGTTCACAACCCTCGCCAGCCAGGCTATCTTGAATCCAGTGGTAAAGTGAGCAAGGGACCCACGTCTGGGCATACCCTGCCAACTTAGGGCAAACAAAGCGATACCAAAGGGTATGATGGACGGAGCACTTGAGCAGGGTATGCTCAGACGTGAGTCCCTTGCTCACTTTGCCACTGGATTCAAGCAAGCCTGGCTAAAGACGCTGAAATGCCAGAAACCGGTCCTAGGAAGCTTGTTTCCGGTCTAGGGAAGGCATGGCTTGGCAGTTCAGGCTGGACTCTTCCCATGAGGCACAGGGTCAGACTGATTTGCATATGGCCATGTCTGAACTGGGGTGGCAGAGTGGGCTAAAGAACGGTGATGGATCAAACCCAGATCTGTTGACTGGGTGTGAGTGTTTGATTGGTTCTGATGCTCCGTCCATCACCACCCCCTTTTGTACCGCTTTGTTCGCCATAAGTTGGCAGGGTATGCTCAGACGTGAGTCCCTTGCTCATTTTGCCACTGGATTCAAGCAAGCCTGGCTGAAGACGGCAGAAATGCCAGAAACTGGTCCTAGGAAGCTTGTTTCTGGTCCAGGGAAGGCATGGCTTGGCAGTTCGGGCTGGACTGTTCCCACGGGGCACAGGGTCAGACTGATTTGCATATGGCCATGTCGGAACTGGGGTGGCAGAGTGGGCTAAAGAACGGTGATGGATCAAACCCAGATCTGTTGACTGGGTGTGAGTGTTTGATTGGTTCTAATGCTCCGTCAATCACCACCCCCTTTTGTACCGCTCTATTCACAATGGAAGCATAAATAGGAGGCAGGAACAGAATTAAGACCAGGGAAAACCTGGTCTTACCCTGGCGCAATTTCATTTAGTTGTGAAGCACACATGGAAACAGCAAAAGGCCAAGGATAGTTTATGTACAGGAAGGTCCCCCTTCCTGCACATAAACAATAATTTTTTTAAAATGACATTTTGTAACTTCTATGTGTGCTGCATTAAGGAGCACACATAGAAATTACAAAATGGCATTTAAAGAATGTTTATGTTCTGGAAGGGGGACCTTCCTGCACAGAAACAATTTTCCCCAGCACGCAGACACCCGTGCAAGAGTGCCTGCGTTGGAGCTACACTTCTAAGTTTAGCACCAGCACAGAGGGAAACACTGGGCTGCAACATATTCTTGTAAATAAGTGAAGCCCTGCATTTCGGAAGTGGCAGAGTGAGGCATTAAGACGGGAAGGCTAACGCTTTACTCCACCACTTCCCTTGTAGATATGCCCCTAGATATGATGACATGGCAACAAAATAATACAGAACTACCAACCCCATACATAGAGACAGCAAGATTATATTTGCTTGAATTGCAAGAACAAACACTACCATAATAAAGGGAGCCATGAGAACAGTGAGGTTGCATTAAATCTTACATAAAGTACAGGAAAGCCAGTAATGCCACAGGCTCTGTGGTACATGGCTGTAGAGCAATTACACCTCCCAGCACACACCACAAAAGAGTATCTCCTTGATACATTACAGGCAGATTGGACTATTTCACAACTATCTGAAATTATTTCTATGTACATTGCAGAATGTGCAGTACGTTAACAATATAGCCCCAGGCCAACTTTAAAGGTGATCACCTCAACAATACCATGCACAACAGGTCCATTTAAACATCTACATTTATTTTGGTCAACATAATAATAAGATGTAATAATTGCACATATCTTATAGTAATTATTTGTCCATGTTTGGTTGGGGCGGAGCTTGCCGGCGCCGAAGATGGCTGCCTGATCGAATAGCTCCGCATTTCAAATAAAATATCCGGCCAGAATCCTGCACTTGACTGGGGCCACGTCCCCGCAAACCGACAGTCGGCACGTCTGATAGGCACTGCTTTCCGATGGTGGTGTCCGGCTGCGAAGTGAAATGGTGGCCATAGAGTACTGCGAGACTTGAGCGGTGAGCACACGCTGATCCCCGGTTTCAATTACTGCTGCGGGCTGACCGGAAGCGTTCCTGAGACGGGCGGCTGAGTCTGCTTTCCTGACCGGTGCCCATAGAACATGAATTGTCCCCTTTTTAAGCAGCCACTGCATGAGAGAGGACGCCAGCAGTGCGGGACGCCCTGCCCCAGCTTGCGGTGTGTGGAGGAGGGCTGGCGGAGTGCCCGTTCTACAGGACTCAGATGTGGATTTGTGTGCTGCGGAGGAGGCCCAGGGGGGAACTCGGTCTGGAGGAGAGACGCTTGCGGTGGGGCGAGCCTGCCCTCAGGCGCACCCCAGGCTTTGGTACCCCAGCAGTGAGATCCCATTGGATCTATTTTTGTTGCTCTGACATGTACAGTATTGTTGCCCGGGGGGGCGTCTTAATCTAATATTTCCTTCCACCTTGCTCACTGGGACATGACCTGCACAGCGCAGCTTGGATTTGGCACCATCTGCTGCTGATTGCAGATAGCGCTGGTTGCCTGGTCTTGTGGCTGCAGCGGAGGCCCCCCCCTTTACACTGAGGAAGCCGCAATTGCACAGTTGGGATACATGCTAAACTGCTGGGGTTCTTGGGTTTGCTGCCCACTGCCCTGTTTGACTGGGTGCTCCCCCTTTCAACTATAGGAGATACGTCGAGTTATACGAACCCCCTTGTGCAGTGCAAGGAAGTGCGTGGGATTGAGGAACCGCATGCCCATGACTGCTATGTATCCTTTGCTCTATTTGGTGTGCTGGATTACTGCCCTGGCGTGGGACACGATGAACTGTGATTACTTGTTGCCCCACTTTGCTTGGCCTAATCCTGATCCACGGTGCTTACTTCCTAGTTGTTGTGGTGCTGCTCCTTCCGGTCCTGCAAGGTCCTATTGTGGCGCGCTGCAATGGGCAGGACTGACAAAATGCAATGGAAGCTGGCCTTTGAACAACGCAAACCTAGAGACCATTCCCGGACGGCCGGGGATGACGAGCCGGAAGAGGAGTGAGAATGTGAGTCGCATGAAGGTGATCTTAAGACCATGCTGGCCTCAATGGAAAAAGGACTGCAAAACTCGCTTATGGTATTGGGTACGAAGATTGACTCCCTTTCTTACCGCATGGACCGGATGTCTGAAAGGCTGAACGCCTTGATATGGCGGAACGACGCATCACGGAGATTGAGGAGACACAGACGGATATGGACACCGGCCAAAAACGTATGGATCGTACACTGCAGGTGTTGCTGGACAAGATGGAGGACTTGGAGGCGAGGTCTCGGAGAAGTAACCTGGGAATCTTTAGCCTGTCGGAATCGACCTCGACTGGCAATATGGAGCAGTTCATCGAGAAATTACTGATCACGTTGCTCGGCTCGGATGTCTTTTCGCCCATGTTTGTGGTTGAGCATGCACACCGCTCATTGGGCCCACGCCCAGCACCTGGAGCTCCTCCGAGGCCCATAATAGCAAAACTACTCAATTATCGAGACAGAGACGAAGCGTTAAGAATTGCGAGGGAGAAACAGACTTTGCACTACGAGGGATCTACGCTTGCCATCTTTCCAGACTTTACCGTGAAGGGGCAGGAGGCACGTCACCAGTTTGTGTCGCTTAGGAAACAGCTAAGAGATCAAAATATTGATTACGCTATGCTGTATCCGGCCCGCTTGCGTGTTAATCGCCAGGGCAGGTCGCATATCTTCACGGACCCTAAGATGCTGCAAAGAGCCATAAAGGACTGGGCAAAAGAGCGGAGGTGTACCCCTGAGAGGGAAGCCTTGACTGGAGCGGTTGGTGGCTCATTGGAGGAACAGGACTGAACTTTTCATTTGATGCACAGATAAGATTTGCATAATGGGGGTAAAGCGCCTTGCGCAAACAGTCTATTGATGTTACCATCCTTATTGTGGGGTGGGAATTGGTTTGTGGCACTCCTTCACGTTGCATTATTATGTTTATTCCTTTTACGTATGCTGACTATTTTGACTTGGCCCCTTTGGTTTTGGATAGAGGCACTCAGCGTGCTGTGCACTGTGTTACACGGATATTCCATAGGCAGGTTGTGTGAACCTTAGGTTAATGCTTCCAATATGTTTTTCTTTTGGAATGTGGAGGGTTGGGGATTGTTGCCCGTTTGGGATGACGTGACGCAGTTGGCAATCTCCGCCTAAGCGTGTTACACACACTTGTTTTTTTTTGTTGTCATTGTTGTCGTTTGGCGAGTGGGATAGTTCTTCCTTTTTTTTGGTTCACAGCATTGCAATGTATGTTTTGGTTCATGAGAATTAGGGGTATTGTTTCGTTAGGTCCTGGTTGGGGGGATCTTGATGTGGGAGTGGGGAGGAGGGTTGTTGAGATTCGGATGCTGCAGTATACCATATATTAGACAAAGTTACTTGTTGCATTATAACGTGGCATCACATGTTATTGAAGTATAACTACGATCATTGACCCTAGTACATATGTTGAGGAGGGTGGTAGAGTTATCCCTACAGACACACTTAGAGCTCTCACGTGGAAAGTTCGAGGGCTAAACGATCATAGAAAAGTCCATAAAGTCCTCTTGTATCTGACGAGACACAATATCGATGTGGCACTTCTACAAGAAACTCATCTCCCACTTAATTTCCCTATGCTGTGGTGTAGAGGCCTGTTAGGTAACAGTCATGCTGCTGGCTTTACCACACATGCACGTGGGGTGCTTACGTGGATCAACCCTAGGTCTGCACTCACTATCAGCCCCCTGTTCACTGATACAGACGGTAGATACGTACTCTCTAGGTGTTGTGGGAATGGTATGGATTTACTTGTTGTTAATATATATGGCCCAAATTTTGATAACCCAGAATTTTTTACATCGTTAGCAGACACAGTGGGCAGCTATGGTGAGGGCCACCAACTGCGGAGGAGTGATTTCAATTTAGTTCACAGTCCTGTATTGGACAGATCGGGAGGGCCGGAGAGGAATATTACTGCTGCAGCCAGAGAGCTTGAAGGTATGCTGATTAGATTTGGTTTGGCCAACGTATGGCATTTGAAGTTCCCGGATGCTGGTGGCTATACACACTATTCAGCTTACTAGGACTTGCATACCCGAATCTATTATTGGCTCGCAGCTAGGGCACTTTGTGACAGGGTCCATTCTTGTCAGGTACTTCCACGTACGCTCTCTGATCATGTGCCGATTTTGTTGGTATTGAACGCAACTAGCAGACGCATACCTCCATTCACTTGGCAGTTTCCTCCCTATTGTCTTTTAGATGAGTTTTTTAAGGAGGACCTAGCTGTGGCCATTGAGACCTTTTCTGAACAAAATGGACATGGTTATGCTGATGGCCAGGTGTAGGGTTGCTATTAACTGGTTCCGCGGCCCTCTCCCTACGCTCGCACAATGGAAGAACAACATGATATACTGCTCCGCGCAGACAGAGATTTTTAGTGAGCTACTTCCTCCACGTAACAGGCCCAAAAATTTCTGGGAATTTTACAACACTTACCAGTACACATCTGCTGGTGGCATTAACGACTCATCCTCATAAGCATGAGATACGATTGTATGTTACGAAGTGACACCCTCACTTATTTTGTTGAAACGGCTGCTCTTGTTTTTATTTGGTTGTTCATTATAATTTGCTGAGTTATTGTCCACCCACCTAAACGATTATGACAGCTAATGGGTCCTATGTGTTTAAAGCTATTCATTGGTCCTTGGTAACTTCAATGAATGATGTTGATGGTTATATGCTGAATAAGAGTGTAATGTATAATGTGATGGTGCTGCGATGAGCCTTGTTGCTGCTAGGTTTTTTTTTGTGTTTTTTTTTATTTGTTTTTTTAAATTCAATAAGATAAATAAAATAAAAAAAGTACTTGTCCATTTTCACAATGAATTGAGGTGGATTGAGGCAGAACCCTGTGTCCATAATGATGCTCAAGCAGCTGCCAACTTTCTGATAAGAGAAGTGATACCAAGATGGGGCATAGCAGGAGCAATCCACTCAGATAATGGGCCTCATTTTGCTAACACGGTATTCCAGTACATTTGTGATTGCCTTCGGAATAAAACATAAACTGACATCAGTCTATCATCCTCATATTAATGGAATCGTGGAACCCCTGAACAGCCTCCTCAAGAATAAAATAGGCAAACTATGTGCCACTCTGCAAAAGAAATAGCTGTACTGCCTACCACTGCCTTGTACGCTCTCAGAAATCAGCCAGTAAGTGATCATCATTTAACGGCACAATGAATAGTGACAGGACGTTCCATGCCCTCCCCTTTAACAGTAGTGAGGCAAAAGTCAGATGCCCATAAAACAGCTGAGGTTTTAGAAGATTAAATGAGTAGTTATTTTATGAGTTAATAAAATCTGTCAAGTTCTTCTCTAAAGAGATATTGCAAAAGGAGAAGACTGCCGTAGCCCAGCAGACCAGCCCAATAACTGTTGGCTAGCAAGTTTATGTGCTGGAAGGATCCTTGTTACGGCGGTCCCTTCTCAGTGACGATGAACACTCCTATTGCAGTGAAGGTCGATAGTCAGAAACCATGGATTCACTAGAGCCCTGTGCGACTGGATCCGGCCTTGCCCTAGACACTTTCACAGACAGAATGGGAATAAGAAGAGGGAAGCGAGAGACAAGAGTAACAACATTGTCTCCTTTCAAAGTGCAAGTGGAATATTTTGTTGCCTCTACTAGCGGACAATTATGTATTGCTATTTTGCTTTTCTTCTTATGCCTTTTTATGCTGCAACTACATTTACATGGAATTTTACTTCATGTATGGGATTATGCAATAGCATTAAGCGCTTGAAGAGAGCAGTACCTGAGCAAGAGAATGTATCTCATACTACTCATACTATTCATGCTGGCTTATTAGATAATATGTGGGACCAACATATGACAGAGATAGGTACATAGACTGCTAATACTTTACGTTTTGTTAGCTCCATGATTCCACATGCCACCTACTCAGATAGTTACAGTCAGCTAAGGAGGTACCACCAAATATTACCATGTGTCTGTTATACCTTCCGTTTGTAGGATATGAGCACAGATGCAACCACTGTGGGTTAGACAGTGAGCATTCTTAGTCACTGCAGCACAATATGAGGAAGAGTTAGCAGATGTAATAAATGTTTTAACAGACCACAAAGAGCTAGTAGAGAGGTTATATGCAATGGCCGAGACAGGGATTATGAGGTACAAAGGTGAAACTTGGAGAGCTAGGATGTTACAGCAGGGATTTTGTTAGGGTGTCCTGGCCTTTGCTTTTCTGCCAGGATTACTCCACAATACCTAGGCCCCATGATTTTCAGGAAAGGCCATACCTCCAAGTAAACGGGTCAGTGTACATTCATGATCATTGGAATCATGACGCTACATTTAGGTGCAGGTTCCTATCTTTATGGACAGGAAATCAGACAGACAATAGTATACAACAGATGTTTCAGGTAGCGTGGAATGAGAATATATCTAGGTTGACTTTGGTAGATACGCCTAAAACTCTTCAAGCAGGTACAAAACTCATTTTTTTCTTTTTATGTTTCATCGATAATGGAACTGTCCTGGTGGGAAAGAACATCAACTGCAACATCACAAAGTTTAATGCTAACATTCAATGGGTCACCTCCAGTCTGATGGATGTTTATTTGAGTTGTGATGAATGGCTTTATACATGACTCACTTCAGGTTGGCAAGGCCTCTGCTCTTTGGTGACTGTGCACACTCCCTCCTTGGTGATTCCAGGAATTTATATTTGTGAGCTGCATGATCATACCATTCCACACGGTACTACAGCATGGGAAGATGTCCCGCAGGAGCACAGGCTGTGATGCCCAGATTTTCTTCATTGGTTGCAGATTACAAGTTAGGAGTTGTTAAATGCTATAAATGCCACTGAGAATGGCTTCAATGCCATCAAAGAATAACTGTCAGCCATGAGAGTTGCGCTTATGCAGCACAGATGTGTTTTAAAATTAATGAAGGTGATGGAAGGAGGAGTATGTGCCAAGATTCACACGGCCTGTTGCATTTACATGCCAGCCGACGCTGATAACAGAACATTAATAGAAGTCATGCAAACTTTGCACACCTGCAAAAGAAGGTGTCTGCAACAAGAGACTCATGAAGTGGGTGTCAGTGTGGATGTTGGTACTATTTAAGGCATTGTTGCTCATTTTTATGACGGCATTGTTGATATTCTTTCTCATCCAGATAGTGATAAAATGTTGTAAAAGGGTTAGTCAGAACTTAGGGGGAACGTTCACTACTAGATAAGTCGATAGAGTGCAGGATGTTGAGGACAAAGTATCCACAGAGATAACTCGAAGCAATAGGGAAGGTGAGAAAGTAGTTGTTTTAAGCTGGGAGAGGGAGTAAGGCTTTGGACAAACAGTATTGTTAGAGGGCAAAGTTTTTGTCAGGCCCTTACCTATGGAACTCCAGAGTATGGATTGAGCCTGTCTGTCTCCTAGGAGATTCTGCATTGAGGAGCAGCTTCCAGTCCCCTGGCCAGCAGAATAGTAGTTGTTTTAAGCTGGGAGAGGGAGTAAGGCTTTGGACAAACAGTATTGTTAGAGGGCAAAGTTTTTGTCAGGCCCTTACCTATGGAACTCCAGAGTATGGATTGAGCCTGTCTGTCTCCTAGGAGATTCTGCATTGAGGAGCAGCTTCCAGTCCCCTGGCCAGCAGAATAGGCTTGTTGATTGGCTCCCTAGCTCCTAAGCAACCCAGGGCCCTCCTCTCACACCTGCCCAGGCCCCTTGAGGATTTGTTGGGCAAAGCCCAAAAACATTCACCTCCATTTTGTCAGCTGTGCCTAAAATTGCAATGGACCAAGGACCAGGAGGTGGTAAGAAGGCAGACTTGTGCTGTCTCTTTCCTGAAATTTAAAATGTGATTTCCCTCTACCCGTGATTGCATCATTTTCACCTGTTTTGCTTACAGTTGTTACAGTTTTAAAAATGGAAGTTTTTACCTGCCTGTGTTTGCATCATTTTTTACCTGTATTGTTTAGAAATTTGACGTTTTTACTTGCTTGTGACTCTTTCATTTTACCTGTAGAATGTGGGCTTTACAGTTCAAAATCAGTTGTTTTTTCAAATTGCCTGTGACAAGCTGGTTTTCCCTCCTAGTTTCTCACTTGATCTGTGCTCATACCTGTGTGTAAAGCAATTCACCCCCAACTCCCATTCTGTCTTAGCGAGTGAAACTGTATTAACCCTCCCTTCCCCCTTAGCAAAAGAGATATTATGCATCAGAGACTGAACAAAGGGTGCTCTGAGACAGCAGTAATCTGCTGTGAGTTTTAAGCTGTTTTTCTTAGGTCTTGTACTCTTGCTTTTTGGTTAGGAGAGTGAGTAAAGTTTTGGACAAAAAGTATTGTTAGAGGGCAGAGTTTGTTGCGCTCTTACCTGAGAACTCCAGAGTGTGAATTGAGGAGCAACATCCAGCCCCTGGGCCAGCAAGCATTGCCTAAGGTCACAGGGACCTTATGTAGGCTGCTATTGGATGCTACATGTGTTCACTGATAGGTTGTTGTATCTGGTGTTTCTAGTGGATTAGGATTAGTGTTCTCATTGGTTGAGTATTTGAGGGTGCTGATTGGTTCCTGGGTCAGTGATTTGATTGGTATAGGGCTTAGGGTTAGTGATCCTGATTGGTGGATAGATTTAGGGTTTCGGATTGATTCCTGGGGCTGGGCTTTCTATTGGATGTAGGGTTTAGGGTTTCCTGCATGATTGGCTGCTGGGACTAGGGTTGTGACCAGGACTTTGGTTAGGCTTTCTATTAGACCTAGGACTTCGTGCCTGATTGGATGCTGGGACTAGGGCTGTGATTGGCAGCAAGGGTCTGCTGTCCCATTGGTTCTAGGGATTAAGGCTAGTGTTGTGATTGGTTAGGGCTAGGGTTCCACTTGGCCGAAGGAGTCACCTGATCACTAGGGCTATTTGAGGCCAGGGTTCAAGGCTTCTCAGCCCGGGTATCGCTGCTAAGGCAGAGATGACAAGGGAAGGTTCCTGTTTGAGCCTGTTTGAGACTGATCAGGACCAGGACCAGGAATGCTGCCCAAATGTACATACACTAACCCCTACCATACCTCATCCACAACCAGAGTAACACACTCACAGCACATGTACTCTACTCATTTACTACAAACTAACTCAAGACAAAGTCCAATGTCTCAGCGCCCACTACAAATCTCCATAAATCAAACCTATTCACCCTTCTATCCCAGCTCCCACGCATTTCCACCATCACCCACAAATAGTACACAACTCTATCCTATACAACTAACTAACCCACTCATCACAAACATAACCCAAATCCTCACAATACGTAACTATATACCATCCAGACACACACTCCCTGCTCTAATTACTCCTAAACAGACCCCTTTTTCTCACTAACAAACTTATACTCTTAACATACACTTATGCATGAAGACTTTCCTCTAGGATATTAAACTAACACCCAAAATCATATAGGCAAAAGAGGAGGTGGCCTAGCTATTGTGTTAAGACAAACATTACTTATCACTAAAGCTGAAGACATCCCCATAAAAGATTGTGAGGCCCTTTTCACCAGATGCAATCCTACGCCATGTTCCTACTGTAACTTCCTGCTCCTTTACAGAACTCCACCGAGCAATGTGACATTCCCAGACACACTTTTAGACACAGTCTCAAACCTGATAACACTACACTCTAACCTGTGCTTTCTGGGTGACCTCACTAATTGGTTTGACAAACCCAATGTGCCCTATCAGTAAACAATCATAACTCGCCTAGATGCACTGAACCTGCATCAGAATGTCCACAAACACACACACATCGCTGGACACATCCTAGATGCTATTTTTGCTAATACAGAACTAGTTACCTTTCAAACAATGACTACGGTCACATGGCCATACCACCATTTGCTGGCTTTAGAAGATAAAACAACACAAAGCGACACCACTAAAACCACCTTACATGCATCCACCTATCGACCGTGGAACAAACTCAATTTGGAACACTTAGAAAGACAACTCACATCCAGTACAGATCTAGACACAATAAATTCAGTTAAAAAATATATGAGTGGCTACAAGAAGCTTTTGATATCCAAATACTACTAAAAATGACACAACAGAAGAAAAGAAAACAAGCACCTTGGAGAAATACAGAGATAAAACAACAAATTAGAAAGCTGCAATCTGGCTGGCTCATAACAAACACCAATCAAGACAAACTTCGCCTTCAGAAAATTTACAGATTATAGAAGTAAGCTTTAAAAAAAGCTAAGAAGAGGTACGATTCAGACAGAGTTCAAAATGCTAATTGTGCAAATAAAGAATTCTATAAAATTCTCAATAAATTTCGTAAACCAGATTGTCTAGAAGGAGCTCATCCCGCTACTCATGATTTCACAGACAAACTATCAAATCATTACATGACCAAAGCAAACACATTGGACTCATACTTATAACAAAGACAAAGCACCAGCACCAACACTTTCTCAAAACAACAAACCAAGAATACGCTAACCCAGCCTCTCTGTTCCTTCTGACACATTTCACACAATGAATTTAAGGACCTGGTCAAAGCAAGATGGCCTGTCAGCAGCCCTTCTGACCCGTGCCCACCACAAACCTTCAAGACAATTCTTCTAACAACCTCTGTCATCGCACCCATGCTTTTCAACATCTACATGAAGTCACTACCAGCACTGTTCAATTTCACCTCACATGCTATAACTATGCAGATGTCATGCAAATACTCCTTCATCTGGAATGCTCGAATCCATTGGAAACTCGCCAATTTTCAGTTGTCTGAGAGCCGTGGATCAATGGATGACATGGAGCCATCTCAAATTGAATGCTTCCATAACAGAAATACCCATGTGTAGTGATTGGAAAAATTATGACTTGATGATCTGGGAACACCGCCTAAAATATCAAAGGAATTAATAAACCTCAGAATGAGCATGGACTGCAAGCTATCAATGAATGCCCAAGTGGACAAACTAGCAAGATCAAGCTTAGTTTCCATTGAAACACTGCAGTGAATCGTCCCTCATTTATGCCAATATGATCTACCACAGATCACCTTGAACGACTCTTGAAAAAATAAAATGGATTCAGAAATTGGCTGCCATTCAACTCATACATATAAAGCCACAAGACCACAACTCCTCTGCTTAGAAAGCCCTGCATTGGTTATCGGTTGCCAGAAGATCCACGTTGAAGCTTCTTTGTATCACCCACAAAGCAATACATGGAATGGACCTCTCTTTATCAAGAATAAAATCACCAAACACATTTAACAAAGGAGCCTCCAGTCTAGAGTGGCACCTCACCTCAAAATCCCAATGTACAAGAAACAAAACATGGGTGGTATATCCTTCTCTGTTCAAGCAGCCAAACTATGGAACTCTTTACCCCTAACACAAGATCCATGGATAACCACCTTATCTTCAGAAAACTATTCAAGAATTAGGCAGTTTGGGTGGGAAACCTTTGAAGCCAAAACTGTGTGAAGGTCCAGAGAAGGACTCTAATATTCAAAATCCTACATCTTCTAAAAAGAAGTGGGAAACTAATAAACAAAATTCAAAAGAGGAACGTTCTCAATCCCGAGGTAGGTCTCCTCAAAAGGAGCCCTCTGAAAGGAGGTATAACCTCAGAAATAGGGATACTTTAAGAAAACCTGACAGGTATCAAGATACTGATACACGTTCCTTATGTACCTTTCAGATATTGTCACAGACATCAGAAAGAAGAGGACGGTCAGATCACAAAGCAGAACGTGTGAGGTCCAAAGACGATCAACACATTCAGAAAAATAAATCAAAACCTCAATTCACAAAAAAGAAGGTAGCAGGTCTGAAGATCAGACATGCCGAGAATACTGAGAACACAGCTCAAGAACGGAGAATGGGCTCAGACAATGCTGGACAGTGCAGCAGAAGTAACAATAGCTTGCCAGAACCTGAAGGAACTTCTGGAGATAGTGGACTTGAGTGAGTACATCACAGTAGAGACTGTAGACATCTGGGTTAGTACTCCACCAATGTTATGTGAAATAACACTCCAAATGGAGGGAGACATACCAAGAAAAGTGAAAGCACTCTTTTGGGAGAAACTTTCAAGGGGTTATGATATACTTCTAGCAGAACAAGAATGGCCACCAAAATTTGTCAGGGAGTGCCCACATGGCGAGGACATCATTATGCCAGCCTGCTCCAACCATATTCCAATTCACCTAAAAGATACTTATGCCAGGAAATGGGTGGTAGCCCAGGCCCCACCATTATACAAAAATCATGTAGGATGGGATGAGGACTCACCTCACCACAAAATACAGCTAAAAAATCAACCTACTCACAAAGGCAGTACCCAATAAAGCAAGAAGCTAAAAAGCAGGTCAGGGAGATCTTAGATCAACTTGAATACCAAGGGGTGATTGAAACATGCACCGCCTCAATGAACAATCCTTTGTTTCCTGTATCCAAACCAGACAATACATATAGTCTAGTTTTGGATTACAGACACTTGAACACTTGTTCCAAAACATGTGCAGTACAAAATGCACATAGTACAGCATTAATGAATAACATTGTGTGTAAAAAATGTAAAACCAAGTTGGACATTTCAAATGGTTTCTTTTGTCAAAACATAGCACCTGAAAGCAGCTTTCTCAATAATGGGGACCCAACGTCAATTTTGTAGACTCCCACAAGGTTTCAAAAATAGCCCAGGGTTATTCTCAGCAAGGGTAACAGAGTTACTACAAATTTATAATGATGAGGCATTGTCATATGTCGATGACATCTATCTGACAGACGATAACCTAGATAGGCACTTGAACAGGGTGAATACCATTATACTGGGCTTCGCCTCTGAGGGCTATAAATTCAACTTTAAAAATTTCATAATTGCCCATCGCAATGTCCTTTTCCTAGTATATGAACTTTCAAGTGAAGGAAAAAGCCTGGCAGCTAACTTTTTAGAAAAGTGTGCGCTGCTCCAACCTCCAAAAAAGCTGAAAAATTTACAATCGATCTTGGGTTTCTTACATTTTGGAAGAACGTACATTCTAATATTACGCAGAAAGGATTAAACCTCTCTACGAATTAATCAAACCGGATTTTTCAACAAAACATTGGACACAGGAACATACAGACATGCTGCGTTCACTCCAAGCTAACATGTTAGCAACAAATCACTTACAAACACGCGTAAATAAACGCAATTTAGTGATCCGAATAATTTCGGGTCAATGCAGATTCACCTATTTAACATTTAATGAGGAGGAAAAAGTACCAATAGCATACAAATCACATTTGTATACACAAGCAGAAATGTGCTTCACTTCAACAGAAAAGATACTGACAGCAGTTCAAACCGCTGTAGCAAAAGAAAGAGCACTAGCTCAAGGGAAACGCATTATTGTCGTGACTCCAGTACCAGCCTTAGAGGCGGTTACAAAAGCGAGCACTCCAAATGCATAAGCTTTACATCCTAGATGGATACAATGGGTTAATTCTCTTGCTGCAACAGATGTTGAATATGTTTTTGATCCTGATTTAAAAACACAAGCGTTCCTGCAATATGGACATGAATGTCCTCTGCCCACTGAAATTCTGCCTCTTGATCAGTACGAATTTATAATTTATTCTGACGGATCAGCACAACCCGCTACAGGGAGTAAGCAAGCTTACAGTGTAGCGTGCGTAATCGTTAAAGGTTGCATTCACGATGGTAACTTCTGACCAATGGTCACTGAAACTCAATCTCTAGGAGTTTGTACAGCTCAGTGATCTGAACTACAAGTATTCAAACTGGCACTTGAGAATACAGATCGCGAATTGCCCACACTTATACTGTGAGATTCCTTTTACTGTGTCCAGTCATATAATGAATATTTACAGAATTGGCTTCAAAACCGATTCAAAGATACAAAAGGTGGCACAATAAAGCATAAAACACTTTGGGAACAAGTAGTTCAGTTGAGAAACGAACTACCAAAAGCTCACGTGATACACACACTGAGTCATCAACGTGATGGCGTTCACGCTGCAGGGAATTAATTGGCTGATGAAGTCGCAAAGGGGTATGTTCAGGCAGCTTCCGTAGCTGCGATCACTCATTCAAAAACGAGAATAGACAGTGAAATATTGTTGGCTGTCAATGCTTTAAGCAAAGGCAGTGGTGCAGCATTACCAATGAAATTTCCACTCAAGTACTCCTATGTAATTGATGCGAATAACGTTCCTTTTGCTCGAATCCCTGGAGTGGGGGATAGGGTAATTCCAAACATGGAACATAGATTAGGACTGATCCTAGCAGCACATGAAGGGATAGCCTCTGCCCATGCAGGTGTTTCTGCAACAGTATCTTTACTAAACAAAGATATTGGTGGCCTGGCATTAGGAAACAGACCAAAAACTATGTTTTGGAATGTGAAATATGCCAACAGATGAAAGTCTCCACAGTGAAACGTCCTGCGCAGACACACCTGTTGATTTCAGACAAACCATTAGCTTGTGTTTACCTGGACCACTGTGGTCCCTTGCAAAGGGATGGTAACTATAATTATATAATAGTCGCAGTAGATTCATGCTCAAGGTTCCTATGGATGTGGCCTCAGCGCTCAGCTGATGCTCAAACTGTTATAAAAGATTTGCGAGTCTTTATCGGCACATACGCAATTGGCACACTACATTCTGACCAGGGTCCTGCTTTTAGCTCTTGGGCTTACAAAGAAGCCATGGCCAATTTGAGGGTAGCATTGCGGTACTCCTCTCCGTTTCATCCTGAGGGAAATTCTGTTGTGGAAAGGAAAAACCGGGACATAAAGCAGTATATAACAGCTAGAGTATTAGGTTCGGGTGATGGGTGGGTCAAGCATCTTTATGGGGTCCCACGCTCATTAAATAATTTGCCAAGAAGTTCTATGGGGGGGTCACTCTATATGAGGTCCTATTTGGGACAAGAATGTAGGTTCCTGATCTCGAATGTGAAGGCACACTGGTGGAAAATAAACCCTTTGATATCAAAGATCGTTTGGCTGTTTTACAGGATCTAAATGAACTCAGATCAAAACAAAGCAACGTGTTCCTGAAGCCAACCACCACTGGGGAAAAACCAGCAGTCCCAGCAAGGCCTGTCTGGATCCCAAAAGTTGGGGATCTATTCAGAGAGAAGATTGCAGACAAGAAGGAACTTGGACCTTCTTGCAGACAACCAGTAGCTGCCCTAGCCGTCCACGGAACAAGAACAGTACTTCTGCCGCCCCTTGCTGGAAAAAAGGAGAAAAGATTTGTGTCAATCGACCTCATCAAACCACACTATGTGGCTGATACTAAATAGTAGGCCTCGTGGACTCCGACCTAGTAGTAGACGCCCTCCTCTTGCTACTATCCAAGAGGTTCAGACTGAAAAACTCATAACCATTGAGAATTCAGCAGTAAGAGATGTAGGACTAAGCAACAATGCTAAGGAACTCATCCCTCTTGAAACTCAAGTAACAGTTCGTCCAGATACACCTATCTACACAAACGTAACATGTGATCAACTGGTTCCAGCGATTTCGACGAATCCTGATGCAATTCCAACAATTGACCAAACTGCTTCTGGCTACTTCATTAACTTTGATACGTTTTCTGAGGATCCAAGTGAGCCAGCCCTAAAAACTTTCAAACAAGTACAATACTTATTTCAATTTCTGAAAAAACTTATCTGGTTTCCCCATGGATTGAACTATGGAGTTTTTCTAGAATATTTTTCTTTCTGCTTTGGCTAGCTTTGATAATGACTCTTAGCGTGCTTATGAATGGCAGATACATTTGTATGGACACTGAAAGTAAAAATGTGAACTTACTGTTAAAGCCACTCAAATCTTCCCATCGTGAAGCAAGAGACTTGTTAGCAGTGAACATCACTGCCGTTCCTATACAGGATTGTATAGTTTGGGCCAAAACCGATTTCGACATATTCGGCCCGACTGAACTTTTGAAGATTCCACATTTATTTAAAATTTCATTAAGTGACTATTACCTCCAGTACCTATTCTGATGATTGGGACTTTGAGACTGTTAATAACATGATGTCTGATCTAGAAAGGTCTGCTGCATTCTCTAACAATGAAAACTTAGAGGGTTCATCAGACTACGAACAGCTTTTTTGTTACAACCACTATGTTCATCATTTCTTGCATAGATCTGCAACACCTAGAAATGTATTTATGTTTAACCAATGGGAACATTGTCCTACACTACCAAAGGGTAGTTCAAAAACGTTTGCAAATAAGTTTCCGTATTTTTCAGGGTACAATACATCTGATCCAGAATTTTTTTTCTATAGAAATGTGAACAAAACAGGACAGAAAAATTATGTTAACTAATACGAAACAGATTTATTCTGCAGCCCTTATTGCCCAACTGTCTAGAAAGAGGATTTGACTTTTGGAAAGACACAATCATCACAAAATCTGTCTGGGTTTCTAAAGATTGGCAAGTGCAGGGGAAAGAAGCTTTGTTTAGAGCCTGTATCATCCCACAGCAAATAATGTTTTTGAATGACACTGTGCAACAAACGTCTTGCCTTGGATTAGCCAAGATCAAAGACATGAACACACCTTCTGTACCAACACCTGCAAGTAATAACACTACACAGGGAGCGATCACAGTAGACACAATACTACAAAACAACAGATCAGATCCTGATTGGGAAAAATGGTTGCTCTGGCCCACAGACACAAACAGCTGTCAAGAAAGATTCCTGAATAGAATACAGGGTTTACTATCCATAGGCCAGACCCACGTTATGTTCAATGACAGCATCCGGGGGTAGTAACAACATACAGTGTAGGAAAATTGTGCCTCGACTGGTTACAAAAATCTACACTCGAGGATGTAAAACAACACCTCTCTTTACTTAAAGAAGACGCATTCCTTAGGGATTTCTTGCTAGGACCGAGACAACCGCGGCAAAAACGTTTCATATATGCCAGCATTTATGCTGCTTATAATAAAATATGGAAGGTTTCACAGGCAGAGGCCGCAGAAAGAATACGTGACCTTGATCGTATTAACTTAGAGTAATCTCTCTCTGTGGTCTACAATTGATTAACAACTTTGTCATCCAGAATATATTCACTGGACAACATTGTATACTCTGTTATTGACATACTGGAACAAGATTTAGCCATGTTACAACAAGGCCAATCTCAGTTACGTTCTATTATCTTATTAGGCTGGACGCTGCAATCCTTGCGTGCAGGCTATGTGCCTTGGCGTTTTAGCAACATGTCGTCGCTGTTTTCAGAATACAATCTCATGGTTAAACAGATCAAACTGGCACAAAGGGAGCAAAGTATACAGTGCTGAGCATTGAAAAACTGGAAAAATTACCATTTACGGTAGCAGAAAACCAGCTTCAGAGTGGCTTATCCATGGCAAAATAACTCTGCCTGTCACTACTTTTCATTTTCAGTATTGCCTCAAACAAATGCAAGCAGGCAAATATGAAAGGTTGGGTAAAGAATACATCCTGGGTTTTACCTTATGAATACAGATGTTGGAGTGGGGTTCGTGAAGTGTTTCTAAGCGGTACACACTGTGAAAATGCACTGAGCGGATCTCTTATATGTGAGGACATTTCTTCACACGGGGCTTGTAATGTTTCTGTGGCAAACTTGTCCTGCCACCTGCAGGGTGCACCACCTGCTGTGATTAATCAAGCATTTGGCCAACTTTCTAACAGGAGTTACCTCATGTTGAATGATCAAAGTTGCTGTGGCATGTTGCCAGAAATCCCATATCTGGTAACGGTTAGCTCCAGGGTTACTTGTTGTATGCAAGTATTGTTCCCCCAAATAGACACAGTCAGGGAGTCGCCTCTAAGGCCTTCATTGAATGTTTCCTTTATAGGTTTTGATACTTTAAGCAGAATGAAAGCCATGCTTTTGTAACAGACCGTGCCTTTGACCTTGGCCAAAGAAACCTATGATCTACAAATTGAAGGGACTTCAGCTGAGATACAGGCTCTAATTCGTACAAACTGCCCTATACATTTTGTAGAATTTATGGGACGTATCTTAAACATATCTGATACGAGCAGGGTTGTACATGTATTTAAGACCATATGTTCAGGACTGTTAGCACCTTTCCCGGCAGTCCTCGGAATCATTCCAAACTGCATTCGGTGCTTGGTGGTCTGCCATTAGTTCTAGCACTCATTGGAGGAATCCTGTTTCTATTCCTACTGCTATGCTATGGCAAGCCTATCCACCGGCATCACTCCCAGCAACTTGGAGAAAGCTCTCCTAGAACGGAAGTGCCGTGAGCGCATAGTGCAACTTTTGGGCATACCTCGCCTACGGGAACTTAATACAACATGGTTTCTGTCATTTAGACCAATTTGGCAAGATTGCATCTTACCTGTTCTACGCTGACTGCTTTGCGGTGAAACATGCGTGCTAGACATATGCCTAACACTCCCATCAGTCATGCCAAGGGATATCGATACTCTGCTGGACCGGATAACGGCCCATGCTCTGTGTTGTCCCCAGAGGCTACCAATCCTGATGACGGCATTCGCTGAGATCTCACAGACGATTCCTGCTGCTGCTGAGGTACGAGATGGGTCAACAGGCACACAGGTAACAACGGACGCGAACATTGCTGCGGCATCCCATGCTGAAGGCGATGCTTCACATTTCTGTGCAGTTAACCTTCTAAATGATGTGTTCCAATGTCACCAACATCGGTAGATGATCTTTTGTCTACAAGATTTGATGATTTCATGTTTTCTCCAGACCCATACACTGACTTTGATTTGGCTCACAGTGTACCAGGAAAGCAATGAATTTGACCTCCATATTTTCATAACAGAACAAAACTTAGAACTCTTCCTAAAATTGACATTTTTTTTTCTAAATTTGAAAATACATGGCAATTCAATCTGCTTACAGTAGAACTATTCATATAATACAGACTTCTTTGAATACTTCCAGGGTCACATTGTCACCTTTTTTACCACAATTTCATTTAGTACCATGTTATGAAATGGCTTTGATTTTTTAAATACTTGTCGACCATTTCGTCATATGTATATATTTCTATTCATTCATATTGCATTTATTTCCGATATATGCTTAGAATAAAAAACTGCTTTAAAATGTACAGTACCTTTGCATTACATGTTTTAGAAAAGTTTTTACAACTTATTTTAGTATGCTTTTAAAAAATGTTGTTAGCGACATTTGGTACTCAGTTTAATGTTTAGCATTTTATGTTTAGCATTTAGTATTAACGTTCATTCAAAAGTGGAGTGGGTGTTGTATTCCGCTTTAGGTGTCCGTATATAGGTTTTAATGTAACATGTCCTTATATAGCCATAATTCGCATGCCCTTATAAAAGCATAAGATCCCATTCCTTATTTAGGCATTAGCCATGCTAGGCATGGTCACCTACATCCGTCCACCCCAACGTCACAGCGAGTTGTTAGAAACCAGACATAAAAGCTCTTGGGAGTTCCCCTAGCACAGGATTATTGATTTCTACAAGAACTCATTTATTATGCATGAATCGCTATTCCTTAAGGTCTCATTCCTGACGTCTTCTTCTGCCCGACTTTACGTCAATGCTAACATTCCAAGGCACCTACCAGGTATAAATATACCTTCCCTTGCCCAAGCAAGTAGGAGGAGACCTCGACTTTAGAGGAGCCCGTGTCCCGGCCTGGCGCACTGACAAGACACGCTGTCATCCCTGCTTGCAGAGAATCCAGCTTTCAGTGTTCTGACTCCCTTCGCAGGATGTTAGATTTTGAGACCCGGAAAGAGATTCCCACCTCTCTAATTCTCAAGGTATGGAGTTGAATAGAACCTAGAGGGAGTCTTGACATACCAGACTTGGCATACAAATCTATAGCATACAGCACCTACTTCCTACATTGTACTACACTTAGGTTAGTTACACTGGGGTAGAACTAGTTAGAGAAGCATCTTATGAGTACTCACATTTTTAGCTTATGTTATTTATGTATATGAATTTATGTGTCATAGCTAAAAGATAATGCTAGCGCAGTATTATTTCTTTCTACTGCTTACGCTGTACATAATATATCTTGCATACTGTCTTGTGATAGTAACAGCTCATATCTCTTACACGAGAAACAAGACTGTTCAATAAATCCTTTTGTTGAAACGCCCGTTTATTCTTTCTGTGTAACTCTGAAGAAACTAAGCATGCACGATTAGCTGAGTGAAACTGTGATCTGTTTTCCACGATTCTGAGAGTGTTCCTATTCTAAAGGGAAACAAAGTTGTCATATTTATGCGGTTGCCAGAAACTACTCCCTTCTTGTTTACAAGGAGTTTCTAGTGGCCTCTGAGTTAGCTGGTACAAATTAATTAGGTTTAATGTACTCAATAGGGGCATACTGACCTCAGTCCTATGCCAAATCTATAGGGTATATTATTCCAATGCGCATAGCCTAATAGGGAAATAGGAACTGCACTACAATTCTACTACTCTTTCCAATGCACTACCCTATTTCACACCGTATACCTCTATCAACATATCTTCTACCTCCACTCTCTCACTCATCCCAAACCCTATACCACTACTATGATCCCCAAAATAACTGTCTATAGACTCTTCCCTACTCTACCCCTCCTTGCATCACCTCAGACCTCTTTTACTATTCGGATCCACCAAACAAGCCTTTCTAAACCCTTCCCTCTGACTCTCCTGCCTCCACATCCCTTTTACTTATCCCAAGCCTCCTCCTACTGCTATGAGCTCAAAAGAAAAATATTCCAAATCCTTCCCTCTTCTATCCCTCCAGTATCCTTTTTCAACCCAAATAACAGACTAACATGTCCAACACTCAAAGTTAACTTAATAATTCACTATACTAATTCACCACTAATTCTTTATGGGTTTCGGAGTAGCGTGCTACTCACCGAAAAAGCAACTCTAACACCTTAACAGGGTAACAAGTGCCATATAAAGGCAGACCTTTTCCCTCTTCTATCCATCCACTATCCTTCTCAATCCAAATAACTGACTAACACATCTACCACTCAAATTACTTTCATATTTCACTATACTAATTCACCACTAATCCTTTATGGGTTACGGACCAGCATGCTATTCGCTGAAAAAGCTGCTCCACGCTTCCTCAGGGGTAGCAAGCGCTATATAAATGCAATTACAATACAATTACAATACAATAAATATTCCTTTTGTGTAAGAGGATGTCTCTTATATGAGATGCATGTTAGAGTGCAAAGCTTACATTTAAGTTGAAGTGGTAGAGGGTCAAAGATGTCAGATTTGCTTGTGAGGGGTGTTTGGTTAGGTGAGGATTGTACAGTGTTAATGGGAAAGGTAAGAGAAACTTTGGAGGCATAAGGACTCATACATTTGTTATTTATATGTATGCTATTCGGTTCTAATAATGTCTGCTTACTTTTTTCAAATGCATAGTTGGGTCCAGTTCTTAAATCCTGAAGCTATCGCCCAAACTATGCCTGCAACTCAAACTGTGTCAATTTAATTTTCACAGCATATTACCATTGGGTATTCAGGGCAACCTCATTGTTAGACCTGGCATCCTTGGTGTGGTTTCCTCCTAATGTTTTGCCTTCAGACCTCCTGTTTGTGCTGACTTTGCTTTTGCTTGGCTTAAGACTGCTAACCAGTGCTAAAGTGCTTGTGCTCTGTCCTTAAACCATGTTGGATTGGCTTATACCCAATTGTTATAGTTAATATACTTGTTAGTTTCAAGTAAAGTGGCACTACCTGTGCCCAGGGCCTGAAAGTTTAATGCCGCTAGTGGGCTTGCAGCACTGATTGTGCCACATATTTAAGTAGCACTTTAAACTTGTCTCATGCCTGCCATTGCAGCCAGTGTGTGCACATTTTTAAACTTCCATTTTGACCTGGCAAAGTAAACCTTTTGCCATGCCCAAAACTTCCTTTTTAAAACATATTTTGCCCCTAGGGTAGGCCCTGGACAGCCCAGGGGCAGGGTGCATTGTATGGCCTGGAAGTGAAAAACTCTTGAATTTGTTTTTCAATAATGCAAGGCCTACCTCTCCCACATGTCTTTAGGGCATATGTGTTCGCCACATGTGCACACTTATCTTTTTGTGGGGTGCATCAGGGGGGCCTCGGAATTTCATTCACAATTTGTGATTACCAATTTGGTAATTGCAATTTGCTGATGCAATTCCTATTCATTCCTATGGGCCTATGAATGGGGTGACATTACCTAATAGTGATTCGCAATTTGCTCTTAAACTGGGAAGTGGGCAGCCGGGTGAAAATCTCAGGCCGGATCAATATCCTATGATTCTGGCCAAACCACTAATGTCTCCATGACTAATAAATGAATATGACCTTGTGTAATATGAGCTGTGCTCATGTTAAGCGCTACAACAGTTTCGTTCTATATAAAACTCCCAAAAAACAGAGGACGTAGTTAAATGAAGTCAATATGAAACAACGGGGTGACCCAGTTATGTGCAGAACCTGGGGATTAGTACATTAAGTGAACAGTGGTTCTGCCACAAAAAAATTTGAAAAGAGAAAATTCTTATTGGTATCCCTCTAAAAAGATGGAATTTCAATTAATGATAAACATAAGAGTCCGTCCAAACCAAAATAACTATACCATAAACTACTCAAAAAGTTCAGAATATGTTCAGGGTTTTTATGAAATAATCATAAATGAATCAGGACATTTATACACACACAGATATATAGCGTACAACTACACTTTTTTCACAAGTGAAAAAAACATGAAAAGTGAAAACAAAATGTGTTTACATATATATCACAACACAATTCGAACATAACCAAAAACATATATCACACTGGTACATTTAAACACAGCGTGAGATACATAGAGAGTATGATTTAACAAGACCAGGAATTTATCCTCTTATTCTGTAATGGTCTAGTTGATCTGTAACACTTGTAAGTATGCGTCAACGTTTCGTGCGAATAAAGAAACATCATCTCGGGGTCTTCCTCAGGACTAAATATAAAGTCTGTGTGTTGCCTGTGTGAGACAAAAATAGACTACTTAGAAACGGTATTTGTGTTTGCACAGTGCTTAATAAATAGCTTATAGAGGAAGGCAGCTTAAATAAAGAGAGAAAGGCATTCACCTGTCAAAAATAAATTAATGTGACCGTAAACACCAAATGTTCAATAGGCCAAACAATAGATGATAAGTCTATGGCATGCCCTTCCAGGGAGTGTACCGTAATTCGAAATGGGTATCATCTTGTCAAAGTATTTGGAAGCTTCAAAGTACGTGGCACAGTGTGCTCTCGTCAATCTGATATGTACAAATACATAATGACCCTTAGTAATTACAGCAGTAACAAAACAACTGTGTAAACAAGGTTCTTTGGAGTGAGTTAAGCGTACTAACCTCCGGCATCATGCACACAGGGTCGTCTGGTATTTAGCGTTCAAAGGATCAATGTAAATAGTTTCTGTAGGGGAAGTCCTCCTCCATACACCTCTTTCACGGAGGTCCAGGATAGTAAATATTTCCATAGACCGTCTGTAAAACAAAAAACCATCACGGGGTCTGTTTAGATTCTATTGCATCTACATTGAAAACAGCTAAGGGATCGTGTAAGTACATGGGTCTCACCTCTGGCATTGAATGCTGACGAATGTGCTTGGGGAAACGTCCTCAAGGAGTGCGAAAGCACTCTCTGTGAAGTAGCTTCCTGGGCGGAGCGTCAGCATGCAGCTGGTATCCTCGTGAGCGGAGAAGCACGTTAGGAATGCAAATTACTACGTGCATGACACGAAGGCCGTTCAGTAGGGTATTACTGCATATTCGCACACCAGACTTAAGTATAGCTCTTGTGGGCGTTTGGAAACTTGTAACTAAACTTAAGTGACACAAACAGGTTTAACATTATGTGCTCCTTGGTATCCTAACATTGGATAATTAAAAGGTGATAGCAAATCATAGTTTGTACCTATTTTATCATGAAAAATCTTTGTGTTGAAAGGTTATATCACCAATACTCAAATGGTGATCTTGGTGCCGAGGGAAATGGATTATTACTTTAAAACACATCATTGGCACTAATACACAACTCTAGTTAAAAATGTATATTACATGTTATGTGAAAGAAGTGGGCATTAAAAACCTTTTGACACATTCCATTCTATATACAAAGAATAAATGGTTATTTTACATCATTTATCCACATAGGATTAAGTTGTCCATTCAGTTACAGAGCAAACCAGCAGATAAGGAAGGCTCCATTGTGGTTCATGACAGAGAGGATTGTGTAACTTAGATTCATACACAACTACAAGCAGCTGAAAACTACCAAAAAATCACGGGAGACCCGACTAAAGAAGTGTCCAAACTCATACACAGACTTACCACACAAGGGTTGGAAGAAGTATATCTAAGCCAACTCGAATACGGGTATCTAAACCAGAAAGAACCCCGTATCCCCACCATTTACACACTCCTAAAAGTGCATAAAAATAGGGACAAACCACCAGGGAGGCCCATTGTGCCCAGATGTGGCTCTGTCTTGGAGCCCTTGTGTCGGTATGTAGATGTAAATGTAAATGTAAATGTGCAGATATTTATATAGCGCAAATCACCAACCGGTCTCTAAGCGCTTGCTTAGGGAACCCGTCCTGGTATTCCCCTGTGAGATAACCCAGCAGGGCATCCACAAGGTGAAAGCCAGGCATCCCGCCGCGAGGGGCCATTGTGGAGATTAAGCAAGATACCTTTCTGCAACCTTGGGTTTCCTAGACAAGATCATACATCCGTGATACGAAGGAAGTGATAAACTGGGTTTAGGGCTTCCCTTTTGATAAAAACAAACAACTATTGGTAACTCTAGATGTGGCCTCATTATATACGATTATTCCAAAAAGAGAAGCACTAGATGTAGCCCATGAAGTCTTGGAACGCAGAGATAGACCACATTGGGTTCCGACTGAATTTAACATTGGCTTATTAGAAGTGGCCATGACTAAGAACTTCTTCATATTTCAGAAAGACTACTTCTATCAGACTAAGGAAGTAGCCATGGGGCGCTGGCTTCACCCCAGATATACCCAATCTATACATGGACAGCTATGAGGAGAAACACATCTACAATTCCGATAACCCTTTCATAGAGAACATTACTCTATGGAAAAGGTATATCGATGATGTCCTCATGGTATGGACTGTGAACTCAGACACCCTTGAGATGTTCTGTGTCTGACTTAACGGTAGATCTAGGGGTATACAGTTAACAATGACATATAGCCATGAACAGATAAATGTATTGGATCTTGCCATTCAGAGTGAACAAAATGAATTGTATACTTCGTTGTACAGAAAACCGTTAGAAAGGAATACGTTACTGGGATACAGAAGAAACCACCCTAGGAATTTGAGGGATAATCTGCCCTACGGACAGTTCCTAAGACTTTGGAGGAACTGTACTCGTAGGGCAGATTTCTTCAAAGAATCTGGCTCTCTCCTGTTGAGATTGATGAACCGTGGCTACCTGCACAGTCTCCTTAAGGAATCAAGGAAACGGGCATGGTACTGTCATAGAGATATACTACTACAGAACAATCAAAACAGAAATATTGAGAATGAAAGGATTGTCTGTGTTTCTACTTTCAGTAAGAGAAGCAACAAAATCAAACAAATCATAAATCACAACTGGCCTCTAGTGGCAGATGAGATAGGCACCACCGATCATCCTCTTTTTGCTTTCAAAAGAGGAAGAAATATCAGGGAGTGTGTGGTCAGCTCATACCTCAAAGAGAAATCACCACCAGATACACTCTTTCTTCTAATGTTGCCACCATTACAAGGTCACTTTAGATGAGGGTGTTGTAAAGCCTGTGAGCTTACGGTGGAGCAGAAGGAATTCATGCACAATGGCAAGCAGTATAATTTACATCATCTCACGAATTGTAACACCAAGGATGTGATTTACCATATTAGGTGTCCCTGCCATGAGGTATATGTTGGTCAGACGAAGCAAAACATTAAAACAAAAATTTTACAGCACTGCTCACACATTTGCTGCAAAGTACAAGGTGCCCCACTAGTGGGACATTTCAATGAGAAACAACACTCTTGTGACAACCTAGAGTGATGGGTATTAGAAAGGATATTACCCAATCCAAGAGGGGGTGCAATGTCAGTAATCATGAACCTTTGAGAATGTAAATGGATTCATCTTTTGGACTCAGTCAATGGGGGCCTGAATGAGCTTGAGGAAATCTCTATACAAATTTCTCTCCTAAGTATGACATAGACAACACATATAAATCATGCAGTATGATGGGTGCTGTGTCACCTCTGTAAAAGCATAGCTTTGCTCTGTAACTGAATGCACAACTTAATTCCCTGGCATCATTGAAGCAACTTTGCAAGAAGCTACTTACATTGTGTGGATATCAGTAAAATGGCTACGAATACAAATATTAATCCTTATAAAATAAATATATTAATTTTAAAGCTCTCTTAAGTGGAAATTCATTTCATTTATCAAAATAGGTGGAAAGGCTAGGCATATGCCTCCCCAAAATGACTAAATACTTAAATTATTGGAATGTTCACTAATTATTTCCCGATCAGTGCATGATTAACATTCCAAGATAGCTTGTCCAAAGGCTATCCAGCAGATCTTTAAGTGACTCCCCAAATCTTCCTTTATGCCTGTGAAATCTAAAGATAAGGCAAGGGGATTAATACAAAGGGATACATTCTGGATCAGGAGAGTTAACTGCAAGTGCACAGCAAAGAACACAAAGCCAGATTACAAGCGATAAGAGGAAGGGAAGGCACGGATGTCCAACATTAGTGGGGTGGCTGATATAATGTCAAGAAGAAGCACCTAACGCTGGACCACATCTACAACACTGAGCACCCACGAACAGCAATTACTGCCAAACTCCATTTTTAATAGATACGAATAGATTAACTAACTTGGATATAAAGAAGAGATGGTTAAAAGCTATACTGAGCCTGTACTAAACAGGCTAGTAGTAAATTAAAGCAACACTATAAGACAAACTTAGCATACTCAGTGCAGTTTACACTTATAAGGTAAAATATGCATGGGATGGGGAGGGGTGATTAACTTGCAAAATAAAGCTACTGAAATGGAAGAGATTTACAGTTTTAAAAAGAGAGGAAGCTTGCCAAAAACAAAGTGTCCAGGAACAAGTCACTTGACTCATATTTAGCCTAAGATGTAATGACAAAATAGTGCCTGCCCTCAGGTAAATGCACTGGATTGTGATTAAAGGGGTCCTTATCCTACCAGCTGGACCAAGCCATAGGATTATTGCTCAACTTTGGATTTTCAGTCTCCTTGCCTATTTGAGTCTGGCCCCTTTCACTGAGACTCACAGTCCATAAGTCTTGCAGGGGGGTTTATTTTCATACCTCTATCTGTTTATAATCGAAACATTGTCCAGTGAGGACTCTGGACCTGATTTGCTTGCAGCTGTCCCGTCAGGTTAAGTCATCTCTAGACTTGACCGTTGGCCGTAGGGGAGGCAAGCTGGCTATCATAGCACGGGATGCCTTTAACTGCACATTATAATCAGTGGCTAACAACACAGTTGACTCCTCAGGGGTAGCCCTTTTCAGTCTCAAACTCTCTGCTAATACCACTTTCTCTGGTCTCCTGGTGCACTGTCCACCTGGCCCATGTGTTAATTTCCCCATGGCTCATTATCAGATTATGGAACCTTTTCTTGTTCACACAAAGTTTACTATTTTTGGTGATTTCAATATTCATTTTGAAGTTTCATCTTGTAAAGATTCACCCTCTCTGCTTGAACGTATGACAAATTCTGGATTTTCTCAGTCGGTAAAATCTACTACCCACTCAGCAGGTCATACCTTGGATGGTATTTTTAACAATAACCTCGATTTGACTATCGATAATGTATGCCTCCTTAGTTGGGTAGATCATCAGATGATCTCATTTATGCTTCACTTCTCGCAATCAGTGACAAGTGTGGGTCCTGTTTCACCCAAATTCATATCCTTCAGGAACCGTGGTAAGATCACCTCAGAAGGCCTGGAACTGGTTCTTAATACTCTGACAGCTAGATCTGACTATTCTTTTGCTCATACTGCAGAAGGTTTTCAAGATTGGGTTAATGCAGCTCAAGACATAGTAGCCCCATTGAAAGGTAAAATGTTCACTAGAAGTAAACCTACAGCGCAATGGTTCTCAGAAGAACTTAAAAGTGTAAGACAGCAATGCTGCAGGCAAGAGCGGAAATGGCAGGCAAACTTAGCACCTGCTGATAAAGAGAAGCACAAGGCCCTCTTAATCCGCTACAAACAAGCCATAGGGGAAGCTAAAGCATCCTTCTCTACTAAGAAAATTAGGTCAGTAAGTGATTCCTCTAAGCAACTTTTCAAAGTAGTGGATGAGTTGTCTAATCCGCCTATTCAATGCTCAGTAAACTCATCGCATGACTTCTTCAATAAATGAGCACTTTGCTTTCCTGATAAAATTCATAATATATATTCTGAATTCAACTCACCTCTGGTAAGTGACTCTCTACTTGAGAATCATATCACCTCTTCACTGCTTTTTGATTTCCCCTATCCCTCTTCAACAACTAAGGACTTATTGCTGAGCATAAAATTGGTCTCTCCCTCCGGTTCTTGTTTGCCGAAAACACGAAAGTTGGCCCATGACTGTATTGCAGATTTTCTGCAATTAGGAATATTCCCTACTACATGGAAGGAAGTTATTATTACTGCCGTACAGAAGAAACCAAATACTGTTCCTGATGATCTGAAAAACGCTTGCTCCATATCTTAATTGCCTACCCCTGCCAAGATTGTAGAGAAATATATTAATCAGCTAGTCAAGTTTAGTGATACCCAGGGCCGGCTGTAGAGCTGGTGGAGCCCAGTGCGACAATGTTTGTTGGTGCCCCCCAGTGATCACCTCCACCACGGATCCCCTAAGCACCACCCTTTAACAGTGCCCAAGTCTCCATAACCACTCTCTCAGATGCATATATAGCACACTCTCTCAGATACATATATAGCACCACTCATACCAGTGTAGGGTGTCAGAGCACTTTGCATCACACACACATTACACAAAGACAATCAATCATACGTGTGTAACTCAATGTATAGGTTAAATATGACAGAGGACTACAAGGTGTAGGAACCACAAGTCATCCATACTGGCAGGCAGAATAGTTTAATAGTGCTTGGTCTGGAGAAGCTCAAACTCAGAATTTTAAATTAACACCGTAATTGGGGGTTCTCTTTAATAATGAGAATAGATTTCTGCCTAAATTAATTCTTTCTGCAACATTAATCTTTACTCAAATGTATACTTTCCAGGGTGCATGAGTTCTTTGATAAAAGTTAATAGTTCAGTACAATTGCAAAGTGTATAGAAAGTAAATAGGTCAATGAGTGACTGCTTTTAAAAGAGGCATCATTTTGTTTCTTGCAATTTATAAATTCAAATCCTATATTAGGATTGTAACCTATAAATTGCAAGTAACAAAATGATGTCTCTTTTAAAACGACCTATTTACATTCTATGCACTATGTAATCTGCTGAATACTTGTTTTCGGCAAAACAGGCATATTAACCCTCTGCGCTACTTTATAGTGGGTCAAAACCCCAATTAAACAAAACTCTGACCTCTCTTCAGGAAGAACATTAATCACAGGATTTATCCTGACATATTTTTGTTACCCAGAAATTGCTGGAGGAAAGGAGCAGAGCAGCAGCAGGGGCTTCAAAATAACAATAAACTTGCAAACACGGCGTCCCCTGGAAGACAGCACCTGGTGCGGTGGCACCGGTCGCACCACACTAGAGCCGGCCCTGTTGACACCCATGATATCCTTGACCCATCTCAGTATGGGTTTAGGAGCGGCCACAGCACAGACAGTGCTTATGGTGGCAGCAGACTGTATCTGGCACCAGGTTGATCAGGGCAGTGCGGCTGTCTTGGTGATGCTTGACTTATTCACAGCATTTAATACCCTCTAAAAAGGTGAAAAACTTTGGAGTAATAGTGGATGAGAAACTTGCCTTTGGTGCCCAAGAAAATGCGGTAACATCAACAACAGTGCATGTTCTTAGAACATTCAAGAAGGTATTGCTGTTCGTACCTCCTGGGAGCCGGCAAACAGTGGTCACAGCACTGGTCATGTCGGGGCTTGATTATTGTAACAGCCTCCATTTAAATATCCAACAAAGACTCCTGCATAAACTCCAGCTGCTACAAAATGCAGTGGCCAGATTACTTACGGGCACCTCTAGGTTTTCCCCAATATCCAAGATATTAAAAAACTGCACTGGGTCCCGGTGAGGAATCAAGTGAATTTTAAATCTCTTTGCATGGTTTTTAAAGCGCTCCAAGGCATAGGACTAGATCATTTAAGACGCCAGTTTCAATGGTATACACCGACAAGAAACCTTTGTTCACTGGGAGCTAAGCTGGTCGTAGTCTCACCTACAAAAAAAGCATAGTGGGGTGGTAGACGTTTTTCTTTATGTGCAGTAAAAGCTTTGAATGACCTGCCATTCCGCTTGAGAAATGCCACCAATGTTTTAGCATTCAGGAAGGGGTTAAAGACATGGCTTTTTGATAAATAAACTCTCTCTTCCATCTCTGCTTAAAGGAGAAGTAACTAGCGCCAGGACACAGGTAACAGTTGCGCTTTAAAAATGTCCATAACATAACGCACACCACAGATCCTGCCAATTTACCACCTACTGCACTGGACTCAAAGTAAATGTCTAACAATATACTTCTGCCTTATTTCCCAAAAATATTGGAAGAGCTTGAAACAAGCCCAATACTGATAGTAACAGCTGTAAAAAAACAAAAAAACATAGTGACAGGACTCCTACCAAGATAGGAAATTCACTGGAGCTGGCAAACATCACCAGTAGGTGTGACTGTGTGGTAGATTATAGCAATAGAAGTAGGAGTCTTCACATATAAACTTGCCTTCTACATCTGTGTTTAGTGGGCAGCGGTAAAGGCAGTCAGGGTACCTTGGACTGGATTTGCTCACATTGAGGGTCTGCATAGCCATCTCTTAAGGGAATTTTCACTTTGCGGCCTCATATTTAGTCTGGCACTCCTTCATAGCACTTGCTTTTGGTTCTTAGGGCTTGGAAGGAGACCCCCTTCAAACCACTGGCTTGGGTAGATCATAAATTATTGGACCTTTATCAGTGCTAAATTTGAGCCAGTGTTTCCGATGCTCGGGACCATCAGTTAATTGTCACCCCCGGTGCGTGTGACAGATCAGAAGGTTGCGCTGTCTGGCTAATTTAGAGATGGCCATAACAACAGTTAATTATTAATTTAATATATATTAAAGATGACTATTACCTGACGTCCAAGCCATTCTTATAGCTTTGGGACCCTGAAATAGTCTGAATTGTCACACTTAAAGTAGTGTGATGGTTAGTAGTTGATTTGTTGCTATCATTAGCAGCATGCCAGGGATAATGCCACCTGACAATTGTCCAGCACTTATTTATTTTTTTCAAATTAAGCACTGAGTCCTTAATACTCAGGGGCATATTTACAAGGGCCATTGGAGCATCAATTTTTCTGATGCTCCAGTGGCACAATGCCCAGCCCCATAACTACAAGGTGGCGCTAAGCCACTTTGTGTGGCTTAATTCCACCTTTTAAATATTGCCATCCTCGACGCAGTTTTCTACAGCAAAGGGAAGTGCAATGGGTGTTCCCAGGCAACACCAATTGCTTTTTGACAATGCCCTGGATTTACAAGGACCTGTAAATCTGGAGCAGCACCAAAAACGAATGCTTTGAAAAGCAGGTGTTAGAGCGGCCCAACAAGGAGAAATACTTTTATTTCTTCTCGGTTTTTCTCTTTCTATGTGTGCTGCTTTTGGAAGCACACATAGAAGTAGCAAAACGCCATTAATGATTGTTTTTGTGTAGGAAACACAATCATCCCTGCAATACAGGCACCCATGCACCGGTGTGCAAGAGTGCCTGTGCTGGCGCAAGGCAGCTTTTTTAGTTCCGGAGCAAGGGAAAACACATGGGGGCACTGTATTCTTGTAAATTCGGCACATCCCTACATTATTTCAAATGATGCAGCGTGAACCAGCTAAATTGCTCACAGCGCATACATTTTCGTTGTAAATATTCCCTTCTGTTCCTTGAAATTACCCGTCCTGCCAGGAGTTGGGTGAGTTGTGGTCTTTGTCAATCAGGGGCCGTAATACAAAAGGTGGCCTGGGACGCAACTGGTGTTTGCGCCCGCTTTGCGAGCCCCCGGGGCACTGGCCCCTTCTATAATACCGATAGCGCTAGCGCACTCAAAGCGCCAGCGCTACCTTCGGAGGGTGTTTCCTCATTTGCACACTGGTGTGCCCTATGCAAATGAGGGAATTCCTTTGACTCTGCGCCTGCTCTTTATTACACGTTACAGTACAAAGAGAGGTGGTCACAGTGGAAATGTATTAATCATTAGAAACAACATCACCTTTCATGATAAAATATTGTTGCTTAATTATATTTCAAAACATTTATATTTGTGTTTTGATAGGCAAAAGTATCTGCATATTCATGCTCGCGTGCTCAAAAGGGAAAGGAAAGAAGTGCTCGGTAATGTGCTCTGGTGAGGGTTGTCAGAAAGGGAAAGGCAATGTGCAATATTTACATCATAAATAGATAATAGCCTGTCCAGCCACATTCAGTGCTGCATTTGTACAAGAAAACAAAGTATTCCAAAGACACAGTAAATTAATTGCTGCAGTCTGTACTTGAAAACATATGAGACTGTTGATGTTTCGACCCCAATGGTCTGTGGAGGGAAGTTAGATCTTTAAGGTAGGGTCTTCATCAGGACGTGTGGAGACACTGAAGGATGGTTTAAAATGTATTGGCCACGTTATTGCAGGTGATGTAGACCATAATTACAAAATATTAAACAAAGTAAGGCAATGTATTATAACCTTGATTCCATCCAGAAGAATCAGCTTCTCCATATTACAGACACAGTCGCAGAGTCAAAGAAGCCCTCAGAAGGAGCACTGACAGTGCGTCATTTAAAAGGTGGCGCACTGTCAGTGCACCCCCAGAGAGCAGCCCTCTTCAGCGGGTAAAGGGGGTCCCGTTGACCCCCCAGACATCCCCTTGCAGGCGGGTGCAGTCACTGGCTGCACCTGTCTGCAAGGGGATCTCTAATCCCCTTGAAAGTGTAGGCGGATGCACAGTGAAAACACAGAGCAGCTGCTCCATGTTCTCACATTAATGCACTGCATGGAGATCATTGGCATTGTTTGCGTCCGGCGCACCTTTTGAAAGGTGTGCCGGGCACAAACAATGTCACTGCGTAATACGGCCCCAGGGCTCCTTACTTACATGGTATTCTACATGGATTGGTATTGCACCTGCCCTTTTGTCTAAGGTGATGTTCTATTTTAATCAGGACCAGATTAACTATCCGTATAACTTTTTCATTTCTCTTCTGCAGGAAGTAGCCGATTAGGCATTTTCTGGATGTAACCATGGCGGCACAGGTCTCACTAAACTCTCCACAACCCTTGTGGTCAATGTTGCTGTCTTTGAATGAAGGAGTAAGGTTTCAAGTTCCTTGCTGAGTCGCTGGATGCATTTTGGGCCCATGACTCAAGAGCTACTCTTTCCACAGCATGGCTTGTAGTGGAAGGTGGGGCTCTAACTGTGGGTCGGCTACCTCATTGGGCAGTGAAGCACTTGGATTCTCCAACTACATCAATGATACCTGTTGCACTACTACGTGTCTCCCTTTTCATTTGTCTCCCACGATCGGTTGAACGTAGGGTCCCTCCTTTCCCAACTTTTCCTGCTGCCCTGCATTGTATAACATTTTTTAAATTTAGGAGCTTATTTATGAGCCCATGGCTCTGCCGTTGCATCACTTTTTGTGACGGTGCGGCAGTGTTAAAAATGTGCCATATTTACAAAGTGACTCATCTAAGCAGATGCGTCACTTTGTAAAGCCCTGCGCTACACTATACCGGCGGCAAGTATAACGCATGCAGGGTGGGCATTCCCCCGCAAAAAAGGGTCATAGAAGTGGCGCAGTGAAATCCATGAGATTATACTACGCCACTTCTAGAAAGCCATTGCGTCAAAATCTTACGCCTGCCTCACAGCACGTGTATTTAACATGGGACTTCCCATGTGTAATGGCCCATTTCTGGACTAGAGTCACTTTTGCGACAATACATTATTGCTGCGCCTACAAATAGGTCAGAAATACTGACGTATCTGTAAATCCTTGCGACATGGAGCGCCGTACAGTCAATACGGCGCATCCATGGTGCCACAAGGAGGGCGCACTGAAAATTGTCGCATCACTGGTCTCCCCAGTGATGCGACACTTTTAATAAATTAGGCCCTTCGTTTAAGGTAAGTTGCAGTGGTAGTGCCTGACGAAGATTGCGCACCTTTGTAAGTACTGGTAAGAGGAAGGGTGATACGTGCAATGTAAATGGCGTATTATCTAGATATAAATGTAAACTCATTTTACAGTACAGTTATTTTTGTTTATATTCCACAAACATATGCTCCTTTCTTTGGGGTGCTTTATAAAAGGCCATATAAATAAATACACCATTACTGTTGCGCTGGTCGGCTCGTGGCACACTAACAGCGCGGCAAAATCTTTCCTGGCCTTGAAAGAAAGAAAAGTGCTTTTTATTCTGCCGTTCGACTCAAGTCATCGGGCTTTGTTTTGCCAGCAGGTGTCAGTGTTTCCATGGATATAATCATAAGGGGTCATGGCAGTAAACTTTTTCCGGCAGAGACCAGAATCAACGAGAGCCTTAAAGATGTACACGAAAATAAAAATAATCACAGGGTGTAAAGGATAGGTAGAAGGTACAAACGCAACAGCACATGATGAAGTACTGCTCGGGGCCGGCCGATCTTACAAAGAAGAAACCTTGACAAACAATAAAAGAAAATGACTAACGTGTGCTTAGCAAAAAGACCGAAAGAAAGGATAGAGTGTATGGGTAAAGTCATATAATAGAGGAATTAAAGTAGAGTGAGGCTGAGGCTGCAGAGTAATTCCGCACAGTTGCATTCAGCCGGAAGCGCTCCCTCTGGAATAACTTTTATTGTTTTATCACCCTTTGTATACTTACGGCACCTTTAGCAGCAGTAAACTGCAGCTAAAACGGCGATAATGGGCTTGATAATATGCTCTATGGAATTCCATTTGAAGCCCATGTTAAATGTGAAGGAAGTCTAACATGGGCTTCAATTGGAATTCCATAGAGCATATTATCAAGCCCATTATCGCCGTTTTAGCGGCAGTTTTCTGGCGCTAAAGCGGCGATAATTTTATCGCCTGGCTTGTTAATATGCCCCATTATTACCAGGAGCGCTGAATTAGATAACGAAGGGGCATATTTACAAGCAGGCGATAAAAAATGATCGCCGCTTTTGCGGCCGTTTTCAGCCGAAAAACGGCGATAATTGTATCGCCTAATTAGCAAGGCCACGCTAACGCGTGAAACCTTGCTTTAGCGTCAGGATTCCTAACGCCCAGCCTTGCATCTCTAATGAGATGCAAAGTGGGCGTTCCTGACCTAACATGACAGGAGAAATGTCGCTAAGCGACATTTCTCCGATCAACAAGCCCCATGCTATGAAGCATAGCGTCAGGAAAAGTAGCGATAACCCCTGTTATCGCTACTTTCCTTACGCCTGCTTCAGGACTGATTTAGCCATGATATCCTATGGAAGGTGGATATCCTAGCTAAGTTTGTGAGTCCCTATCAGCAAGCTAACGCCACATTGCGTGAGATTATCGCTGGGTTTCCAGCGATAATCTCACGTTAGGCAGTTAGCTTGAGGATTTTTATCGCTGAGGAGATAAGCGTTGCTAATAGCACGCTATCTCAGCGATAAAAATCCACGTTACCTGGCGATAATTATCCTCACGCTAAGAGCGCTGAGCGATAATTATCGCCGGGTGTTGCTGATATGCCCCGAAGGGTCGTATAAAACATAGGGGCATATTATCAAGAAACGGCGTTAAAATTATCGCCGCTTTTGCTGCAGAAAACTGCCGCTAAAGCGGCGATAATGGGCTTGATAATATGCCTTTTTTGAATTCCATATAGAAGCCCATGTTCTGGGGTCAACATGGGCTTCTATGGGAATTCTCTGCGGCATATTATCAAGCCGATTATCGCCGCTTTAGCGGCAGTTTTCTGCCGCTAAACCGGCGATAATTTTAACGCCGTCCTTGATAATATGCCCCTACCGTACTTTACAAAACAGTTTTCACCTATAACAAAGTGGCCCTTTTCCAGTGAAATTCCAGTCGTATTTATTGCTTCATCCAAATTGTACTCATTTTATCATACTCGGAAGGATGAAAAGATTAGTAGACCGTCCATAATTCGGCTGCCGGATGCACACTCATTTCTAGAAGGGAAGCTGTGGTGTTACCACACGTCTGAATCCATCAGACAGAGGGCAATCCTGCATCTGTAGGGGTATATGTACAAAGAAGTGGCGGAGTGAAGCGTTGGCCGTCATGGCTTAACGCTTCACTCCGCCACTTCAGAAACGCAAGGCTGCACCACATGTACAAGAAAATGGTGCAGCCTTGCGTCTACCCCTGCGCTGGCGCAACACTTAGCTGCCTACACCAACGCAGGCATCCAAGGGTGTCTGCGTGCAGGGAAAGATTGTTTATGTGTAGGAAGGTGTCATCCTGCACATAAACAATTGTTAAATGCCGTTTTCTCACTTCTATGTGTGCTGCTTAATGCAGCACACATGGAATTTACAAAATGTCATTTTTCAAAAGATTGTTTATGTGCAGGAAGGGTCACCTTCCTACACATAAACAATCCAAGGCGTTTTTTGCTTTTTCTATGTGTGCTGCACAAGGCAGCACACATGGAAAAAGCAAAAACGATGGGGAAGTAAAGCATTCCTCCTTGTTTTGCCAAATTAAGACCAGGTTTTCCCTGGTCTTAATTTTGGCACTACCTCCTATTTACGTCATCTTTGTAAATAAGGGGCAGCGTCAAAATCAATAGGTGTTACAATGGAACGCCCACCGCATCACCCTCTGCCCACCCCTTTCACGCTAAGCATAAATGAAAGGGGGCCTTATTTACAAGGCAGCGTTAAGCTACATTAAGTGGCTTAACGCTGCCTTGTAAATAAGGGGAAGCCCCTATCGCCACACGAATGTCCTAAAAAGTGATGTTCCTGTGGCGATAGGGGCTTGTACATATACCTCATAGTGCCTACAAATGCTCTCAAGACCAGGTACAAAAAAGCAACTAGCCTGTCCACTCCTCTACACAGGAGGTAACCTGTCAACCACATAAAAAAACATGAAACAAGAGACAAGATAAAAGGTTTGTAGTTATGACCCTCTGTCCCAGAAGCAACCTTTCCTGAAATATGGACATCATATCATGCCTCATAGGTTATCAGATGCAAACTAAGGCCAAGATTCATGAAGTTTCACAACATACAGCGTAGCAAGGGAAGTTTTTGCGCTGCGTTGTGTGAAAGGAAGAGAGCAGAAATGTGTTGTATTTACAAATATACGGCACAGTGCAGCCATCTCCTTGCGTAGGCCCACATTGGGCTGCCTAGTGCCAACACAGGCACCTTGCACTTTGGCAGAAGTTTGCCTGCAGTAAGCTCAGGATAGTTTTGTGCAGAATGGGGTACCTTCCTGTACGAAAACTGTCCTTTGAGGCATATATTCAAGCATAGGTTTTGTAAGGAAAGAGGACCCTTTCAGTATGAAAACTATGCTGTAATACTTTTTCCACTTTGTAAGTATGCTGTACAGAGCACCTCACATGCAAAGCTGGAAAACTGTGGAGACATTTAAAAGTTGTTCCACTGTTACGCCTGCCTACAAATCCCTGTCCACAAATTTTAGTGATAGGGATTTGTGTCAAAATCCATGGGTGGTTGCATGGGACTACCCATGTACCACCCATGGTACACGACTTGACACAAAGTATCACATAACTCTACTTTGAGTTGCTTTAGGCAACTTTCTAACGCAGATCTTCATTTGCATTACAAAGTAAATCCCACCACAACACAATGCACTGTGCTCAAACCCGGTGCAAAAGGTAGTAAATCTAGGCCAGAATTTCTCATCATTACCTCTCCTTCAACTGACCTTCCAGAGTGGTTATCCTGTGTATGGCACTCGCCTTAGATACAGCAACTTTGATTGCTTACCTGCGTTGCATGAAAAATTAGGAAATCTGTCTCCAGCTTTTGGCTTGGTTACAGTGGTAGTGCCTGCGAAGGTGGCACACCTCTTGTGTGTACTGCTAAAAGGAAGGGAAATCCGTCTAATATAAATGGCATATAGTCTAGAATCATATGTAAACTCATTTTACGGAAGATAAATAGTTTCAAGCCAATACAGTTATTTTTTTGTTTCTGGTCCTCAAACAAATGTTCTCTTTTTTGGGGTGCTTTATAAAAGGTCATATAAATAAATATAATATCACTATTGCGCTGTGTTAGAAATGGGAATCCTGGTTGGAGGAGGTATGCACCCAGGCCAGGCAGGAACCACCACTCTAGTCAGGGTAAGCTAGATACATAAGATAACCTGTGCTCACCCTCTAGTAGCTTGGTACAGAGCAGTTAGGTTTATCCACAAAGGCAATGTGTGAGGTATTTGTCCAACAAACACACACAGTAATACAATGAATGCACCACAAAAAGACTTCACACAGGTTTAGGAAAATATGTAATATTTATCTGAGCAAAATGAGACACAAAAGACAAAAATCCAATTAGTAGAAGTCGGGATATGAATTTCTAAAGATTAAATGTAAAGATATTGCTTAGCAGTCGCTAGCAGTCAAAAGGTTACTTTAGACCACTAGGGACCAATGCAAATCAAAGGTTCCGGCCGCCACAATGGAGGGCAGACTGGCTACAGGACCCTCACAGGGCTCACTGATAAAGTACCTTGAATGGAGCAAAACGTGGACACTGAGGGCTCAATGCGTTGATCTTTTCCACACAGTTGGGTCGCTGTATCACCTCTGAGCTTCGCTGAAGTGAAGACAATGCGTCACCATTGAGCCGCACAAAGCATCATTGTCGGGCTGCGCAGTCTGTAGCACCGCTGTTTCTGGACAGCCTCTGCATTGGCATAGGATGGCGATGTGGCACAATTTCTCGCGCAGTGGATGCTGTGCATTGGTTTTGATGAAAACAGCTGCAGAACATATTTCCGAGGTCAAGAGCCTGGAGGGGGAACCTTAGGCAAAGACAGAACTCACAGAAGGCAGAGTCTAGCAGCACCAGCAGTATTGTAGGAAGTGGTTTGTATCACTGACACTTCAGAAGAACAGGAGGCAAGCCAGAAAGCCCTTGGAGATCACTTGGAGGGAAGGCAGAGTCCTTCCAGCAGAGTCAGGGAGCAGCAGGCAGCAGGGCAACATGCAGAAAAGCAGTCCTTCCAAAACGCAGTCCAGTTGAGTCCTTTAAGCTGCACAGCAGTCTTTCTCAAAGAGGTTAAGTTCAAGATACAGAGGTATCTGATGTCAGGTGGTCAGAGACCCAGTACTTATACCCAAAAGTGCCTTCGATGTAAGGGGTGACTTCAAAGGAACTCTCTGAAGTGCTCAAAGATCCCGTTCAACCTAGTCCTGTCTGCCAGGCTAACTGTGGGGGGTAAATCAGTGCTTTGTGTGGACTGGACACTACCTATTAAAGTGTCTGTCCCTCCCATTCCTCCCTTCGCAGGTAAACCCATCAGAAAGCAGATGAGTGCTCCGAATGTAGAAGAGCCTCACCTTCCTGTGTTTGTGGCTGTCTAGAGGGAATGCACAAAGTGTAGCTGTCACCCAACCCAGACGGTCATTAAAGACAGGGTGTCAGGCACAAAGAGCAGTAAGTACAGAGAAATGCCCACTTTCTAAAAGCGGCATTTCTAAAACAGTAATGTTAAATCCAACTTCACCAGTAAGGAGCATTTATCATTACCATTCCAAACATATCAAACATAAAAAAGCGTCTTCTCTCTGACCAGAAAACACAGCCTAAAAGTGTATTAAGGAATTCCCAAGGCCTATGATAGTGGTAGGTCTCACAGTAGTGAACAACAAAATAAGTTGTTTGTCACTACCAGAACATGCAAAACATAAAGGTACATGTCCTACCTTTTACTTACATAGCACCCTGCCCCTGGGGTTACTTAGGGCCTACTTTAGGGGTGACTTATATGTAATAAATGGGTTTAAGGCTTGGCAAGTAGTTTTAAAAGCCAAGTCGTTGTGGCAGTAAACTGCACACACAGGCACTGCAGTCATAGGCCTGAAACAGGTTTGAAAGGCTACTTGTGTGGGTGTCACAATTAGTGCTGCAGGACCACTATTAGTATTTGCAGTACAGGGCCTGAGTATATGGTATACCACTTTCAAGGGACTCACAAGTACAAAAAATATGCCAAACAGGTATACAGCAATGTCATCATGTTTAGGGGATTAGCACATGCACGTTAGCACTAGTTAGCAGTGGTAAAGTGCTCAGAGTCCTAAAGCCAACAAAAAGAGTTCAGGAAGAAGACGAGAAGGAAGGAGAAAAGTAAGTTTGGGATGACCCTTCAGAGAGGGCCATTTTCCAACACGCTGGTTGGTTGGTGACACACTAACTGCTTGTTAGACCTGGCACTATTGGCGTGGGTCTCCCTTCCATTTTTTGTCTTTACCTCCTGTGTTTTGCTGTGTGTTGGACTCCATTTTTGCTGGTCTAGATGCTTTGGGCACTTTGCCACTGCTGTTCAGTGCCAAAGTGCAAGTGCTTCCTTTTGTAAATTGTGTTATGGATTAGTATTTCCATGATTGGCTATTTGATTTACTTATTAGTCCCTAGTATAGTGCACTGTATGTGCCCAGGGCCTGTAAATCAAATGCTGCTGGTAGGCTTGCAGCATTGGTTGCGCCACCCACCAAAACAGCCTGTAAAATGTAACTCTGGCCTGCCATTGCAGAGCCTGTGTGCAGTCTGGGACTGCCATGTCGAATTGGCAAGTGCACACACTTGCCAGTCCCTAAACCTTCCCTTCTCTACATAGCAGTCACCCCTAAGGTAGACCCAAGGTACCTCTGTAGGCAGGGTGCATTGTATGTGAAAGGTAGGACATGCCCTGATGTGTTTGGTATGTCCTGATAGTGAAATACTTCCAATGATGTGTTTTCACTATCTGTTACCATAGGGCAGCATGGAGAGTTTGTTTATAACATCTTATAAACATAACTGACCCTGGGAACAAGACAGAAAAGTAAAGTTTAGTATGCCTGAACTCAGAATGTTAAAGCGCATCTTTTAGTGAGGGTGATTTTTACATTCTGTGTTTGAAAATACCCCTTTTAGAAAGTAGGTACTTTCTTGCCTAACCATCCAGTGTGCCTCTGCTAGGTTTATGTATTGCATTTCTGGCTTTTGGATGACAGGGACTGGAGAGGGGCGGTGGCTCCAGAAGTCTGATGAGTCAAGGCTGGGCTGAATACACCTCTGCTGCATTTAGAGTAGGAGTAGGAGATTTCCTTTCACCTGCATGGGCCTGGTCTGCCTTCAACAATGCTGTCTCCATCTCCTGCGAGGAAGCTGCACCAGTGAAAACAAAACTAGTTTTCGCTGGGTACAGACACTCTCTGCCTTCAGAGAACAAAGGACTGTGTGGTATAAATATTGGGGCCCAGACCCCAGACTTTTAGATCACTTCTGGAAAATCAAGAGGAACCTTTGCCAATGAGAAGAGCCGGATAAGCTGAGGAGGAATACTGCCCCAGTGCTGGTTGCTGTCTGGGGTTGGCCTGCAGTGGCTGCTTGCTGCCAAGGAAAGGAGAAAAGGACTTTGCTGTTTGCTTTGTTACCTGCTTGGAAAACAGATCTCCAAGGGCTTGAAACTGAGCTTGCCTCCTTCTCTGAAGTCTCAGGGACACAAAGATTTCATCCCTTCTGTCTCTCTGCATCTGGAACTGCTGTTTCAGCTGCCACAGAAGGAAACTGCAACTCCGGCACTGCAGAGCGATACCATAACCTGCACCAAAGCCGTGGGCACTGCTCGTGAAGAGCACGTTGCACCGCCCCGACTTGCACCGTAGGCCCGACGCCTGCCAAACTCATGCCGCATCGATACCACATCTATACCGAAGCCGTCGACGAGGCCACTTCCTGCACCGGAGCCGAGGACAAGGCTTTGAAGTACCTACTGAAGCAAAGTTCTGCATCACATACCAACTGCACGTTGAGACTGCTATATTGTTTATAATTGTGGTGGAGGAATCAGTGTCTGTATCGGTTTATTATGACCATGTGTTTCCAATTAATGGCCCCAGGGATAAGGGGGAAGCCACTCATTTTGTCAATGTTGCTACTTGCTTGTTGTTTTTGGTGTGACGTCTAGAGAAGATGATCTGGCATACCACATAGCTTATGAGCGCATCTGTGGCTTGTGATAGCTCTTTATACATGGGCTCTTGTAATGCAATGTCTTTGGTGACTCTCTGGAGGAACTCAGTGGCATAAATTTGTAGTGTACATAGCAGCTATAGCTCAGCTAGCATATTTTTAAAGAGAGGGATGCAGGAGTGTCATAAGTCTTAAGAAGTTGTTAGTTATGCTTGGGTGAGACTGAGTTTGTGTAGGAGTAGACTTTTCCAATTTCAATGATCCTTATTTACTTGTAGGATCTTCCTCACAGGGTATCTCCCATGACTATGGGTTCAAGCTTGGATTGATATGTGTTGTACTTCATTTCCCAATTGGCTAGTACTGCATTAGGCACCAACTACAAGCTGCACAGCAATATAGACTCGAATCACTCAGGTCATGATGAATGAAACCAGATTTTGTAAAAGTAAACAATGTTTATTCCATATTTTTTTGTACTTTTGCAGTTCACAACGGAAGCAACGTTATGCCAAGCTTCAAATGCTTAAGGCATGCTTATGCAGGCTCTACCTTATAGCACGATGGAAACAACAATACATCCTGGTTGACCATAAAGATAATCACCCAAAGCATTTCGGGCATGACACCCTTCTTCAGGGGTAACTAAAATATAAGGAAAGCCCATCAACATTGTAAACAATCTTAAAAGATACAAACAAATTTAAACATTGAATCATTAAATCATGCCTAGCACACAATTTATAATGTCAATGTGCTGAAAACATTACCCACTGTACCCCATTGCTCTGTACTTGGTTTCTGCCATTACCTATCTCGTTAGCAATCTGGAACACAGTCTCCACTGTTGGATACTGGCTGGCAAAGGTAAAGCAGCTATCCTGCTGCTTGGAAACATTCAATGTGAAACAAACCTTACCTTTCTTTCTACAAGTCGTGCCAGTGTGTTCCATTACGCCACAAGAAAATTGCCAAGAGCTGAGCCAGCCGACCCTGCAGTGAGGCGGTAGCTGTGAACCCAGAGTGCAACCATGAGTACTGGAGCAGTCATGTGTCCAAGTTTGAAAATCAACCTTTGCCTGGGGTGCTTGGAGGCATTTATAAATCCAGGGACTGGTGGGTGAGCTCTGTTGTTTTTTGTTTTTTTGGGGAAAAGGTGCGTAGGCACTGGCAGGGCCAAGTGCAAGAGTGAGCGCGAGTAATGCCGCAACCCTTGGAGCCATTGCGCACAGCTCAGCCTCAGTGGAGTGTGGAGCATCAGCACGCACGAGAGATACCGCAACCCTCGGAGCCATCGCATGCAGCTCATCCTCAGTGGAGCATGGAGCGTTAGCATGCTTCCAAACAAGCTCTATTGCTCACAGTCTGCACGTCGTCCAGTTCATCGCTATGCAGCCATTTTCCCCATGCTTATCCTAGTTCCCTAATTCGGAAACAAGATCTATGTGGCTGTCGGCCATCATGAATTGGTTTGAGAGCAGCACTCTGTATGGGCCCAGCGAGTCTTTCATCGGTGACTTGCACACCATTCTCAAGTTAAACTAGTCTTTGCAAGGAAGAAATCAACGCCTGGGTGAGTCATCCTTTCTGAGATTCACACACCTTTGACTCTGCATTCTTTAGTTAAGGAGCTCACTGTTGAACACCCGGGTGAGTCATCTTTTTGGTGATTCACACACCTTTTACTCAGCATCCTTTAGTTAAAGAGCTCACTGTAGATTACAGCTTAAAAGTTAAGAAAAAACATATTTAGCCATAATCTTGCCATGCAGTCTCATGGGGCTATTGTGTCTCCTCCATTATTTCTTGCTTCTCCAGGTCCTCTTTCCATAGAATGGGAAAATTGGGTAACTTTGTTTGATACCTACTAGAAGCTTTAGACGGTATACATTCTAGTGCTTCTCGCAAAAAGGCCCTACTCCTAAATAACTTGGCAAAAAGGAACAACACATATTTTAATATTTACCTCCAGCAACTCAGCCCAATGGAGACCCTATTGAAGATGTTTATCTCGAAGTAAATAAAAAAGGTTGGGAGCTAGATCCACAAAGGATGTCAATTTAGTTATGAATTGCTACAAGTTCTACACTCATCAACAAGAAGAAGGTCAATCAATAGATGACTTTGTTTCTAAGTTGAGGGAGCTTTCCCTGAAATGCAAATTTGCGGGCATGACTGATGAACTAGTACGCAACCAATTGATTGCCTATTGTAGGTGCAAGAAAGCTCAAGAACGACTTTGGGCAGCAAAACATCCTACACTCAAAGATGCTATTGACATTGCTAAAGTGGTTGAACAATCATAATTCTGTATGCAAGAAATGGATAAGAAAGGGAGTAGTAATGATGTAGTGTTGAGATCTGGTGGTAATTTGTCAAGACCTAAACAACGTACTAAGCCTTGTTATAGGTGTGGTTGCACTTTCTATGCTGCAGATTATCGTAGATGTGTGGCCTTAGATAAAAATTGCAGGAAGTGCGGTTGTAAAGGGCACTTGTGGCTGTAAACCAGTGGGCAAACCCAGAGTAGCTATGGTGGAGGACACTTAAAACATTGTGGGACAAGAGGATAGAGCTTTGAGTGTAGATGAAACTGAGAAAGAAATAGGTAGGCTAACTAGACCCAAGGCTGAGTTCGTTGTCAAAGGAAAGGAAATACAACTCATGTGGATTCTGGCTCCATGTACATTATTATTCCCAGGGTGATGTTTGAGAAGTTGTGGTTAGGAGTGATTTTGTCCCTGAAATATAATCATCCTGGGGGGTACCAAGGTGAAGTTATAGACGTTTTAGGTTACATGACGGCCACTAAAAAGTTTAGTGGAAGAGCTATACAAGGGAAAGTTTATGTGGCAGAAGATGGATCACCCATTTTAGGTTGGATGCACCAATATGACCTCTGCATTGTGGTTAATCCCAGAGCTCCAATTCAGGTTATGGTAATTGAAGACTTATGTTTGATGCAGTGCCTGTACAACACAAATTACATCAAATTTCTTTAGTAGCTCAAGCAACTGTCAAAGAAATGTTCAGAGATATGGTTTTATCTGGGGTGATCGAACCTGTTGAGAGTTCCATGTGGGTCTCTCCAGTAGTTATCCCTGAAAATCTGATGGTAAGCTCAGATTTTGTATTGATTTGAGGGCTCGATTCACAGAACTAATTTAAGACAAAATCCTAAAATTACTACTTTTGTATTCACAGAATGCACTTACTACTTTTGGTATTCACAGAATGGATTTCCCACTACTAACTTTACGTCTGCACTCGGGCCGGAGATTCCGGGCCGGAGTTTCCGGACCGGAGGCAGAGATTCTGGCCCAGAGGTGGGGCTTTTGGCCCCGAGGTGGGACTTCCGGCCCGGAGGTAGGGATACCGGCCCAGAGGTGGAGATTTCGGCCATGGCTAAATCTCTGCCACCGGCCGGAATCCCCACCTCCGTGCCAGAATCCCCACCTGCGGGCCAGAAGTCCCACCTCCGGGCCGGAATCTCCGGCCTGAGTGCGGACGTAAAGTTAGTAGTCATAAATCCATTCTGTGAATACCAAAAGTAGTAAGTGCATTCTGTGAATACCAAAAGTAGTAAGTTTAGGATTTTGTCTTAAGTTAATTCTGTGAATCGTGCCCTGAGATCCTTGAACCAGAATGTAGTAGTGGATACCTATCCATTGCCCAATATAAAGGAGCATATTTTGGCTTTGAATTGGGAGAAATATTTTTCCAAATTGGACTGAGAATGGTGATAAGAATGCTTATCACCAAATTAAGCTGCATGATCAATCTAAACGCCTTACTGCATTCATTCCCATGGATGAAATCTTTCAGTGTATAAGGATGCCATTTGAGCTATGTGCAGCTGCAAGCATTTTTCATCGCTAGATGAGAGAGCTTTTCAAAGGCATGTCCAAAATTGTTTTTTTTCAGGACGATATTCTTGTCTTTGGTAGTACTGTTGATCAGCAGAACCTAGTACTCAGACAGACCTTGCACAAGATAAAACAAGCAGGGTTATCCCTCAGGTGTGAGAAATGCACGTTTTTGGTTGACAGGGTGGAGTATTTGGGTTATGACAATTCTGATGAAGGGGTTAGACCTAAGCAGAATCTTTTGGATGCCAATAATTTAGCCCCCACACCTGATGATAAAGATAAGTTGAGGTGTTTTTTTTGGGTCTTATTGAGTACTACTCAAAGTTTGTACAAGAGTTTTCTGAGAAAACTATGGTGTTAAGGTTATTGTTGAAGAAAGGCTCTATTTTTGATTGGAAACAACATCATCAACATTGTTTTAATCTCATTAAGGAGGAAGTTTGTGGGGCGGGCATCCTCACACCTTTTGATGCCAAACTAATGTCCATCCTTACTGTGGATGCCAGTGCTACTGGTCTTGGAGCGGTACTGGCACAACTACGTGGTGGACAAGAGAAAACAGTAGCATTTGCTTCCAGGACATTAACCAACTCTGAGAGAAATTATTCTGTTATTGAACGAGAAACCTTAGCAGCAGCTTGGGGTTGTGAATATTTCAGGACATACTTGTGGGGTGCCAAATTTCTCTTATGGTCTGATTACAAGCCCCTAGTAAAGGTGTTGTTTGCAGGTGGAAAAAGCAAATGTTGGGTCAGACTTGCCAGGTTGGCAACACGTTTTCTGCAAGAGTATTGGCATAAGGTGGAACACATCCAAGGTTGGTGAAACTTTCAAGCAGACTGTTTATCAAGGCTATCCTTGGCATGGCACAGGTGGATGGGCCTTCCATACTGAAGGGATAAAGTGAAAAGTTGTTGCTTCTGTCCATGATGTGATGAATGTGGTCAGGCGCATGCCATCATGAAACAAGAGTGATTCAAGGAAATGGAGTTAGATCCTACCCTGTGCGAGGTGAAGCGTTTTATTTTGCAAGGGAGTAGGAGAGAGAGTACTGTGTCTCCCTCTGTCAGGCCTTACTTGAGGATGCTTTGGTGATGATGGATGAGCGGTTTAGCCATCTTCAGAGTTTGAGAAGAAAACCTATTGAGATAGTGCATGAGGGACATTTGGGCCAAACCAGACCAAAGAAGAGATTGAGAATGGATTGCTGGTGACCTGGAATGAATACAGAAGTTGATCTGCGGGTAGAGAGATGTATTGTGTTCAAAGAGAGTGAGAAGCATTTAAAAGTAGGGCCACAGGTTGATTTAAGACAATGAGTAGATCGTAGGCGACCTTGGCACACCTTCTATTTAGATTTTCTTGGTCCCATGTACGAACCACGAGTTGATTTGAGATTTGCTATGCTGCTGGTTGATGTTTGTTCCATATTGTTGATTGCGAGGTTTATGAAAGGCATCACCACCTGTGAATGTGATGAGAGAGGTTTAGTGTGAGGTAGGTATACCTTCTGTGGTTGTTACTGATAATGGCTTGCAGTTGACGTCTCAGAAAATGCGAGAATTTCAGGAGGTTGCTTAGATTCAGCACAATCACACTTCTCTTTATAACCCCCAGGGAAATGGAATGGTTGAGAGGGCAAATCGGTTGGTCAAGGGTAACATTCAGATGATGCTAGCTGGGAGAAGAGATGTGAGTGCGATGGTTTCAGAAATGTTGCAGGTGTACAGCTCAAGTGTACATGGAGTGACTGGTAAAACACCTTTTGAGGTAATGCGTGGACAATTGCTTGGAACTAAATTAGTCCCGACTTGGATCAGGGAAATGGTCCAGTGTTCTGGTGATCGACCTGTGGTGTGTGGAGGCAAGTCGCTTCAATGCATCTCTCAGGGTGATTGAGTGAAACTTAGGCCTGGCAGGAGTGGGACAGGCTTATTCAAGTTCAAAGGGCCGTTTAGAGTGGTACAGACCATACATCATTCTGTGGTGTTGGAGAATGGTGAGAGATGAAACTATAGGCGTGTTGCATTGTACAAAAAGAGAGGAAAGTGTGACTTGAAGGTGAACCCGAAAGTGTTACCATCCAACAGTGCCTACATGTTAATGACGGATGATGATTTAACCCTTCTTTCATGCATGAGTGCAAATGTGATGATGTCTTCCCATGAGAGAGGTGATGCTGATGTCAATGTCGGGCTCAGCGATGCCGTTGGGGAGAAGATGAGGAGTAGCAGAACTTGTCATCCACCAGGGTATCAAGATGATTACATGAGGTCTTAAAAACATTCCATATCAACTCACCATTCACTCCTGGAACTATTAATTGTTTGTTTCCAATTCTGTAACAAATTTCCCAATGGCAACTTAGTCATTCATGATTCAGTAAAGATTATGCCAACGTAGTTTTCTTCATGGGTTAATGAAGAAAAGAGTTACAGCATTCAGGACTCGAGGGCCCACAGAATCAGCACCAACTGATTCAGGTGTTCTAATCCACTGTCCTCCACCTTCTATCTACTACATGACATATAATACAAGCACCAAGAAAGTGCCCTACATTCCATACCGTATGATATAAAAATACAGTGCTTTAAATAAGTTAAAAAAGATAATAACCTGAAATAGCAAAACACCACATATCGCCCCTCTTTTGAAAGAGCAAAAAAAAAAACCACCCCTTTGAAAGAAGAAAAAAAACCAACAAACAAAAAAAATAATCAATCATATAATGTCTTGGAAATTCTTCTTGTTCTGGAACTTCTCTGTACAACTTGAACACCAGGACTAATTTTTTGTGAAACTGACTCAATATTGCACTGTCTGATTTTGGCTAATCGAGACACATTCCACCACTGTCCATTACTTAATTTCACAGCATGACCTTTAATGTCGACAATACAACTGGGTTCTCTAAATTTAGACTTCGCTTTTTGCAATAACAACGGATCTTTGACCCAAACAATCTCAACCAACCGAAAACTTTGCTTCTTTTCTTTTTTTTAGAGATGATTCCTTTTCATACATTTTACGATTAATGTAGTCACTGGCACTCTTTGCTTTTCTGGATTCATATGACACACTACAATCACCACCAAATGCTCTAATCTTCCAAAATGGGTTAAGGGAAGAAACAGCCTTTCTATCTCTCATTAATTCAAATGGTACAAAACCTGATGTAGAATGTGGAGTAGTTCTATATGCCCAAACCACATCTCTTACTGCTGTCTCACAGTCACCTCTTACTTTTAATGTACTCTCTATACATTAAGATAAGACCCTGTTAAACCTCTCAACTTTTCCATTAGCCTGTGGGTGATAAAGTGGAGTGCGTAGATGCTTCACTCCTAACTTTGTTAAAAACTCTTGCATACTGGAAGACGTAAATTGTACGCCATTGTCTGTCAATAACTCCTCAGGTACTCCTTCTCTACTGAAAACATCTTGCAAAAAATGAATGACAGATTTGGCATTAGGTTCTGAGATCCCTCTCACTTCCACCGACTGGACAAATGATCTATTAATACAACAAAATATATCATACAATTAGGTAGAATATGAAAGGGACCTAAAAAATCTACTGCAACTCTTTGCCAAACTGTGTCAGGACAAAGAACTGGTTTCGGCACTGGTGTAGATGTTGGCAAGTGTTTATCACTATGAGAACATTGTACACAGTCAGTAACCATTGCCTCCACATCGCGATCCATACTGGGCCACCAAAAGTAATTCCTAATTCTGTGTTTAGTAGCACTCATTTTTAAGTGACCAGTATGGGCAGTTTCCATTATTCTTTGTTTTAAATGACGTGGGGGAACTAGCTTTCCTCCCCTAACCAGTAAACTATTTTCAATAGAAAGTTCATCAGCAATCTTGCAATAAGTTTTATTTAGACCCCTAATGATTTCTCTTTAGGGCAACCACCAACCATAAATTCCATGACTTGTTTCAAAATATCCAACACATCTTGCCACACCTCCATGTTAGGACAAATTACAGTATCATCCACATTTGCAATTATACATTCTTCAATGTCCTCTTGGTCTTCTGAGTTCAGATTAGCATCTTCCACAGGAAGTCTAGATAAAAAATCTGCTTTGGCATTCTTGCCACCACCAATATAATGTACTGAAAAGTTGAATTCTAACAACTTGATTGCCAACCTTACAAAGTCTAGCTGTAGCCTTTTTTATCTTAGTACCTGAAAGAGTGTCTACCAAAGGTTTATGGTCAGTCCTCAACCAAAACTTCCTTCCCCACACATAAGATTTACATTTTTTAACCCCCCACATACTCAAGCATTTCCTTTTCAATTACCGAATACCTCAACTCCACCTCCTTCATTCTCCTTGAAGCAAATCCCACAGTTACTTCTTTGTTTCCAATCACCTGAAATAACACAGCACCCATTCCATATGAACTGGCATTCACTGTTATATATGTGTCATGACCCTCAATATATGCCTGAAGAGCTGGGGAAGCTAAAATGCACTAGTTGAGGTATAGAAAGTGTTCCTGACAAGTAGCAGTCCAGATGAAATCCGATCTCTTCTTTAGTAAACTCCTGAAACACTCAGTGAGACTAGCAAAACTCTTTATGAATTTAGCATAAAACTTGCATAGACCAAGAAAAGATCATAACTGATCTTTGTCCACTGGATGTGGGGCATTAACTATGCCTTCTGCAATGCTGGGTTTAGGTTTAACACCATCCATAGAAAGAATATGGCCTAAATACTCAATTTTGTCAAGCGCAAAAATAAATTTGTTCTCCCTTATCATTACACCATTATTTTGAAGTGTTAGCAATAATTGTTCCACCACCTGATTGTGTTTGTCCTCCTGGAACACTACCACATTAGGTACATTTTGAAACATCATGATCTTAATTTTTTGAAACACAGAAGCAGCCGAAGCCAGTCCAAATGACATATGAGAAAATTAAAATGTACCATCAGGTGTTACAAAAGCTGTTAAATGGCAAGATTGTTCATCCTAAACCACCTGATGGTACGCTGAACGCTAATTTTGAAAACCACTTGGACTGACCTACAGCTGCAATGAAATCATCAATGCGTGGTAAATGAAAATTCTTCACCCAAATAGCTTTGTTTAGGGACCTTAAGTTCACACAAAAACGTAGTTCCCCAGATATCTACTTAGCTAAAACAATGGGGGATAACGACAAAGTAATATCAGCTTTTTAAATAATATCATCACTTTGCATTTTCTTTAACATTGTTGTAAGTTCATTCCTTATGCTATGTGGAACATTTCTAAGTTTGTGTTTTCACAGGAGACACACCCTCTTAAACTTTAATTATATTTGAAAAGTCTTTGATTTTCCCGACTTTATCATGAAAAACATTCTCAAAAGTTTGTTTCCATTGATTGCGGTCAAAAACAGAATATACTAAGGAAACAGGATTTTTCTGACCTGGTTTGACAATCATACCAAATTCCGCCTGGTGCCACCACCCCAACACATTAATACCATTGTAAGCTACATATACCGTGCTATGAATGGTTTTGTTTTCAAAAGTAATATCTGCCCCAAAAAAATCCTCCTAAATCTATTCTACTACCTTCAAATGCAGTGGTGATAACATCAGGAGACAGCAGTTTCATATGCGACCAAGATTGTTTGTACCTATCCATCGAGATGATAGCAATTCTGGCACCTGAATCAATGAGGAAAGGAATATAAGACCCCTCAATGTATGTGTGTACTAAGGGATCTTCATATTTCTTTTCTGTACGCACATTGTTAATTTCTAGTCACTCTACAGATACCACAGATAGAACTAATTCCGCCACCCTTTTTTCATATTCTCTTGTCCTTCTGAAGTCACATGCTCCTGAATACTCCCAGTTTCCTACACTTCCAACATTCCTCTGCAGCAGCTGGGCATTTTTGTAGTTCCATATATGAGATGTATAACCACATCTGAAACACTGCAAACCAGGGTAATTATGTCCAGGTGCTACTTTTTTCCACCTCTAGCAATAATAGCTACCAAATCTTTTCCTTTCTTTGGCTTAACATCGCTGAAGTTAGACGTATGTGAATTGTTACTAAAAGAGTTAACACTTCCTACACCTGTAACTGAAGTGTTAGTTTCTAACTGTTTGGAAACAAATTCTGAACGCTCAACAGTGGCGGCTCCTCGAGGGAGTGCTGCGGGGTGGTGTGTGGGGGAGGTGCAGGGTGCGGGGTAGTAAACTCCTGAATGCGGCCAAACATAGTTGTGTATATAAATAAATAAATAAAACAAATTACATTGCGTGCGCTGCAACGCCAAATCTACCAGTGAGGTATAGGTCCACTGGCATCTTTGTACAGTATACAATTAAGAGAGTATTAAACTACTTTACTATTATTAGCTTTGAGCAGGAGCATTGTCAACCCCCGCTTTAGCACCTACAGCATGGGTGGGGTTCTTGATAGGCCTCTTCTATCTGCAACTTTGCAGACAGAGGCTCATAATTAACGTGAAATTGTGGGAGGGTGAGTGGATAGATAGATTGATTTGGAATAGACAATGGATAGGTGAGTGAAAGGGTGGATGGATAGATGAATGGGTGAATGAGCAAAGGGATGGATGTAAGGATGTAATGATTGAAAGGGCTGAAGGATGGATGAAGGGATAAATAGATGAGTAAAATGGAAAATGGATGGATGAGTTAAAGGTTGGATGGATGGATGGATGAGAGGATGGATGAGTGAGTGAGTGAAATAATGAATAATAAAATAATAAATGGATGGATGGGTGAGTAAATGGATAGAGGCAAAGACTGGATAGCTGGATGGCTTAAAAGAGTGGATGAGTTAAAGGATGGATGGATGGATGGATGGATGGATGGATGGATGGATGGATGGATGGATGGATGGATGGATGAGTAAAAGGATATAAGTAAGGATTAATGAGTGAAAGAATGGATGGAGAGTTAAAGGGAGTGTAGAGGAATGGCTGGATGAAAGAGTAGATTGGTAGATGAGTGAAATAGTGAGTAAAAGGGTGGATGGATGAATAAAGAGTGAAAGGATGACTGGGTTAGTAAAAAGCTAAATTAATGGATAGATGGATGTGTGAGTGAAATGATAAATGGATGGGTGAGTGAAAGGGTGACTGGAGAGATGCATAATTGAACAAGTGAAAGGATAAATGTAAGAATGGATGTGAGGATGGATGACTGAAAGGGAGGAAGGATGTATAGATGAATGAATGGGTGAATGGATGGATGAGTGAAAGGGTGTATGGATTGAGGAGAAGAGAAAGGATGGATGATTGATGAGTGAGTGAGTGAAAGGGTGGATGGATGAGTGAAAGGGTGGGTTGATGGATGGGTGGATGGATGGAATAAAAAGCTGGATGAAGGGATAGAGTGAAAGAGTAGATGCATGGACGGAGTGAAAGGGTGAATGGATGAGTGAAAGGATAGATGGATGAGTGAAAGGATGGATGTAAGGATAGATGAATGAAAGGGGGGACCGAAGGATGGATGGATGAGTGAAAGGGTGGATGGATGGATAACAAGAGAAAGAATAGATGGATGCGTGCAAGGGTAAATGGATGGATTGATGAACAGATGATGGATGGAGTGAAAGGCTGGATTAATGGATGTAGTGAAACTGTGGATGTATGGACAGTGTGGAAGGATGGGTGAGTGAAAGGTTTGAAGTATGAATGGGTGAGTGAAAGGGTGGATGATTAGATGGAAGAGTGAGTGAAAGGATAGATGTAAGAATGTATGAGTGAAAGAATGGATTGATGAGTGAAAGGGAGGATGGATGGGTACCTTGATGATAGGTGGACAGATGAATGAGTGAAAGGGTGAATGTATTGATGGATGTGGATGAGTGAAAGAATGAATTGATGACTGAAAGCGAGGATAGATAGGTGAACAGATGAATGAGTGAAAGGGTGAATGGATGGATGGATGCATGTAAGGGTGAACAGATGGATGTGTGAAAGGAAGGATGTAAGGATGGATAAGTGAAAGGGAGGATGAATGGACGGATGATGGCGGGAAAGAATAGATGTAAGGATGGATGAGTGAAATGGAGGAAGGATGAGGAGATGAGTGAAACGGTGAATTGATGGATGTATGAGTGAAAGGGTTGATGGATGGACAATGAGAGAAATGATGGAAGGATGAGTGAAAGGGTACATGGATGGATCAATAAGTGGGTGGATGGAGTGAAAGGCTGGATGAATGGATAGAGTGAAAGGGTAGGTGTATGGATGGAGCAAAATGATGGATTGATAAGTGAAAGGATGGATGGATGGGTGAGTGCAAGGGTGGATGGATGAGTAAGTGAAAGGATGGATGTTAGGATGGATGAGTGAAAGAATCGATTGATGAGTAAAAGGTAGGATAGATGGGTGACTCGATGAAAGGTGGATGGATGAATAGTGAAAAGGTGACTGGATGGATGGATGGATGATTGTGTGAAAGGATGGATGGATGAGTAAACAGATGGATGTAAGGATGGATAAATGGAAGGGAGGAGGAATGGAAGGATGGATGGATGGGTGAGTGAAAGTGTGAACAGTTGCATGTATGGATGGATGGATGAGTGAAAGGGTGGATGGATGGAGGATGAGAGAAATGAAGGATGGATAGGTGAGTGAAAAGACGGATGGGTGGGTGAAAGGATGTTTGTATGGATGGATGAGTGAAAGAATGGATGGATGAGTGAAAGGTTGGATGGATGTGTGGATGGAGTGAAAGGGTGGGTGGATGAATGAGTGATAGGATGGATGGATTAGCAAAAGATGGATGATTGAAAGGATGGATAGATGAATGGATGGATACAAGGGGGGTGACAAGTGAAGGATAAACCTTCTTCCACCACAAAATCAAGAACATCCACAACAACTTTGACGAAGACAACCAACCCACGGAACCCCCACCGGCCACCCCTGACACCCTGAAACCAACGATTGACAGCTGGAAAGCCCTCACCACCGAAGACGCACTGAAGATGATGAAGTCAATCCACCCGGGACCCCCACGGACCCCTGCCCCCACCACATCTTCAAGAGAGCCGCCAACACCATCGCACCTATGCTTTGCTACACCATCAACCGCTCCCTGGCGAATGCCTCCTTCCCCAATGGCTGGAAACATGCCAAGATCAACCCCCTCCTGAAGAAGCCCTCAACAGACCCCACTGACCTCAAAAACTACAGACCCATCTCCCTGCTCCTGTTCCCAGCGAAAGTCATCGAAAAAGCAATCAACAGCCAGCCTGTCACATTCATCAAAAAGCACAACATCCTCGACCCATCCCAATCCGGCTTCAGAAAAACCACAGCACAGAAACCGCCCTCCTCGCCGCAACAGACGGCATTCGCTCGCTACTGGGCAAAGGAAAAACAGTAGCCCTCATCCTCCTCGACCTCTCAGCGGCCCTTGACACGGTAACCCACCACAGCCTAATTTGCAGACTACACAACACAGGGATCCGGGACAAGTCCCTCGACTAGATCTACTCTTTCCTCTCTGGCAGAACACAATGAATAAGATTCCCCCCCTTTCTCTTGGACCCAACACCAACCACCTGCGGAGTCCCCCAGGGGTCTTCCCTCAGCCCAACGCTATTTAACGTCTACATGGCTCCACTCGCCCCCATCGTCAGAGCCTACGGACTCAACATTGTCTTGTATGCAGATGGCACCCAACTCATCCTCTCCCTATCCAACAAAGCCAATGCAGCCAGACACAACTTCCAAGAAGGCATGAAAGCCGTTGCCAAATGGATGAAAAGCAGCTGCCTACAACTCAACACCGACAAACCTGAAGTACTCATCATGAGGACACACCCGATGCCTGGAACAACACCTGGTGGCTCCCTGTCCTCAGTAGCCCACCCACCCCCAAATATCACGTATGCAACATTGGAATCATCCTATACTCCGAGCTCAAAATGGACCGCAAGATCAATGCCGTCACATCTTTCTGCTTCCACATCCTCCGCCTCCTACGCAAGACCTTCAAATGGAGTCCCCTCGAACACAGAAAAACCGTCACCCACACCCTTGTCACCAGCAGACTCGACTATGGCAACACACTCTACGCTGTAATAAACATAAACCTCACCCGCAAGCTACAAAACATCCAGAACGCCGCCTCAAGACTGGTCCTCAACCTACCACGGCACTGCCACATCTCCCAACACCTGCGCACCCTCCACTGGATCCCGATCGAGGCTAGAATCACCTTCAAGATCCTCACCCATGCACACAAAGCCCTCCACAACACCAGACCAGCATACTTCAACAGCCGTCTAAACTTCAACTCACCCCAAAGAACCCTACGATCAGCCCAGCTATCCTATGCCGTGGTTCCCCACGTCAGAAAGACCAGATCAAGAGGCTGCTCCTTCTCCTTCCTCGCGGCCAGAGCATGGAACACCCTACCGCTCCACCTCAGACAGACAACCTCATTCTCCATCTTCACGAGAAACCTCAAAACCTGGCTCATCGACATACCCCCTCCCTTGATGGACCGGAACCTACACCTCCCCTCCTCCCCCAGCACCTTGAGATCCTTTCTGGTGAGTAGTCACGCTTAACAAACCTCTGATTGATTGATTGATTGGATATGTTTGATGGATAGGCTTCAAGATGGATGGATAGGTTTGGATATGGATGGGTGGGTGGATGGATGGAATGGAGACAGACTGAATGTTGAATGAAAGACTGAATAGATGACGGACTATACAGGTGAAATGGTGGATATCAGTGTGTGGTTTGAAGAATGAAAGGATAAATGGAAAGATTCTTGGACGAAAGAGACTAGCAAACTTTTCTAGGGAGGGTCGCAATTACTTGCTTTGGTTGCTTCGTCCATAAGAGCTTTGGTTCAAAGTAGAGAGTATTTTAATTTTCTGGATACTCCTTTGGCTTTGAGCATGATATCATATTGTACCGTATTTTTTTTTTTAAAACACCCCTATAAATGAGTTATATGATTAAATAAGAAACATAAGAGATCGTGTAACTCATATTACGTGAAGCATTCTGAAATGTAACTACAAAAACTCGCAATGAGTTTGCTATACCACATGTTGCAACCTAATATCATCTGTTAACAGGTTTAATATGGATAAAAGGATGTGAGAGGCACAACCATTTGACTACTCACCTGAAGGCAGAAAGCGAGCCCACTATATATTGGGACAATCACTCAACTAATACTCACCATACTTCTCCAGGTCCTGAGAAGGTGTTCACAACTATGGGTCCGATTCACAAAGTGACTTATAACATGTTTCAAGTGCAGAATATCCAGACTACAGAGAGTGCCCTGTGTGTGGAGATACCACTCAGAGTGCGAAGATTCCAACATGATTGCGGAGATTCTGCGTAAAGGCTGTCTCCAGGGCGGAGATTCTGCCGCGAGTGCGGAGACTACGCACTCATAACTTTACATGTCATAAGTCCCTTTGTGAATTGACCCCTACGTGAACAATTACATGAACTTACTATAAACTAGAAGATATATATCAAACAGTCTGCAGATTGTCTAGTGGAATTCGCATATTTACCGTTTGCACAACAAGTGGGTGTTTAAAGGTGTGGTACATGCGTTTAATATATAGGGATTGCTATTAATGAATTTACGAATTCCTGTGCATTTTGTTGAATGGAGTCACATATGTATGGGCTGTGCATGCTGCTATTGAACCCAGATTTATCATGCATGCGTATGTATTTCCCTAGCCCTGAGGAAATAACTTGTACACCCGAATGATGGAACATGTTTTGGCTGGGTGAGGAAACTGAAAACTGAAACAGGTTTTGTAGAAATTAAGAGAAGATCCACAAGAAGGAGATCATCTGCTTCCAGGAAACATGGGCTAAGGATCCGGTCTTTTTTCCTGGTTTCCTCACTTCCCACACTCCCGCAGTGCCCTCAACGTCAGGCGGAGCGAAGGGGGGTTTATTAACTTTGATCTCAAACACTATCCCTCTACAAGTATGGCAGGTTGGCTCCCCAAAATACAATTTCAGCTTCTTTACCTTGGGCCTAGAAATAAAGGTCCTTGGATTCTAATAAATTTCTATAATAATGAATTCAGGAGGAATATGAAGAAAGTGGTAGAAGATTTTAATAGGGAGCTAGGGAAAATTAAGCTACTAAAAAAAAAGGTCCACCCCACATCATCTTGGTGGGGGACTTCAATATTCACCTCTGTAAACAGGATGAGTCTAGGTTGTGTGGCTTAGTTGACTCCCAGGGCAATCCCCTCACACATTTCCCACATAACAAACACGGTGAAAGTCTAAATAACCTCCTATATTCGAGCAATCTGGGAATAATTAATAATACAATAGCAGGATATATAGGCAAAACATTCAGGAGGGGTAGTCAGGAGTCAACGATTGACTTTATTTTAGTCTCCTTTAACATAAGCGGAAAAGTGGCCTACTTAGATGACCTGTTCACATGCTATAGTGACCATGCCATTTTATTAATCTCTTTACATTTTCCTTGTAAAGGGAAAAAACACTTACAGGTAGTAGAGAACAAAGCGTTAAGTAGGAATAACAGCTACCAGTTAAAGTGGACACAGATTGAGAAGTTGAACTTAGGCCATGAATTAATACCTCAAGCAAGGGAAGGCATTATACATTGCCTGGCTGAGGGGACTCCTCCCTCTCTTTTAGTTACCCAGTTCACAGTACTTCTAACGAAGTTAAAACTGGCCCTCACTCGTACTAAGCCCGCAAACATTAATTGAAACAAAGGATGGTTCAACGACGAATGTTCTGCACCAAGGAGTGCCCTTATCAAGGCCATAAAAGCCCACTACAGAGATCCAGTAGTGATAAAACTCCTACGTAGTAATTATAACCATGCCAGGAAATGAAGAGAGAAGGATATAAGAGAGAAGGCCGAGACAATCTTGAACAAGCTGCTATCTCGGGTAGCAGCAGGGAGTTCTGGAGAGTCAAAAGTGCCCCTTATTTTAAAGACTCCAAGGATCCTTCCCTGAAAGCATCCATAGATGAGGATGCATGGGTGGGATACTTTGAAAGCATTTTTTGCCTTAGTACTTGTGCTGCCCTACCATCCACTGAGCTACCCCCAACGCCACATAGAAGCCTGAGATTCTCTCTTACAGAAGTTAGAAAAGGTTTGGAGTCTTGCGCACCAGAGAAGGCCTCGGGACCAGATGGGGTCCCGATTGATCTTTTACAGCAGAACTATGATATGTGGGTCCCCCTACTAACAAATGTATTTAACAGTATAGCAACAGAGGGTCCTCCATCTTCCTGTTATAAGAGTGTAATTGTCCCTATTTATGAGAAAGGGAATAGGGGTGCTCCTAAGAATTACTGTCCAATTTCCCTTCTGGATACCACTCTCATTATCCAGATTGGAGGACTGGACTGAAGAAAATATACTGATGCAGGTGCAATATGGATTCCAGAAGGGAAAGGGGATGGTGGACCAATGCCTACATTTTTCACTCTGTAAAGAAAAATATACAAAAGTGAGAGGGGGGAGGATCTACATGGCCTTTATGGAACTGACGGCGGCCTTTGACTGTGTTTCCCACCAGAAGTCGTGGCCAATGCTGGAGGGGATGGGGTTGATCCCCTGATAACCCACTTCATTCACCAGCTATACGCCAATGCCATTGCTTGCGTCCGGTATGGCGCAAATGGTGAATGTACATGTTCATTTAGGATCAAGAGGGGTGTCAGGCAGGGTTGTGTCCTCGCCCCGTTTCTTTTTTCCATCTACCCAAACGGGTGGAGGGCGCCCTGACTGACTCAGCTCTGGATGTGCCTACATTTGATAACATCCCCCTTGCAATACTCGTGTAAGCTGACGATGCGGTCCTAATTGCTAGGACAGGGGTTGCTTTACAATATCTTATAACATCATATGCCTCATTTATGGCTTCTTTAGATCTTAGAGTAAACTAAAAAAAATCATTTATCATCATAGCGGGAGCCAGAAGAGGAGCAACCCCCCTCCCCCATTTCCAGTTAGCCTCAAAGAAAATTGAAGTGGTAAACTCCTTCCCAAATCTGGGGGTCTTATTTGATAAGAACCACTCCTAGAAAAATCTGGTGGCGGTAAGAGCACAAGACATTGAAAGGAGCATTCAGGCTATTAAGGGCTTTGCAAGGAAGCTGGGAGCTAGCCCTCTGGACACGATTAAAAATATCTATTGTGCGAAGGCAGCGGTAACATATGGGGTGGTAGTCTGGGAGTTGGCAAACTCAGATCAGTGCCAGAGGATAGAAGATACCTTTTTTTAAATCAGGCTTCATTACCTCATTCTCTTTCAAATCATATTTGCCGCTAAAGCCGCGATAATGTTATCACCGTTCTTGATAATATGGCCCTATGAATGAATGACTTTGGTGAATATTTTAAATTGGAAGTGATGTGCGAGCATTTTCTTGTATATACCTCGGAAAGATGCGTGGCAAATACCGGGCCGTGTGGACAGAGATGAGGACAGCAACGAAATCCACATTAGCTCAAATTGAACGGTTCAACTCGGAATTAGCGACTATTATCATTCCAGTTAAATTCTGAAACTAGGATTTTCACATATGGGTTTGGTGTCGCACCCAGGGCCAGGGCAGAGTTAATCGAGGCCTTAACGTTGGTCTTTCTTCTCTCTCTATGGTTCGTTTTTTTAAAGCAAGTGAAATAATGCGCATGGCACTTCTATGCAGACGTGATTGAAATACAACTAATCACAGTAGAAATCACAGTAGAAAAACATATTTCTAGTGCACCCCAGGGGTGAGAGAGAGAGGTTCATGTGAAGGTTAAGAGGGGTGGAAAGCGAGTGGGAATAGCTCAGGGCACAATGGTACAAGGACGATCAGAGTGAGGGGGTTTATACATCGCTCCGGTAAAATGTTAAGGGAATAGGTTAAATGATTCTCAATTTTTATATTCAGGCTGCATCCTCTGTTGTATTCATAATTTGCTGCATAATAAATATGCACTGATTAATAAACTCACTTTTTTTCTTGGAGCAGCAGCAATTTAGAGCGTTTTATTCTAATGACTGACTGCAACCTGCAAGATAAGTTCATGTTTCATGTATCCATTTTATAATACTTTGACTAAACAGAGCCAACATTCAGCATCTAATGAGAAAAGTTATACGAACTATAAACATGGCAATAAAGGTAAACAAAAGTGACATTTTAATGCTCTAACGTAAAGGAACTATTATATGCAGTAGTTTCTGATGTGAACACAGTGGTTATAGTGTAGACATGCAACAGAGAAATGATCAGCACCCATGCATTTACAACCATAATGTACTCAGTAAATATAAGCGTTATTGTCCAAGCCATAGCTATGTCCCTATGCCAATGCACAGCTGTAAGGGTGTTGTCATATCACCTTACCGTACATTTGCGTGATCGGCTGCCATCATGACAAGCTCAATGTCTGCAGATAATAGTTTTGATAGGCCCCCCAAAGCAAGATGATCAAGATGACTGACTGCCTGCTGTCAGTCGAACCCCTTGAACTCCCCACACAGCACCAGACACCGCCCCAGAGCATTGATTGGAGCTGCCACTCTGAATATGGTTCCAACCACTTCACAGTGCAGATTACTGCTGCCACACAACATGTTAGGATACTGAAAATTGGCAAATTGGGTTAAAGGATTTAAGAGATTCTAAAAGGCAGTGAGAACAACTATTGCTCCAACGTAGACAAAGAGAATATTCCAAGAACGAGAAGCAAGAAGGAAAATCATCCACCCCCTTTATGCAATTACCTTTGGAAACCTTTGTCCTCGATATTTTGTGTATGACATTAAAGTTCAACAATAGTCCCTACTCGATATTCCTGGCTGCAACCCCTCAGGTGAAATACTTTGATGTATGTACGCTGAATTTTAGATACATGGGGAAGTCGAGGGGCTTTCTAGGTAGGATGGCGCAAATATTTGTTTTCAGCCACAGGTAGTATTGGTAAGCCACTTCTATGTAAGGCAGAGAATTCTGAATTGAATTTGTTACACTGATTGCATGTGAGTATATTTGTGGAACTATCTGGGCCTCACTTTTTAGCCCTACAATGTCATTGTTAGCGTTTTGATTTTTGAAGGTGATGGAGTTGGTATGGTGGGAGCTATACATATAGGGCGCTGTTGTAGGACAACGTGCAATTGTCAGTTTCCATAGGGGATGCACGGAGGTGAGAGATTTCCATTGCAATCATTCTGAGATGCTTCAACTAGCAGGACTGGCCGAGGATGGTTATATTTATTTGACGTTGTTGACTAATTGAGTTAAGCTGCGGCACAGGTGGACAATTAGTGAGTGAGTAGAAAAGAGACTAATGTTCAAATGCTTCAGTTTTGGAGCTATTAAAGTATAATCCATGTTTTCTGATCCAAGTGCTCAAGGTCCAAGCATTTGAGCTCCAAGAAAATTCTCTGGGCAAGTGACCTTGCATTACATTTAGGTATCTAAAGCAGACAAGTATGCAAAGATCATGTGTCCTTTGAAGAATGCTATGTATAAAGGAGTGTTACTGTTAGTGGTGGAGCAGTTGGAGTGTGTCTGAAGGAGATCATAATCTCTGAGGAGGGATCTGTGCCACAGGGCGAAAGTGGATTCTGAGAGAGAAGATCTCAAAGGACAAGGACAAGACAAGCTAGCTGAGTGTCATGAATGAGTTCCAATTATCTGATAAGGATATCCTCCCACATCATAACAAGTGTGCTGGCTTCAATGCTATTCCTGAACCTGGAATTATATGTGCACAGACTTTTGTTGGACCACATGTTTTGCTTGCATTATGCTCTGTGGCTACTTAGAGCACTATAGTGAGTCCATAGAATCTGGCTTGTGGTAGAAGTTCTCTTCAATAGATGTATCCAGCAGGGGACGTTTTTGCAGGGGATCAAGATGAGTTTCTTTACAGGTGAGATGTGGACCCAGTGAACAGTTCCTGAACATTTGGACTATTTACAAAACAATGGAGCAATAGCTTTTGCTAGTGACTAGAAACAAGCATATTAACCCTTTCGCTGCTTGGCCTCCACCCCCTGTGCTAAGTCTTTTTTGGCTATTTGGGGTAGTTTGTGCTTAGACCCCTGTAACTTTCTGTCCACATAAGGTATCCATGCCAAATCGCGTCCTCTTCTTCCAACACCCTGAGGATGTTGAAGGTACACAAGGTTTGTGGATTCCCCTAGAGGGGACTCAGAAATTAGCCAAAATACAGCATGAGGGGGGATGGGGAAAAAGTGCTGCAGAAGAAATCTTCTGTTTTTTCCCTGCAAATGGTATCAACAAAGGGTTTGTGGTGCTGAAATCACCATCTTCCCAGCTTTCAGGGACAGGCAGACATTTGTCAGAAAACCAACATTTTCTACACAGTTTTGGCATTTTACAGGGACATAGCCTATTTTTACTATTTGTTGTGCTTCCAATCTCCTTCCAGTCAGTGGTAGAAATGGGTGTGAAAGCAATAAAGGATCCTGGAAAGCTATACATTTCAGAAAAGAAGACAACATTCTAAATTTGGCAAGTGGTTATTTGTGTAGATCCTTCAAGGTTTTCCCATAGAAACTAACAGTTGAATTAAAAACATATTGAAGCTAAGTTAAAAAAAACAGCAATTTGTGCCAACGTTTTCACCTGTAACTTCTTCTAACTATGCAGATTTTTAAAAGCAATATACTGTTATGTCCAATGGATCTTTCTGGTTGTGGTAATATAAAGGACTTGTAGATTGACCAAGAACCTGAGGTACCCAGAGCCAATAAAGGAGCTGCGCCTTGCAATGGATTTTCATTGTGTACTGGGTATATAGCAAATCATTTGGTAAAATAAAGAAGAAATGGGAACAAAATATAGAGTTTAGAAACAGTAGTGATTTGCACATCTACAGAATTGTGGGTACCCATACTAGCATGTGAATTAGAGGACATTTTTCAAACTGACTTTTTTACACATTGCCTTTTATTCGGAAGGCAGCAATGCATAAAAAGTCAATAAGTAATAACCCAAATAACACAAAGAACAATGCCTCATGGGGCACCTTCACTCCCCTCAGTGAAAGAGACACCAACAAGATTCTTCAGAGTATCAACCCATCTAATCATTTTAGCGACCTGTTACCACCGTCCATCTTCAAAGATCTGAAGGAGGTCGTCACCCCAATCTGGACAAAGATTGTCAATGCGTCTCTCTCCCAAGGAACGATCCCGGATTGCCTAAAAGCTGCTCATGTAACACCTATCCTAAAAAAGCCTACAGCAGATAATACAGACCTTAACAACTTCCGTCCTATCTCTAACATTCCCACCCTTGTCAAACTCCTAGAAAAATGCGTCCAATCTCAACTCTGTGCCCACATCGAGAATTTTCATCTTCTGGACCAACACCAATCTGGCTTCGGGAGTGGGCACAGCACTGAATCGGCAACCACTCACGTTATGGATGACATTTTTAAAAAAATGCTCGGCCAAAATGAATCCTGCATCCGTATCCTCCTTGACCTTCCCTCAGCATTTGACATTGTTAATCATGACAACCTCCTATCCATTTTGAAGCTCAGGATGGGCCTTTCTGGTTCGGTGCTGCAATGGTTCTCGTCCTCCCTCCACCACTGATCCCAAAGAGTCAAGGCGAACCACTCTCTCTCTCCCAGCCATCACTAGTATCCATGGGGGTCCCCCAAGGGTACGCCCTATCCCCCATTACCTTCAATTTGTTCTTGCAACCTTTAGCTAATACACTAAATTCCGCGGACATTCTTTTGTATATATGCGGATGATACGCAACTCTGAAAATCTCCTCCCCGAATAACCTCATAGCACTCAACTCTACCCTAATAAATACTCAAAACTGGTTAACTGAGAACCACCTCTTGCTCAACACCTCCAAAAAAGAATTCCTTCTCTTTTCTCCCCTGAATCCCATCCCCAAGATAGACCTTTGGATGAACCACCTCACTGCCTTCAACTGCTCCCTCCTCATTGTTGACTCTGCCAAATCTCTCGGACTCACCATAGAAAAGCATCTGAACATGAAAACTCATATCAGCAATGTGTGTAAGGGAGTGAATCACCTTATGAGGATACTCAGAAATCTCAAACCTTTCACAAGCTGACTTCAAGCAAGTGGTCCAAGCGCTTGTTTTGCTGAGGCTGGACTATGGCAGTGCTACACTCTGTGGCCTCACCAAATATACCTTGTCCCCACTAAGGGCTTCACTTAATGCGGCAGCCAGACTGGTCACGAGGACCAAAAAAAACAAGCACATCTCCCTAGTCTTAAAATCCCTAAATTGGTTGCCCTATGAAGCAAGAATTCAGCTAAAGATTGCCTGTCTATCTCACAAAGCCCTCTATTTCAAAACCCCAGTAATCTAGCGCAAAAGTTAGAATTATCCGGAGGGGGTAGACCTTCTCCGAGTGCTAACTCTCTCTCCCTGAAACCTCAGATCTTTTGCAAAAAGAGAACGTGTCACCAAGCTTTCTCTGGCTCTGCGCCAAAGATCTGGCACTCTCCCACAGGAAATATGCAGAATCTCCTCCAAGGTTGCCTTCAAATGGGAAGTAAAAAGATTCCTCATGAACAAGCTCCTACCTTAAAAGGGTCTCGGATTGTCTGCTCTAATGCTTTGGACTTACACCCTAAGTCCTGCATTTGGTGTTATTCTGCTTTACTAATCACTTGCTCCCCTCCCAGTTCGCTATGTTCCAGTTTTTATCTTACCCTTTATTGTCCCTTTCGATTGTAACCTTTGTTTGATATGCATATGTGGTTTGTTTAGATTGGTACCCCTTCTGACGATTGTACTGCATCTATTACCTTCCTCTCCCTCAAATGGTAAAGCGCTCTGATATCCTTCGGGATCATTTTCGCGCTATATAAAACTTCATAAATAAATAAACCCTTGTTCTACAATTCTGTGTTCCCCTAAGTCTCCCGATAAAAATGGTAACTCACTCGTGTCGGTAAATCTAGTGCCTGCAACAGGAAACAGCCCTAATCATAACATGGACTACTCACATTTTTCTAGTGAAAAGGGACCCTTTTTTCTCAATGTGCCTAGCTGTAGATTTTGGACCCTAGCTCAGCCGGCACATGAGGATTCTAGGATGGGGGACTTGTGTGGCTCTCACTAGGTTCTGTTACACAGAATCCCCTGCCAACCTCCAACTTTGTTTAAAAAAACAAATTTTCCTCATATTTCTCTGATGGTAAGTTCTGGAATCTGCAGGGAGCCACAAACTTCCGCCCACCAAGCATCCCCCCCAAGTCTCCTGATAAAAATGGTACCTCACTTGTGTGGGTAGGCCAAGTGCCTGCAAGATAAAACGGCCCAAAAGGCAACATGGGCATACCATATTTTTCCAGTGAAAATTGACCCTTTTTTTGCATTGTGCCTAGCTATGGATTTTGGACCCGGCTCCTAGGGGAATCCAGGATGGGGTGACTTATGTGGCTCTCACCAGACTCTGTTACTCAGAATCCCTTGCAAACCTCAAACTTTGTCCAAAAAGCAAATTTTCACCACTTTTTTGTGATAGAAAGTTCTGGAATCTGCAGGGAGCCACAAACTTCCACCCACCCAGCATTTCCCCAAGTCTCGCAATAAAAATGGTATCTCACTTGTGTGTGTAGGCCTAGTGCCTGTGACAGTAAACGGCCCAAAACGCAACATGGGCACATCACATTTTTCCAGTGAAAAAGGACACTTTTTTCAGTGTGCCTAGCTATGGATGTTGGATGCTCGCTCAGTCGCAACTAGGGAAACCCAGCAAACCTGTAATATTTTGAAAATTAGACACCCAGAGGAAACCAGGATGGGATGACTTGTGTGGCTCTCATCAGGTTTTGTTACCCAGAATCCCTTGCAAACCTCAAACTTTGTCCCCCCAAAATGTCATCACTTTTCTGTGATGGAAAGTTCTGGAATCTGCAAAGAGCCAGAAACTTCCACCAACCCAGCATTCCCCCAAGTCCCAAGTCTCCCAATAAAAATGGTACCTCACTTGTGTAAGTAGGCCTAGTGCCCGTGACAGGAAACGCCCCAAAACGTACTGTTTAGACTTCAACATTATCGATAGCAAGACTACCTGGTTTTGCGAGGGAGTCACCTGCGTAGTTGGTCCTGGTCTAAGTAACCATCTACGGAACTTTTAGAAATGGGGACTGTAAGGGGAATAAACTCTTAAAATAACCCCTGGTCACCGCCTTGGTAGCTTGGCACAAGCAGACAGGCTTATTTCAGAGGCAGTGTGTAAAGCATTTGTGATCACATACAGTAACACAGTGAAAACACTACAAATGGACACCACACCAGTTTAGAAAAAAAGTAATCTTTATCTAAACCAAAACCAAACGACAAAAATCCACAATACAGTTTTAAAAATAAGGCTTTCTAATGGTAGAAATAGTTCAGTTCAATGCAAGTTGTAAATGCAACACTTTTCTCAAAAATACGTTAGATGTGTCACACAAAGCAAACAAAATGGCCACAGGGAAGGTGATGTGTCGGTTCCTTACACGCAGGGGAGGGGATGTGTCTGTTCCTTACTGCAGCGCAGGGGAGGTGATGCGTCAGTTCCTTACTGTGTCGGGAGTTGATGCGTCTGTTTCTTACTGCAGACCCCAAAGATGCAACAGTCTTGGTGTCTCGATGCAATGCATCGATACTGTATGATGCGTGTCTTCATACGGCCCCACAGAAGGCTTGTGTCGGGATCGGTCCTGGACGGTTTCTTCAGCGATGCGTCTGACAACCATTGCGGAAGCAACACGCTTCTTCTGTGTTGCGTCGATTTTCCAGCTCCCAGAGACAAACAGTCTCCAGAGGTCCCAAACAGCAGTAGGCACCCCTTTGCAGGTTGGAATTCCCAGATAGGAAATTCAGGGAAGCTGGTGGTGAAGTCTTTGTGTACATGAGACTTCAGAACAGGAGGTAAGCTCAGTTTCAAGCCATTGGAGATCTTTTCTTCAAGCAGGTGACAAAGCAAACAGCAAAGTCCTTTTTCTACTTTCCTTGGCTGCAAGCTGCCAATGCAGGCCAGCCCCTGACAGCAAACAGCTCAGGAGCTGTAATCCTCCTCAGCTTATCCGGCTCTTCTCCTTGGCAAAGGTTCCTCTTGATTTCCCAGAAGTTTAAAAGTCCTCTTTTTATATACCAAAGTCCTTTGTTCTCTGAAGGCAGAGAGTGCCTGTACCCAGCCAAAACCAGTTCTGTGGGGCACTTTGCAAGTGCACATCAACCTCCTTTGTCAGTGTGAGCCCTGGCTTCAGACACACCACAGGGGGGTGGAGCCGTCATTGTGGAAGGCAGGTACAGTCCACTTCAGGTGAAGATGCTACTCCTCCCACCACTCCAAATGCAGACCAAGCCTATTCAGCCCAGTCCTGACCCATCAGACTTCTGGAGCCACAGCCCTCCTCCTGCCCCTGTCATCCAAAAAACAGACATGCAATACACAAACCTAGCAGAGGCACACTGGATGGTTAGGCAAGAAAATACCTACTTTCTTAAAGAGGTATTTTCAAAGATAGAATGTAAAAATCATCCTCACTAAAAGATGCATCTTAACATTCTGAGTTCAGGCCTACTAAACTTTATTTACCTATCTTGTTCCTAGGGTCAGTTATGTTTATAAGATGTTATAAACTAACTCCCCATTCTTGCCTATGGGAACAGATAGCCTTGCAATAGTGAAACATGAAATTGGCAGTATTGCACTATCAGGACATGCCACACACATCAGGGCATGTCCTAAGTTTCACATACAATGCACCCTGCCCACAGGGGTACCTTGGGTCTACCTTAGGGGTCACTAACATGTAGAAAAGGGAAGGTTTAAGTACTGTCAACTGACCAAAACCAAGTCGACATGGCAGTCCCAGACTGCACACAGGCTCCGCAATGGCAGGCCTGAGCCACATTTTACAAGCTGCTTCTGTGGGTGGCACAATCAGTGCTGCAAGCCCACCAGCAGCATTTGATTTACAGACCCTGGGCACACATGGTGCACTGTACTAGGGTCTGACAAGTAAATCAAACCAGCCAATCATGGAATCACTAATCCATCACATCAATTTACAAAGGGAGCACTTTGGCACTGAACAACAGTGGCAAAGTGCCCAAAGCATCTAGACCAGCAAATACACAAGAGGCAACAGCAGAAAAAATGGAAGGGAGACACTAATTTGCATCAACCATCTGAGAGGTCTGTGCTCTGTCTGAACCCAGAAGTGAGTCCCAAACAAGTAGGGACTCAGCTTCTTCAGCACCAAGACCACAGCAAATGCCTCACACTCAATCACACTCCACCTCTGTTCCTGTGGAAGTAACCTCCTACTAATGAAGGCTACCGGTTGGTCTAGGCCCCCACACCATGCTCTGAAGCATCTGTCTGCACAAGGAATTCTTATGAGAAGTTGGGTGCCTTAAGCACAGGCGCTGTGTATATGGCAGATCTCAGGGCATCAAAAGCCTTCTGGCAGGCGTCAGTCCAGTTCACCTTCCTGGGCTGCTTCCTGGAATTCAGCTCTGTCAAAGGGGCAACAATGGTGCCATACCCCTTGACAAATCTCCTGTAATACCTGGTGAGTCTTAGGAAGGATCTCACCTCCGTCTGAGTCTTGGGGGGTTCCCAAGCCAGAATGGTATCAATCTTTGGCTGTAGGGGTGCCACCTGGCCGCCCCCCACCTGGTGTCCCAAGTACACCACAGAACCCTGCCGGATCAGGCACTTGCTTGCCTTGATCGTGAGGCCTGCCCTCCACAGCATCTTCTACACTTCCCAGAGGTGGTGCAGATGTTCCTCCCAAGTGGCACTGAACACTGCGATGTCATCCTGGTAGGCGGCACTGAAATCTTCCAGTCTTGCCAACACATGGTTGACCAACCTCTGAAAAGTGTCTGGGGCATTCTTCATCCCAAAGGGCATCACCCGGAATTGTTAGTGCCCATTTGGTGTGGAGAATGCTGACCTCTTTCTTGCCCCATCAGTCAAGGCGATCTGCCAGTACCCAGATGTTAAGTCAAACGCACTGAGGTACCTGGCAGCCCCCAACCGATCAGCTCATCAGCTCTGGGGACGGGGTGCGCGTCAGTCCTGGTGACTGAATTGAGTTTGCGATAGTCCACGCAGAACCGGAGTTCTGGTGTGGCACCGGGTGCGGCAGCCTTCTGGACCAAGACCAATGGGCTGGCCCAAGGGCTGTCTGAGGGCTCAATCACCCCTAGCGCTAACATCTTACAGACCTCCACCTTGATGCAAGCTCTGACCCTGTCAGTCACTCGGTAAATTTAATGTTTTACTGGATGACTGTCCCCAGTGTCTTCATCATGGACGCACCACTGAGTGACACCGGGGGTCAGGGAGAACAGGTCAGGGAACTGTCCCAACAGTTGGTGACAGTCACTCTGCTGCTCAGGGGTCAGGAAGCAAGAGAAGTTCACACCATCCACTGACCCATCTTGCTCCTTTGCAGACAGGAGGTCAGGAAGAGTCTCAGTCTCCTCTTCCATCCCACCATCTGTTGCTTGGAGCATGCCCACTTTGAACCACTCCAAGTGGGGCTTCAGGCGGTTCACATGCAGGACCCGCAAGGGGTTCTTGGGAGACTGCAAGTCCACCAAGTAGGTGACGTCACTCTTGCGCTCCACCACCTCAAATGGTCCGGTCCACTTATCCTGGAGCGCACAATGCTCCACTGGGGACATGACCCAAACTTTCTGTCCAGGCTGAAACTTGATCAGAGTGGCATTCTGATCATACCAACGTTTCATCTCCTCCTGGCTGGCTGCCAGATTCGCCTGAGCCAGTTGTCTGAAGAGCTTTGTCTGGTTTCTGAAGTCCAGCATGTAGCTATATACATCCTGGGGAGGCTTACTGGGAGTTTTCTCCCAGCCTTCTTTCACCAGATTTAGAGGTCCCCTTACAGGATGGCCATACAGTAGTTCAAAGGGACTGAACCATAAGGACTTCTGGGGCACCTCTCTGTAAGCAAACAGAAGACATGGCAAGAGGACGTCCCACTTACGCCTCATGGGTTCAGCAAGACCCATAATCATGCCTTTCAGGGTTCGGTTGAAACTCTCAACCAGCCCATTACCTTGAGGGTAGTAAGGAGTGGTGAACTTATAGGTTACACCACACTCCTGCCACAGGGACTTCGTATACTTCGATATGAATTTGGTATCGCAGTCGGACACCACCTCTCTGGAGAACCCCACACAGGAGAATATCCCCATCAATGCACGACCCACTACGGGGGCCGTCACAGTCCGGAGAGGGATGGCTTTCGGGGACCGGGTGGCATGGTCCACCAAGACCAGGATGAACTTGTTGCTCATGGCTGTCTTCGGATCCAGAGGCCCCACAATGTCAATGCCCACCCTTTCAAAGGGGGTGCTGACCACAGGGAAAGGTTAGAGATGAGCCTTGTGCTTCCTCCGGCTCTTACCACTTGCCTGGCAAGTCTGACAAGTCCTACAATGAGTATCTGAAGTCTTGCGCCTTTGGGGCCAGTAAAAGTGGGTGACAAGCCTTTCAAAGGTCTTATCTTGCCCCAAATGTCCTGCTAAAGGCACATCATTATCCAGACCCAGTAGGAAGGCTCTGAAGCGCTGGGGTACCACCAGCACACGGGCTGACCCAGGCTCAGCAACCTCAGGTTCGCTATACAGGAGACCATTCTCCCAGCAAATCCAATGTGATCCAGATTGATCACCTGTTGCCTGGTTTGCAGCCTGTTGTCACAAACCCAAAGAGGTCTCCATCCTGCTGAGGCAGGTCCGCCAGTTCAGCCACTTGTTCCCCGTTAGGCTTCAGGGCACCCCCTCAAGATTTTCCTCCTCCTTGACCGTGGGAACTTTGGGGGCCGGTTTCCCATGCCCTCTGTCTCTTCTCTTCCTGGCAGGCACCTGGGCCACTCTTTCAGGCTCCAGGTCCTCTTGTAACGCCCTGAACGTCTCAGGATCGTTTAACAGACACGATAATGAGAACGCAACCACTTGTGAAGGTTTAGTTATTTTAATGAAGGCAAAAATAATACAAGGAATAAACAAAGGTTATAGTCACTGGAATCCTCCAGGCTAAGTACGTTACCAGCCCACAGCACGGATGGTTCTAACCGTCCTCTGCATATACGCCGATCCCGGCGTATGCCAACAGAGGGCAGAAATGAAATGGCCGACAATGCCAATCGGTAGGCTGTGAGGGGCACGAAGAGTGTTGGGGAGAATCGAGGAGTCAGGGAAACACCCAGCCGGGGTCTCTACCTGAAGGGAGCAGCCGCTCAACCTCTTCCTCAGACTGCACCGGGACGCGGAATCACCTCCTGGTGATGCGTCACCGATACCCCAATCACAAGCAAAGAAGACTGAACCGAGAGCAGCCGCTCGATCGATCCCGTGGACTTCCGAGTCTGTAACGCGGCAAACACCTCCTGGTGTGCGTTACAGCTGGCAGTCCCTGTATCTCTGGTCGGGCTGGGAGTTACGACTCCAACCAGCAAAAGCGCCACTGCGCTTTGACTCAGCCGAGTCAAAAAGCGAAGCTCAATGGTTATCCGGTAGAGCTTCCGGGTCCTTCACAGGTGACGATGGGGCAAGACACGGCCCAGGGAGTAACGACTCGACCTACCTCCGTTCTTGCCTTACTGGAGCACCACTCCGGAACACTGCTCTTCACTAAGCAGGTACGTCGGTGTAAACACAATATCCGACAGCGTTGTACCTCCCGGTTCCTCCCTTTATAGGGCGTGTTTTCCTTGAGTTATGTAACAGCTCTCCTGTTTACATAAGGGCGTGTTTTCCTTGAGTTATGTAACAGCTCTCCTGTTTACATAAGGGCGTGTTTTCCTTGAGTTATGTAACAGCTCTCCTGTTTACATAAGGGCGTGTTTTCCTTGAGTTATGTAACAGCTCTCCTGTTTACATAAGGGCGTGTTTTCCTTGAGTTATGTAACAGCTCTCCTGTTTACATAACCTCTCAACCGCTAAGCATCCTGGGAGATGTAGTCCGTTTTCGCTGGTTACCGTTTTCCTCCCCTCGCATGACAGGAATTCTTGACACCTCTTGAATGCACTTACCGGCTGCTATTGACCGAGTGGTCACACATGCGCACTCAGGCAGACCCAACATCTCCAAATGAGACCTCCGCTCCACCTTCGCACAAGGGGAGCTCTCCAAATCATCGCCTAGCAGACAGTCAACAGGCATGGCTGGCCTCACAGCTACTCTCAAGGTACCTGAGACCCCCTCCACTCAAAGGGAACCTGTGCCATTTTGCAGAGGCACTCTGAGCTGCCAGCAGCAACTACAGGGTAGAATGTGTCGGGGACCACCTGCTCCTTAGACACCAGCCGACAACTGACAGTTGACATGCTGGCTCCTGTGTCTCTCAGAGCCTCCACACTATGGCCATTGAGGGTCACCCACTGCCTGTACTTTTTAGTGTTATCAGGCAGATCAGCCCTAGGGACCATCTCACTGTCTCCTAAAGAGACCAGGTACATCTCTGTGGGTGCCCACCCACACAGGGCACCCATCTCCCCCCCCCCCAAGGCTACACTAGCCATTTCCCGGGGCGGTGCACCAATGGGTGCAGGGGTCATTGTGTTGGGACACTTGGGACTTTCTTGGAAGTGACCCACCTGTTCACAGTTAAACAGGTCTTGGGACCCTTCTTCACAGGCTTACTGGGCGGGACCCATGGTCTTTTGTCAGCGGGAGGCTGGGAACCCTTACCTTGGTTCCCTTGGGGATTACTTTGGAGCCCTTTTTGGAACTCCTTTTGTTTACCCTTCTCCCCCCACTCTTCTGCTGGGGACCCTGCCCACCTTTGATGGAGTCTCCCACAAGACCCTTGCGGACCCCGGTACCGACCCAGCGGTCCGCCTCCACAGCAAGCTTCCTGGGATCAGTCAGCTTACTATCAATCAGGTGCTGGCGTAGCTGGAAAACAACTACTGTACAAGTGCTCCCATGCAACCAAATCATAGTGTTGCGGGGATTTTGCTCATGCACAGAACTATGCACAGGAAACCAGGACCTCAGTGCATTGTGGTGTACCAAAAAACTCACCTCAGCACCCAGAACCCCTATCGGACTAGCATCAGTGTCTCATTTGTTCTCCGAATCATCTCGAAGGTACCAATGATTACACAACCCAGAACAAGCGACTTAGAGTACTCTCAGGAATGGTGGGAATCAGAAACACCTTTTCATTATTATTCTCATATCAGTCCATAACATGAGTAATCAGAGACACGGAAAAGTTTAAAATGTTTATTTTTAACTACGAGCTCTAAGGTGCAGTACATTGGCTAACATATGCAGACAAATGATTAGAAATAAAAACGATCAGCATTGTTACAATACTATAGAACACAAAGGGAGAAATCATATTACAATGATAGTGGAAACAGGTCCTATAATACCTTGTGAACCACACTCCCCTGGCTAGTAAGCTAGTTTTATATAATAATAGACGGTCTCTAGGTTTGAATGGGGAACCCCGTACCTCAAAGAACAGTTTAGGTGAATCACATCACAGGATCAGCTCTGCTCTCTGTGTCTGGAAAGGTTTCCTCCAAGTGTCTGAATCATGCATGCAAATGCAATATTAAAGGCACCCGAGTTTCAGATATTTGCAGCTGTGTGCTTGTTGTGTCTAGAGCGTGGGCCGATCAACCTGAATTCAACAGCATACACTGTTATTTGACCTTGACGGTTTCTGCACACAATGTTCAGACTAAGGTCGCGGTGCACGTCTAGGGATGTGAAAAACAGACCGTTTGTGTTCTCATGTGAAGAAAAAGCAAGCAAGCAGTTTTACTTATAATAACAACTACCTGTAGTGTTGTGTGTAAAAGCAGCAAAGATGGCGTTTAACTTCTGAAACGCTTATGCTAACATAGCAATGTCTGCAGGAAAAACCCTGTCTCCACTACAATAGAGCGCCTGAAAATCATTTGCCATGCTACCCTTCACCCAACCATCCAACGCTCTGCAATAAAAAGACACATATTCCACCCAGGTGCTAGATTCCAGCTTCTTGCAATTTCTATATTTCTGCCTATAAAGCTCTGGGATCAATCCAAACCTGGCTACTAAGGCTTCTTTCATGGGGGCATAGGACACCTGATCCTCAAGTGGCAATGCTAGCAAGGTTTCTCTTCCTTCACCCAAGAAGTGGCCCCAAAACCCCTCTCCCCAATCTTTCTAAGGCACCTGGTGGGACTTCATCCCTACCTCATAGGCCTTAAACCACTGCCTAATGTCCTATTTCACAAAAGCCTTAATGACATCCATGGGAATATACACTTTTCTTTCTACAGGCACTGATGGTGTGCTGCCACCAGAGGGAGAGATCTCTAAGCTCTTTGCTTTCAGCTCTAACTCCCTCGACAATCTCTCATGCTTTAAAAGCATCTTCTTTTCCTCCATGGCCAATTTCTTGCACTCTAACTCCATCCTCTTATTTTCTAAGTCACCCTGGCTCCCCAGTTTGAGTTTGGCAAGCTCCATCTCATGCACTCTGCTTTTCTCTCTGTCCTCCAACTCCTCTGGAGACAGACCCCTTGAAGACACACTGCTGCCCTCCCTGGGAGGCACTCCCTTACCAGTTAGGCCCATTAACCCATCCTGCTAAATTCTCCCCCTCCACCATAGTATCATCAGTCTGCCCACTGGCATTCCTTGGTTCCAACCAGGCTCTCAGCGCCTTTTGGAACTCCTCCTCCCTGGTGAGGCCTCTCACGGAGATTTGAAATGTTTTGCAGATGGTTTTAAGTTGCGGAACTATGTAAGTATCAACCCTCTCTTCTTCAAACTCAATATCCACAGATGCAATGGATCCTTGTTTACTCATGGTGAAAAATTGGCAGTTCTCCAGATGCAAAAAATTCCCCAAAAGAACTTTACCAAAATGTATGTGGTTGTGTAATGGTCTGCACTCACTAGAAGTGTACACCAATCACTGTATGTAAGTCGCACAGTTAAGGATCCTCGCCAATGTTAGAAATGGCAGTCTCTAGTTGGCAGAGGTAGGGACCTTTGTCCAAATAGGGACCCTTGCTTCTAGTCAGGGTAAGGGAGATACACTTCTAAAATAATCCCTGCTTACCCCCTTGGTAGCTTGGCACGAGCAGACAGGATTATCTCAGAGGCAGTGTGTAAAGCATTTGTGAACACATACAGTAACACAGTGAAAACACTACAAATGGACACCACACCAGTTTAGAAAGAAAAGTAATCTCTATCTAAACCAAAACAAGACCAAACAACAAAAATCCACAATACAGTATTAAAAATAAGGCGTTCAAATTGTAGAAATAGTTCAGTTCAATGCAAATTGTAAATGCAACACTTTGCCCAAAAGTACCTTAGATGCATCACGCAAAGCAAGCAAAATGGCCGCAGGGAAGGTGATGCGTCAGTTCCTTATACGCAGGAGAGGTTATGCGTCTGTTCCTTACTGCAGCGTAGGGGAGGTGATGTGTTGGTTCCTTACTGCGCGGAGAGTTGATGCGTCTGTTTCTTACTGCGGACCCCAACAATGCGACAGTCTTGGCGCCTTGATGCGATGCGTCGGTCCGGTATGATGCGTGTCTTCGTACAGCCGCACAGCAGGCTTGCGTCGGGATTGGTGCAGCGGCTGCGATTTCTCAAGCTTCGGCAGGCGCTGCGACTGTTTCTTCGGCGATGCATCAGACAACCAGTGTGGATGCAACACGCTTCTTTGGTGTTGCGTTGATTTCCCAGCTCCGAGCGCAAACAGTCTCCAGAGGTCCCAAACAGCAGCAGGCACCTCTTTGCAGGTTGGAATTCCCGGAAAGGAAGTTCAGGGGAGCTGGTGGTGAAGTCTTTGTGTCCCTGAGACTTCAGAACAGAAGGCAAGCTCAGTTTCAAGCCCTTGGTGATCTTTTCTTCAAGCAGGTGACAAAGCAAACAGCAAAGTCCTTTTTCTCCTTTCCTTGAAAGCAAGCAGCCACTGCAGGCCAACCCTAGACAGCAAACAGCACAGGGGCAGTATTCCTGCTCAGCTTATCCAGCTCTTCTCCATGGCAAAGGTTCCTTTTGATTTCTCAGAAGTGATCTAAAAGTCTGGGGTCTGGCCCCTCTTTTTTATACACCAAAATCCTTTGTGCTCTGAAGGCAGAGTGTCTGTACCCAGCGAAAACCAGTTCTGTGGGGCACTTTGCAAGTGCACAACAACCTCCTTTGTCAGTGTGAGCCCTGGCTTCAGACACACCACAGAGGGGTGGAGCCGTCTTTGTGGAAGGCAGGTACAGCCCTATTCATGTGAAGATGCTACTCCTCCCACCACTCCAAATGCAGACCAAGCCTATTCAGCCTGGCCCTGACCCATCAGATTTCTGGAGCCACATCCCTCCACCAGCCCCTATCATCCAAAAGCCAGACATGCAATACACAAACCTAGCAGAGGCACACTGGATGGTTAGGCAAGAAAATACATACTTTCTAAAAGTGGTATTTTCAAAGACAGAATGTAAAAATCATACTCACTAAAAGATGCATCTTAACATTCTGAGTTCAGGCATACTAAACTTTGTTTTCCCATCTTGTTCCTAGGGTCAGTTATGCTTATAAAATGTTTAAACTAAATCCCCATTCTGGCCTACGGGAACAGATAGCCTTGCAATAGTGAAAACCAAAAATGGCAGTATTTCACTATCAGGACATGCCACACACATCAGGGCATGTCCTGCCTTTCACAAACAATGCACACTGCCCACAGGGGTACCTTGGGCCTACCTTAGGAGTAACTAAGATGGAGAAAAGGGAAGGTTTAGGGACTGGCAAGTAAGTGCACTTGCAAAGTCGACATGGCAGTCCCAGACTGCACACAGGCTCTACAACGGCAGACCTGAGCCACATTTTACAAGCTGCTTCTGTGGGTGGCACAATCAGTGGTGCAAGCCCACCAGCAGAATATGATTTACAGGCCCTGGGCACACATGATGCACTGTACTAGGGTCTGACTAGTAAATCAAATCAGCCAATCATGGAATCGCTAATCCATCACGTCAGTTTTCAAAGGGGAGCCCTTGCACTTTGGCACTGAACTGCAGTGGCAAAGTGCCCAAAGCATCTAGACCAGCAAAAACACATGAGGCAACAGCAGAAAACATGGAAGGAAGACCCATGCCAATGATGCCAGGTCTAACAGGAACCCTACAAAACCCAAACATTTCTGAAAAGTAGACACCTAGGGGAGTCCAGGGATGTGCGGCTTGTGTAGGCCTCACAACATTTTCCTACCCTAAATCCCCTGGAATATCAAATTTAGCTAAAAAGTCACGTTTTCCTCACTTTTCTGTGTGGGAAAGTTGTAGGTTCACTGGGCAACCACACATTTTGTACCATCCAGCGCTCCCCCAGGTCACCCAATACAAATGGTATGTCACTTGTGCGGGTAGGCCTAGATCTCGCAACAGGAAATGGCCCAAAATGCACTGTGGAGACTTCAAAATTATCGATCAAAAAACTATCTGGTTTTGCGAGGGAGTCACTTGCATTTTTGGTCCCAGGCTCGGCGGCCATCCAGGGAAACCTACCAAACCCAGACATTTCTGAAAACTAGACACCCAGAGGAGTCCAGGGAGGTGTGGCTTGCATGGATCCCCTAACATTTTTCTACCCTTTGATTGTTTAAGATGCCTTAATTGTAAGGAGTACATTAGTAATGTTATTTATATATAATGCTTCCCCAGCATTGCAAGCTTGCGTGATGTTGTGACACTGCAAACGTGAGGTAATAGTAAAAGCATTTCTTTACTTAATTGTGAGACCAGCTCACAACCTTACCCCAACGTAGGGTCTTCAATTCCCAATGGAAGAAGGGTTCTAGGGACTCATGTAGTCACACTCTGGGGAAACAAATATTTTTAGAGTATTTTTTAACAAAAGCATAAGTTTGATCCTAACTCACTTACTCGTGGTTAGCGATAGTGAGGAAACACTCTCCTTTCTCCCTCGTACTCTTACTGCCTCAAGGTACATCCCTCGCCGTACACCTATGTGCTTCCACTCCTTCTTCCTGATGATGTCAGAATGGAAGGCCTGGTGCATTTTTAACTGTGTTTTATCTTCACGGGAGGAACGAGATGCGTTACACCTGTGGACCGTTTGATTAGCAAAGGTGCTTCTATTCATGATCCGATGTCAGATGCGCCGCTCGCCTGGGGGACGCGTGATGACGTATTGGATCAGGCTGCTTTTCTATGTGGATGCCAATATGACTATTTTTAGTATTCCGGGGACTGTTAGTAATCTAGTGACCAAGTGTCGCCTGCATGGAGGAAAGGGGATAAGGTAGCATCTCCAGCCGGCGTATGCATTGGGACCGGTAGTTCATCTCAATGGAGCTATATCTTGTATGGACTGCAATAGAGACATATTGTCAATATTATCCTTTATCAATATTACCAGGGCTCACCCTCAAGTAAATGTAATAAATATCCGACATCTTTAGTTTATGACTAGTTCATATATTTTTTACATATCTTCAAGAGTGAGGGTGAGTAAAAGGAGATGATGACATACTAATACATCCATCTTTCTCACAGGGGTGCAGAACGTCTGTGGAATTTATTCAGGGGGGGGCATTGACATGCCAATTTTGGGCAGCCCCCACCACTATAGCAATACAACAAAAATCATGGGGCCTAGTGTGCTTTCTGTCCCCCTGTGGTGGCAGATATGGGGCTATTGCCTCTTCTGCCTCTCGGGGGGGGGGCAGAAAGACTGAATTATGCCCAAAACATTGGGGAGGCCACTCACCCCTCCCTCTTGCCTAGTGGGAGGATCCCTGCTTGGGGATCACCCTCCTGTGGCGATCCCAAAGGAGGGATCCACTAGGGAGGGGTACCATAGGAAAGGAGAGATTCTGCTCCCCCAGCTCCTGAGGCTGTTTAGGGGAAAAGGAAATCCCTCTGGGGACCACACCAGAGGGATTTCCAGACCCATGTGCTTCGGATGGCCTGGAGCCGTCCGACGCACAAGAGCACTGTGGTGTCGGACATCTCCCTGCCGTCCGGCAAATGGAAGGGGCTAAAGAGATTGCCAGGGGAGTGTACATACAGTGGAGGTAAGTGCACAGGTTGTAGCATAAGGAAATGGTAGCAATTGGACATAGCAGCACCCAGCTCATGCCTCTGGAGGCGGCTGTCCATGGTGATTCAGCCTTCCATACTGCTTCTTCACAGCACATTCACAAAAGGAGGCCTACAAACTAGGCCTGGGCTTAACTTGCTGAGGGGGAAATAGGCACATTGCACTGCTCATGGTGTGATTTAGCCCTGGGAGCTCGTTCCGCACTGCAAAAATCAATGCAAATGACACCACATGGTGTACCTGAGGGCGCTATTTCTTGAGTTGATTTTGCTACCCCTCAAGAAGATTATCTAATCAAGCGGCAGTTTTCTAACCACGAACGGTCGCAACTGCCCGTGACCACCCGCATTGGAGAAATCTCCCCGGTTGCCCTCCTACCGACTGAAAATCTCACTAGGGGATGAGAAATCTCACTTGCACTAACCAATTTACTGTTTATGAGCTGCACGTACAAAAAAACTCCTCTATGCGGAGGTTGGCGGAATTTGGCAGAACTCCGTGTTACAAGCGTAACGCAGAGTGGCCATAATTCCACCACTTCTTCCGGCGGAGCGGTATAAATCACCAACCCCTAGTACAAATCCCATCCAGAATGAAGTCTGACGTTAGGATGGGGCTGAAAACAGTGTGTCAACTATCTTGGTAGCATCTTGATGGTCTGCAGGTGGTTACATCTGAGTGGGATTGCAGGAACACACCCGCCTGCATAAAATGATTTGAAGGCAGCCACACCATCACAAACTATATAAATTGCAGCTACTATCACGAAAAGATGTGGTAGAGTCATTGGATCCTGCTGAGTCAGGAAACATGGGGTGTGAGAATAAAAGCGAGTGAATGAAGCAAGTAAGCAAACCTTCTTCCCCCATTTGCTATAGACAAATTTCCTCCCACCATAATCAACTGCAGTTAAATCCCAAGTTCTCGGAACACCTATGTGGAATTTTATTTTGAACTGTAAAGTATTTCAATGTCTAATTCACACCTCAGGCTTTAATTGACAGCCTAATTCCAGCCCAACATTTCAACTCTCCTAAGTTTGCCCCACTGTTTAACCTTTTAAGATACTTTACCGGGGTTCTTTTATTTCATAGTGAGCTGAATAGGGAGTAGAAGGTTAAAGGAGCTAAGAAGAGAATGCAGCTAATAGAATCGAAAGGTTAACTATACAGAAATATTCAGCAGTAATGAAAAATGTCATAATCAAAGCCACCTCTATTTTGACGTAGCAAGAAAAATGTAGGTGACAATGAGTTTTTCACATATAAATGCTCAAATCTGTTCTCCAGCAAGGAAAGCATAATCAATGCTTAATTTGTAAAAGATCAAGTGCCTGGACCAAGAGTTATGCTCAAAAGCAGGGGGCCATCATTACTGAAAGTTGGGGTTACCAAATACCAAGGCTGCTGAATTTTGAATCCACCTCATGTGTCTCTTTTTGATCCCTAGTTTCTTTGTCACTGTTTTTTATTCTTTCTCCTCCTCCTTCTTTTCCTTCTTTTATGTTTTTCTCTCTCATACTCTAGGGCAAAGTCTGGCTAGGTAAAATAAGTGCCTGTCTGAGTAAGATGGGATCAGTAGGCAGATGGCAATCATTGCCTTGTGTGGGACCTCGTAGGCACCCAGTTTCCTAAATGCACCATGACCCTCTTCATCTCCTAAGATGCAACAAAACTTCGAGTTCAGGGACAAGGATGTGGATTAATTTTACCATCAGTTTTAGGCTAACCCTGAGATGTTGTGTTCTTTTGGAACTTATGTTTCCTCATACAGATTTTCACTAGATCTCCTCTATTTTGTTGTCAATATCTTTTCAGACTCGCTTATATGGGCTCGTTTTAGAACTGCAGGAAAGTGAGGCTAGTGAAGTTGTACATTTTAACTCGTTGGCAAAGTCAAGTCAAAACTTTTACATTGGCAAAGTCAAGCCAAAAACTTTCACATTATGCACCAAACCCTGCCTGCTGATACCAGAACTCGACAATCACTTCTGCTGTGTCCTCCTGAAACCTGAAAGAACTCCAAGTTCCCCAGAGCACCTGCAGCCTTCAATAAGTTGCTTGCAGTGAAGCTCCCTCGGAGTGAAGGTATCACTCCCCTGTCCACTGCAGGCACTGATCCCGTGAAGGGCAGTTTTTTGACATGCTGCTCACTTGATGGCCTTGATGCAGCACTGAAGTGAGAAAAGGTACAACAGCTCTAGAGTGTCAGATCTGTCTACCCACCAAGTTTGGAGACACCAGGACATACCGGAGCTCTGGCATACCAATACCCAGGGTACTGGACCCCCGATGGCAAACACTGAGAAGATAGTCCAGTCTGGACTCCCGAAGTACCAGAAGCAAGCACCCATCAAGGAATGTCGAGGAACCCGAGACCCACTTCCTGAGTGGTGCAGCTGTCCCGCGAACGCCTCTCCAAGTAGCCTGCTTCTAACCGCAAGGACCTCAAGCTGCACAAGGCCCGTCTGACCTGTACGCTCTGCACCCAACCTCACTGGCCCCAGCACCGGCCAACCAACCCTACTCCCATGGTCTCCAGGCCCAGTCCGGTAGGTCTCCCTCTGAGGAGACCCACCAAACTTACCTGTAAGTCACTTTGTTCAGTGCTTTTTCAAGTAGCCCACTTTATCTTTGTGCACCAGCTTCCAAGACCTCAGCACCTCTGCTCCCGACCAATTTGGGATGCTCCTGAACGTCTCCTGCTGAAACTTTGGACTTGGTCCCGACATTGACCTAAAATGAGATGGTAAATTTTGTGAAAGCAATGCTCAAATTTCTTTGCATTTCTCTGCTTTTCCCCCATTGTTTCCTATGGTATGTAATTGCGCATAGACGTGATATATTTTTTGAACTTTGCAACATCGTATCTCCGAACTACTTACCTTAAAATTGTGTTTATGGTCTTAAAATGATATAAAAAGTTACATTATTTTTACAAATTGGTCTCAGATTTATTCTTAAGTGTTTGTCTTATTAAGTGCCTCTGAGAGTACAACAAATGCTTAACACTACCCTCTGTAAAGCCTAATTGCTCGCGCACACTACCATAAAAAGAGAGTTGTATTATCTACTTTTACCTCTACCTGCCTTTTGGGGATTTCTCTCACTCTCTACATAGTGTTCATCATTTTAGTACACTGTACAGAGAGGCTGTTTCATACAATATTGCATTCAAAGACGTGGTGTTGCCACACTTGCTACTAATTAGAACAGAAAGGTATCTTAATCTGAAAGCTCATTTCCTGTGCACGTCACCAGAGCACTACTGCTGCAATGGCCAGCACTGTTAACCATTGAAGAAAGCTCAGACCTCCATCCTCAGGTAATAATTTATTTGAACCATTGGTCCTCGATCCAGATTTACAACGTATGATGATACAGTAAAGAAAACAGAACTCATTTGCATCTAAGGTGAAAGTTGGGATCCTCCCCTCTCTCCCAAGGAACCTCTCTTCCCTGTCTCTCCAAGGTGATGTGTAGATGGTCTCTGTCTTGGGATCAACTGAGTAGAGTTATGGCCCACCTATTGGCCTCTGTGCGGCTGTTAAGTCTGGGGTAATAGCGAGATGCTATTTCATTTGGCTAGAACTACAGAGAGTAGCTTTGCAGCTGTACAGTAGAATGATAGGGCATGTGATAACTGTAGCGTTTGCCTTTAGCTATGATTACACTAGCACGTGGGTCCCAGGGAAATAAAGATACGCACTCTTGGGTTACAATATGGGCCGGAAGTCCCGTGCGACCTCCGCCCGTTTATTTAAGCTATCTGGCCACGCCTGGCCAGAGAGTGCTACAATCTGTGTGTGTCCTTCCGGGATATGGGGGCAGTCTTTAGGGGAAACAACTAGACTGCTGCACTAACTGCTTGTGGTATGACATCCTCATACTGAGCTGTGGGGGAATAAAGGGGAAGGGCAGAGCTGCCTTCAGGCTTTGGCTCCTCTGTGGCTCCCTGCATGGAAACGTGTGCTTCTGCAGTTGACCGCTACATTTCAGTGTTTCGTCTGCCTCACTGAAGAGCTGATTCTGTGTCGTTCCACCTTGACCTGCCACCACCATTGCGGTTTGCAGCAATACGAAGTGAAGGCAGGCATATGTGTGGCTCTTTATTTTTTCTATTTTAAAAGTGATAAGAAGAAAAGTAGCACAGCGCGTAGCGCTGGGGGTACGCACCGTACATACACGGGTGGGGGTACGACTCGAACGTACAGGGGTGTACATACACGGGGGGTTCGACCCGTACAGGGGTGTACATACACGGGGGGTTCGACACGTACAGGGGTGTACATACACGGGGGGGTTCGACACGTACAGGGGTGTACATACACGGGTGGGGGTACGACTCGAACGTACAGGGGTGTACATACACGGGGGGTTCGGCTACGTACTCACGGGGGCTGGGGGGGGTACGGCACGAACTCACGGGGGCTGGGGGGGTACGGCGCGTACTCACGGGGGCTGGGGGGGGTACGGCGCGTACCGGGCCCTCTCTTCTGGTCGTTTTGCGGCGTACTTCGCTTTTCCGGCACTTTTTGGGTGCCGTAAAAATATTGCCGTCCGGACTGCTGTCGGTTCGAATCGTACTTCCTGGGTCGTGAAAAGCTGCCTGACAGCGTCCCGACGTCACGTCGGGGCATTCCCGGATCACATTCGTATGTATATTTTCGTCGGACGGTATTTTTTACGATTCGTACGGAAATGGTGTTTCCGTGCGAATCGTACTTCCATGTTTGTAAAGTTTTACAACCGGGTACGAGTCGGACGGAGAAAACGCTCCGACCGACGGTTCGTACCCGGTTTTTCCAGGATCGTAATCGGCACCTAAATGTGAAACTTGCCTGCGCTACTCTCTAAGCAGCAGAGTTGCTTTCACTGGGATACAAAATTACAAGTAAGAGCTGAAGAAAGCTGAGACAGCTTTCTTATAAGTGCCATTATGTTTGATGTAATAGGTGCAAGAATGGAAACGTGTCCGGTGTCTTCCATGAATGCCGCTGCCCGCGTCCCACGCAGTGGGACATCAGCAGGGCAGCTTTCTAGTGGCCGCCCGTCGCAGCCTTCCCCCTCCCCCTTGTTCTGCCTCGCGAGCGAGGCCGCGCCCAGGGAGGAGATCTCCCAATGAGTGTGCAGGTAGGAGGCGGGCCGATAGGGGGGCGAGGCTAGCCCCCCCTACTTAGGCGTCCCTCTCGCCCAGTTCCTCCTCTGCATCCTGCGCGCCGCTCCTGCCCAGACACGCGATTTGTTTCCCTCCTGGCCGCGCGAGATGTCTTTGCGCCGTCTCCCGGACACGCTGCGGTCGCTGCCCCGCTGTACCTGGTGGTCTCGCGTCGGCCGGCGCGGTTTCTTCACTCCCCCCGCTTGATACGCGGTGTTTGCAGCACACTCTCGGGCTGCATGTTTCCGGGCCAGGGGGTCATCGGCATGCGCGGTGAGTTTTGGGGGGGCAGGGAAGTTCTTTTGGGTCTTGTTGGGCCAAGAGCCTTGGTGATTGTATTGCGGGCGGGCGGTGGTGCACCTACCGTGGATGCACGGCCGCCGCCGCCATGTTTTAGGATGATTACTGCGCCAGTGTGAAAAGGAAGAGCGGCTTCCTTCATAATGCCCTGCCCCGCCGCATGTGTGAGATCGCGGGTTCAACCGCTCGTTCGCCTTGGGCAGCTTGTCGTCGGTCGTGTGTGCCGCGTGCCCGGCATGGCGTTCATTTTCCAGTGAGTGGGGCCTCTGGGGGCCGGTTGTCACTGATACTGTGGTTCCTGTATCAGCGCTGTTAGGGCATATCAGCGCTATGTAGCGCAGTTGCTTTGTGCCTGTCAGGCAAGTCTTGGCCGCATCCCCGTGTCGGGCAGTTGCTGGGCCTTCAGTCTGGCTCTTTGTGTTGGAGCGAGGTCGGGGGACAGGGGAGTGGCGGTGCGGGGTGCCTGTGAACAGGAATGGCCTCAGTGTTTGTGCGGTTGCGGGCTTTGCATTGCTGTGGATTCACGGCCGTCGGATGTGTTATTGGATATCTTCCTGGGGAAGGATCAGCATTTTGTACAGTTGAGGTTTTGACTTCGGTGAAGTTAGTGGAGAGACACGCCGAAACGTCTACACCGAATATTCTGTCACCCGCACTCGAGGAGGTTTTCAGCCCTGCTTTTAGACCCGCAAATGGCGCTGAGGAAGGGGGCCTTAGTGGGTAGGATTCAATGTGTTCCGGCCAGCAGATTGACCGCGGGTGAAAACATTAGCTACCTGGTCATGTTTTACATTTGCGCCCTATATGCCACTTTCTCACGGTGATATAATGCTATGCACGCGCCGGTCTGCTTGTTATTCACCCCGCGATGATACGATCCCTGCCAACCGGGATCGTCATAGACTCCAATTATTATAACGACCGGGCCCGCCGGACCGCGGTACACGCTGCTGTGATTTTGAAATTCCCTTCTGGTAGGCAGTATAGTTCGAGGTTGCTTGGTGTGCAGAGGCACAAACTCAGAGTAGATTCACGTTCCGTGTGTTATAGTAGACACTGACGAGTTGCCCTGGCCGTATAGTTTAATTTTCCTCTTGCTTAATTTGTGGCGGACTGAGATAAAATCTTGTACTGTTCCTAGCTCGGTGAGTGTTGGTGGTTGGGGGAGCGAGATGGCTTGTGGAGCGGCGGGATGATGCGCTTGGTGTGGTTGCGTGGCCGGGTGGGCCATCGCACGAGTGTTGGCTTCTTGAGGGCTCCGGGTTTGGAAGTTTATTATGCTTTTGAAGCGCCGGAGGCTGCGTTTGTTTCTGCGCCAATTACCAGGCCTCACATAAATGTCAAGATAACTCGTGTGATTCATTATCTGCCAGGAGAGCAAGCAGGATTTTGTACAGTTGAGGTTTTGACTTCGGCGAAGTTCGGGCAGAGGGTTAATATGCCTGCTGCTAAGAACGTGTGCAAAGAAGAGTACAGAGTGCGTATGATGTAAATAGGTCAGCTGGTTACTATTTTCAAAAGAGGCATCCTTTTGTTATTTGCAATTTTGTCCTAATATTCAGCAGTGAGCTACAAACGCTCATCTAAATCTGCATATCCCCCTTGCAATGCATACATTATTAGAACATTGATTAATGTGGCTCGCGCAGCGTTGGGGCAAGTGCATTAGCAGCCTAATGCCGGTTTGGTTGGGCGAGGAAATTGGGTGGATCTGGTGCGTTTGGGGCCCCGAGGAGAGTTCCTGTGGGGGGCAGTGGTTATCGTCTTGAGCTTATCTCCCTGTTTATTTAGATTTTGCAGCCTCCATTTTTCTCGTGTCAGTCGGGGACCCGATGTTCCTTTAAGAGGGATGGTTGTCTGTGGGTTCGGCTCGGCCTGGCTGTCATCTCGAAGGGCTGGGGCTGGGCTGCTGCATGAGGCCTACGGGTGTAATGCTTTCTGTTCAGGGAGAGCTACATGAGTCAGGGTCCGACAGGTTGTTGTCTGCCAGCGGTAGAACGGGCTTGTGTGGGGGGCTGTCTGTGTGCCCCGAGGGGGGACGTGCTTACTTCTGCCCTTCTAAGAGCGTTCGTCCGATAGGGCCGCGGGCGGCCAGTGTTCCGAGGCCCTCTGGCATTGGGGGGCGGCTCACTCGCCGGGTGAACTTGCCGGAGTGCCCAGAAGGGCTGCTTTACCTGTGGCGAGATGTGCCCCCTGCTACCTTGTCTCTCTGGGGGGGGCTGGCCTCGTGGTGCAGGTTGCTCTTCCTGGCCGCGGCGGCTCCTCCCCCGCCTGTAACAAAGCGGCACGGCTCAAGAGCTGCAGCATGTATTGAAGAGGGCTGCATGCAGGGCCGGAGCTGCCGCCTTCAAGGTACACGCGTTAGGCAGTGTCATGTTGCCTCGTAGTTAGCGGTTAATGTGGGGTCCCCCTTTGGTGGCCATGTCCTATGCACCCTTGGCGATCCAGTCGGTTTTATGCATTATTGTGTATGTATTGATATATTAAATGCGATTTTGATAGCACAAACCCTACACGAAGGTTTCGGAGCACTTTGCAAAGGGACCAGTTTCATAACATAAAGACTTCAGGGTCTCGGGTTAAGCAGCACCTAGATTTGGTTTCCTTGTGTGAGGGTTGGCCCCGCCATGAAGCAGCTGAGGTTTGGCTTTCTCGCTCCAGAGAATGCGGTTCGGCAGCGGGGGTGAAACAAGAACGTAGGGCCATCTGCCGCCTTCAAGTATTGCGAGTCGGTCATGGCGTCCGCAACACCATCAGAACTGGTGTAATTCACGCGGTACTCTGTGTCTGCCCATAGCAGAGTGCAATTGGACCGAAGTGAGTCGAGGGGGCTCTTGGCAAATGGTCCAACAAACTTATGCTTTGGAGCAATCATGCTATTAAGCAGGCAGACACCACTCACCCTTGCAGCGTGGGGCTGGGGATTTTAGTGTTTGCATGAGACTAGGCCCGATCTGCATCCCGGTCTCCGGGGCGCGCTCTCGTCCGCCCCCCCAGCGCAGCAGAGCGGTTTGCTGCTTTACGGACGGATATCTTTAGCGCTGGGCACACGATTGTTTCCCTCGGCTTCGCTCTCATATGCAGTCACTATTCTTGTGGTGATCCCAGGGCACCACCTCTTATTATTCACCCCCGTCTTTGGGGGCAGGCTTCCAGTTAGCACTGTCGTCAAACATGACGGCTTGCCAAATCAGCATGGTTTTCAGAGTCTGATGTAAGATATAGGCTTTGTTGTCCAAACATCATGCTCATATTTGTCCCTGTAATGTATTCCTTATTGCAGCCCACACGCTGGTGGAACTACAATCCATGCAAGCAACCTATGGGGCAGTTTCCTAAGCTCGGGTGAGTTAGTGGTCTCTCTTAACTTGACGGAGGTTTCATTCCGGAAAGCCCCGAACCAGAGCCCACCCTCCCCAAGCTTTCTTTCGATTCCTGGCTTCATGTTGAAAATGCATGGCTTTATATTTCAAATGTACTCTTTGGCGGGCCACTCGCCATTTTACTAAGGAAGTAGGCCCAGGCTGGCGGTGATTAAGATAGTCATATGTAATCAAAGATTGGTTAAAGGTTTGTATTTGGAATACCGATGTTATTATTGTGAGTTCCACGCTTGAGTCAAGAGGTGCTGCTGTCTTTCATCTTTGCCTTACTATTCGAAGACAGTTGGTATAATGTTTTCTTTCAAATCACAGTCATAGTGGCTGCTTAGTCTATGCAGGAAAGTCAGCAGCTTGAGCTGTTTTTAGACAAGCTGAGGGCCTGGGTTTTGTGGGTCATACATAACATCTTGAAGGTATGTATTATTGTGAGTTCCACGCTTGAGTCAAGAGATGCTGCTGCCTCATCTTTTAGCCTTGCTATTCGGAAACAGCTGGTGTAATGTTTTCTTCAACTCACAGTCATAGTGGCAGCTTAGTCTAGACAGGAAAGTCATCAGCCTGAGCTGTTTTGAGACAAGCGGAAGGCCTGGGTTTGTGTGTCATACATAACATCTTTAAGGTTATTCTCCCTGTTCCACAGGGAGGCAAGGTAAAGCCCAGAGTGACATGGTCTACCGAGACTTAGCCTGGCTTGCCTCTTCTGCGACCTTGTGAAGTTCGTTTATTTATGTATGACGGTGACAGATGCTATCACAAGTCAGCAGCCTGAGCTGTGTTTAGGCAAGTTGTAGGCCTGGGTTTGTGTGTCATACATAACATCTTAAGGTATTTTGTGAGTTCCACGCTTAAGTCAAGAGATGCGGCTGCCTTTCATCTTCAGCCTTGCTATTCGGTAACTGCTGGTGTGATATTTTCTGCAACTCAGTCATGGTGGCAGCTTAGTCTATACAGGAAAGGCAGCAGCCTGAGCTGTTTTTGAGACATGCGGAAGGCCTGGGTTTGTTTATCATACTTAACATCTTTGAGGTTGTTCTCCATGTTCCACAGGGAGGCCAGGGAAAGCACAGAGTGACACGGTTTACCGAGACTTAGCCTGGCTTGCCGCTTCTGCGACCTTGTGAGTTTTGTTTATGTATTGTATGAAGGTGACAGAGGCTGTCACTGTTGTTTGATAGGCACCAGGGCCAGATGACATTTAAGTGCGTTGTGTGCTGGAAACTAAGGAGCGGGTCCATTTAGTAAGCACAAGGAGCACGGGGGCGTTTCTAGCTCTAAATGGAAAGTTGAGACGACTCAGTTAAGTTTCAGTGCAAGGCTACATTTGGTGGGGCAATTCCAGGCGTAAAGCATTTAGCCAGACAGCCCTGGGAATTAGGCAGGCGTACGATCAGCTAAGATTTTGTTCAAACTGAGGGAGAGCATATCGACCACAATTAATTGTGGAACCAGAAAAAGCTTTACAAAGCAATGCTGTAGAGTTCCGGTAGAATGCTGTATGGATAGGCTTCAGGGATAAGGCCATGACCTTTCTGGAAGGGGCATTCTTCTTCGACCTGCGTCGAACTGGGAAAGGAAGTAAGGCGGGCTGGATAACTCTTTATTCTACCTGCGTTGGCACATCTTGCCAGGGGTGATTGCCAAAATGTTGTGCCTTCAACCAGCCTGGGTTAACACCCATCCACTCCAAGCAAATTGTTCATGGTGACATTGTGCCGCACTTACACAGCCCAGTATTTGGCCCCTGGGGTTGTCAGTGTCGTGAATTACTAAATTTCACTGAACTGGAGGTGTGGCCGGGTTTTACACTAGCAGAAGTTTGGGAGTGCAAGCCTCCACCTAGGGGGTGGCTGGCTGAATTTGATGAACTACCCACAGCACTGCAGGTGGGAGAGTGTCAATGACCTGTGCATACTTCAACCAGACACCCAAGAATGAGTGTCAATTACCTGTGCATACTTCAACCAGACACCCGTGAATGGCATGCCCTCATCTACATGGTAATAATTGAGAGAGCAGAGAGCGACCATACCTCTTGAATTTTGCACTTAAACTTTCTAGTAATGGAAAGGGCTTAACACCTTCTGAAATAAGCATGCCCAGAGATGTGCTGCTCTCCACTGACATTTGACAGGTTAATGGGCAAGGCTAGCGGAAAAGCCAGATGTATTGTCATTATTTAAGGCGGACGTGACCCAGGTATTGGCAAGATAGAGACACTGCCAACCATGAGGATATGAACGAAATCATAACTGGGGCTCACAACAAATTATTTGATAAAATAAGAAGTTTCCCTTTCAAGCCACGATGTCGGTGCCACGACATACCTATAGCACAGCAACACCGGTATAACAAGGACTGTAGGCAAACCTATTAACTCATTTCAGCAGCAATAAAGTCCAAAAGCTAGCTTCTATTCAACAAGCAAGGAAATTGGACACGCTGTCCCAGTGGAGAGTAAGAAAAGATTGGGATAAACAGCGGGACTAGTATAAGACTCTATCGTCCAATTTAATGTAACTTAATCTGCAAGTAGAAAGGCTAAAACGAGGAGATGTTGCTAAGATATGGGTCAGTTTGTAGTAAACAATAGGATAATACGATGTGAAAGGAAGCAAATTTAGGTACCCATGATGTCAGCTTGTGTCTATATACGTAGGTAACGTGGTTAACCCACACGTTACCTTCACCCTGCTTATTGTGCTGTAGCTGTTGGGAACACAATTCCAAGCCAGGAAGGCACCTAATTTGGCCAATTGAAAAATCTTAATAGGATTGCAGGTCCATAAGCGCCTATTTCACCAATGCCTTGTTACCCATGCCATATTTTCCAGCCTGAGAAACAGATTTAGGTGTTGCTCTTCTCGCTCAGCCTTTCCTTGGAGCCAGGGAGGTGGGGAACGTTCACAAATTTGGGTCCTCGAGCTGAGAGATGTATTCTTTCGCAGCTCAGTCAGTCATATTGGCTTTATCCGGAGCCATGATAAAGAATGCGTCCATTTAGCAGTTACGTCAAAATGTTTTGTCCTGCTGAGAAATCATGCAATCCCCGCAGCAGCAATTCAGGAACCATGACGCTATCTATACATCACCTTTGTAGACAAAGTGGAAGTTAAAACCTTTGTGCTAGGATATGAAGGGAATCGATGGATTGACGAATTCAGCTATGGTTCAGTTCTGGCTCCATATGTAGGTGCTAGATCTTCCCATAATTACGTTAGGAAGATCTGCAGTGGCATCGCTAAGAAAGCTAGGAACACCAGTCACGTCTAAGCTGAACGGCAGTGGGGCCAGAAGACATCCTTTGTTAGCCTGCCCTGGGCTTCTGAGTAATGTTGCAAATTAATGCCGGCATTTACGGGTTACAGAACAGGACCCATCATTTAGCCCACTAAAAGCTGGCTCGCAGGGGCAGGGCACCTATAACAGCGAAGGGAGGAAGGGGGGGCTCTGGCAGCGACGGTAGCCTCCCCAGAGTTGTGGCGGAGTTACAGGGCAATCTGGAGGCAGACGGGTACAGTAAGGGTACCTCTGCGACAGGCGGTACAGTAAGGGTACCCCTGTCCGGCACAGTAAGGGCGCCCGAGCCAAGGTCCAGGAGCCGAAGGGGTTCTGGGAAGACCGCGACGGCGCCCCGTTAGTCCTTCGGGCGGTTGGGGGGCCTGACCAATCAGGGGTGTGCCATAACACGCTCCGCCCCTGTCAGAAGGGGCGGGAGTAGGAGACAGATCACGTGACCCAGTGGATGATCTGAAAATAAATATGTGCCGCACTGCCGGGCATCGACCCACCGTGCGTGCTGGCTCACCAGGCGGGCGGAGCAGCGAGGGGCTGCTTGCCCTGGATCGCCCGTAAGATAACCCATTTATCGTTATACTTATGTTGTATGAAATAAACCTGCAGCAGTTCTTCACCCACAATGAAAGTGTCAGTGTAATCCTTGGGTGAGGTCTGTGCATGCGTGTTGAATGAAGTGGATGACGGTGTGGTCACTATGCCGCTGCCCGCGTCCCACGCAGTGGGACATCAGCAGGGCAGCTTTCTAGTGGCCGCCCGTCGCAGCCTTCCCCCTCCCCCTTGTTCTCGCGCCCAGGGAGGAGATCTCCCAATGAGTGTGCAGGTAGGAGGCGGGCCGATAGGGGGGCGAGGCTAGCCCCCCCCCTACTTAGGCGTCCCTCTCGCCCAGTTCCTCCTCTGCATCCTGCGCGCCGCTCCTGCCCAGACACGCTCTTACCACCCATTCCGCTTACCCTGTGTGGCAGAGACAGCGCGTTATTGGAATGTTTTAATGTTTCTCTTTTGCGTTGCAGGCGGAGTTACAGGGCGATCTGGAGGTAGACGGGTACAGTAAGGGTACCTCTGCAACAGGCGGTACAGTAAGGGTACCCCTGTCCGGCACAGTAAGGGTGCCCGAGCCAAGGTCCAGGAGCCGAAGGGGGTTCTGGGAAGACCGCGACGGTGCCCCGTTAGTCCTTCGGGCGGTTGGGGGGCCTGACCAACCGGGGGTGTGCCACAACACGCTCCGCCCCTGTCAGAAGGGGCGGGAGTAGGAGACAGATCACGTGACCCAGTGGATGATCTGAAAATAAATATGTGCCGCACTGCCGGGCATCGACCCACCGTGCGTGCTGGCTCACCAGGCGGGCGGAGCAGCGAGGGGCTGCTTGCCCTGGATCGCCCGTAAGATAACCCATTTATCGTCATACTTATGTTCTATGAAATAAACCTGCAGCAGTTCTTCACCCACAATGAAAGTGTCAGTGTAATCCTTGGGTGACGTCTGTGCATGCGTGTTGAATGAAGCGGATGACGGTGTGGTCACTATGATTATGCAGACGTGTGGGTATATTGTGAGACCGTTTTTTATTTATAATATGTATTACATTAACATGATATTAAGACATAGTCACGCTAATGCTAATGGAGAGTGAAATTAGGTTTTTTTCACGTTCATTTTTATTGGAGCTGATGCAGGCCTGCATTTCAAAAAGAGGTAACGCTGGTTGCCATTTTTCGTTTGTGATTATGAAACTTCTTTTTCTAGGCAAGTTGGAGTTGCAATATTGTTGAGTATAATGCTCTCTTTCCATCTTTCCCACGTGAAGAAATGTTTTCTTTCCTATGTATTTATCGCGGAATGTTGTTTTAATTCAAGGCTCATTTTGGAACTTACAGACTAGGTCATGTATCTTTTTTGTGTTGTTTTTGTTTGCAGTTTTATATAGTGCAAACTAGACCGGAAGGTATCAGCGCGCTTCACATGAGCACCAGTTGCATTACAGAGCAACACATTCATTTTTAGGCACAGGCGATGAAGTGATTTGCTCAGAATCACAGGATGTTTGATCCTCCTGCCAGACTCTAACCTGATTCTCCAGCTTCACGGTCAACCACCCTAGCCGTTAAGCCACACCCGCTCCCCAATCCTACCTTGCTACAGATAGTGTAAGTTTGAAGGATGCAGAGGGAAGCTCTTTTTGTAGCAAACCTTGAAAACCTATCAAGTATGTAATTGTATCATTTAACTTTAACCTGATTGGACAGTCTTCTGAGAATTGTGTGTAGTTGTGTCCCATGTAAGTGTGTGTTTCTGGGGAGCAGATGAGAACAGATGATAATTCGAGTGCTCTCAGAGAGCTGACTGATATTTCCATTGTCCTTCTCTTCGAGGTGACCCCATGCCGGTTTCGGTTTGTCCTCTGCTTCATAAGAATTGATTTTAGTGTTTGCCTATTAATTAAAGCATATGCGTTCTGAATATAAATTGCTACTAGTATGATTTTTACCTTCTGTGAACTATTATCTTTTTAATTAACCTTCAAAGTTTGATACTAAAATATCCTCTTTTCATTTTTGTGGAGGCTTATATTCTTTACATACTATTGAATGTATTGATTTGTTGACCAGGCTCAAGAGTAGAGCGCCATAATCCATAGGGGATTAACACCGATCTCAATCCATCCAGAGAATAGATTTACAGTTCTCGAATTTGCATTAAGAAAATCACTCACAATTGCTATGTGCCTTCACCATAAAATGCATTACTATCTTTATTTGTACATTTTTATTTTATATTTAATCTGCGTGGTTGGTTTTATTTCGAGAAAGTGAGCCTTGTAATTGGTCCAATATAAGTTCCTACCACACAGATTAATAATGGATTTGCTCTTAAATTTTTTGTCGAATTTTTTTTTAATTGCTCTCCTTGATGACACCAATCTTTCCCTTCTAGTCTGCACCTTTTTCCACACGAGGGCCATATGTTGCATTATAGCTTAGACCTCTTAACTGTCTTCTCATTTGATTTTTATAAAAATATCAAGGAAGTGAATTTTTTAGGCTAGCCTACGGGATTTACTTTATTTATCTATCTGTAGACATGTGCACTGTTTTCCTCCTACTATGATGTAAAAACAGGGGAGACCCATTCTTCCTCCCATAGTTTTGGTAATAATTGAGATAATTTAAACAACAAGCATTGGAAAGGGAATAGTTTGCGCCTTCAGCAGAGCTGTTGGCTGTGCCACCCATTTTTGCTGATGCTGTTCAGCATCAGCAAACAGAAGAAAACAGTCCATTTTGCTGATGCTGTGTAGCATCAGCGACAAAAACTGAAAAAAGTCTGTTGACACACATGCATCAACACGTATCAGTGCACCTATGGCATGACACAGGCACCATTTTGTTTTGTGTTTTTTTACTTACCATACCCAGGTGGTGTACACTAATTGTGCACTGGTAAAAAATACCAACTTACATGTATGCAAAAGAACATAATTAAAAAGGAGCAGCCGGGCAGTAATTGTAGCTCCTACCCTCCGAAAAAGATATAAAAACATTTTTTCACATGAGGGAAGAGTCAAGGGACCAACAGAAGAGGGGGTGGGGGGACGCAGAAGGGAGCAATGGGGAGTGGTGGGGCAAGCGAGAAAAGGAACAGCTTAAAGCAGAGGGGGCAGGAAAAGATTTTACAAAAAGAAAAAAAAGCTCCTTGGGTGAGGAAAGCAAAGGATTACACAAGACGGAGGAAGCAACAGTGCGCATGGAGGGGATTGGGTACTTGGGATAGACAGTAGCACATCATAGACAGACTATGCAAATGCATGTACTCTCATAGGGTGCTTAAAGGGAAACAAAGTAGCTCCCTCAGGCCCTAGTTGAATATGGTGGCTTAGTGGGTGTGGGAGGGATGGGCGGGAACAGAATCTAGGAGGCTTAATATGTTTCGTAAGTGTGACGAATTTTTATTGAACAGTCTTGAAAGGTAACAAAATCCATTCAATCTCAAAGCGTAAGGACTCCCCTTGTGGTTTTCCTTCAGGCACTTTCTCTGTTCTTTTTGATAGGGAGGTTCTCTCAACGTGGTCAGGATGACGTTTATACGGAGTCTCTCAAAAAAGAAGAAAGCAGCAGTACGTGGAGTGTCCCCATCCTTAAATCTTACTTACGTCACCACACCCGAAGTGGAGGTAAAGGGAGGTAAATAAAGATACCCTCAAACAGCCTATGTCAGTCAAAATTAGTTCTCTTCTTTTTCAGAGTTCACTGTAGTTCCTTCGCTTATGACCAGCCTTATCCCAATTAGAACGACAGGTGCACATAAGAATTGGAACCAGACACAAGATATATCAAGGAAGAGGCTATTACCTCATGGGTCACAGTGTGAACGTAGAACAGGACAATGTCCGAGCCAATGGAAAAAGAAAAGGATACGAAAGGAAAAAAAACATGCAGGGCTATATCCTTACACAGCCCGGCGTGCATATGGTTTAAAGAAAAGGGCATGCGCATTACATATCATGCGGGTATGATTCCTTCTCAGCTATACCGAAAAAAGTGTACAAATGTACAGCCTAACGCGCAGGGCTGAATTTGGGGCGCGTGTTGGCACCACATATCATGCAGGGCTAAATACACATTAGTCTCTTCTTTGCACCCCTGCACTCTCCTCCCCCTTTCCCAAAGCACTCACCGTGTCTGCCGCAACTCTCCTGCTTCACAGCAACCTGCAGGGGCGTCCATGAGTCCTCTGACCAAGTTTCCGTTTCCTCATTGATCTCTTCACAGCACACCAGCAGTCAAGGCGAGAATTAATGGAAGCCCGCCGAAGACGCTGGAAAAAATAGAATGAAAAAATGCCGCCATCACACCAAATATTGTTTGGAATGAGGTCACAAGGCCGGAGTCCACAACTTTGAAAAAATGTGTAGATCTCGTTGTTGACGAGGCATTGAATATAGTGTGAATCAGAGCACTGAAATGAATGTGGAAATCAGTATTTAAAAGAGCGTGCACCTCGGTGCGGGTGTTTGCTACGTGAAGGACAAATGTTTCACGAGAAGAAGTTAGTGCGACTTCTTTTTGAGACAATAGAGCCCTTATTCTGCTCATCTTGTTGAACTCTTCTTTCAAGGTTGGTATGGAAGGCCAGATGGATACATCCAGTCGCCCATGCGGGGGTGGGAAAATCACATTCTTACAACAGACTACTCATTGTGAGACAGTTACAATGTACAGAATCCCTACTAGCATCCCGCAGCATGCCTCATTAATTAAAAGCAAATAACTACCGTTAGATAACAACGTGAAAGTGGGTGCAATCGCTGGCACGGGATTTCCCTTTAGAATGCAGGCTAAATTCGGTGCTTGAACGTTGCATACGCCATGCAATTGGATGTTCCTACAAACTACTGAGTGATCAGGCGTGGAGGTGCAATCCTCTCCTTTCAAATAAACCTCTTTACCCTCTCTCATGCACCTGTATGTAAATGGGAGCGACCAAACTTCATGTAGGAAAGCAGTACCTAGCGGTTCAAATCTGCCTAAGGCATAGTGTTTCATACATGAACTGAACTTAAACAAAGGAAAAGGTAGTGTGATTAACCCATGGCTAAGCCACACAGCTTAGTTTGATTCGACAACAGAGAAAGGTAAAGGTTCCAACTTCTCAATATGCAATAGTGAATATGTCACATCCTTCATGGACATGAACATTGCCCTTGACGTTGCGGGTGTGCACCAATCTCTCGGTTTTTAGGAAAGGACTTAAAACCTATCTGTTTGCTTTTTAATGCTGTTATGGTTAATTCTGGTTATGTTTTCTGTTATGGCTGTTTGTTTGCTGCTGGTATTTGGTGTGATGATCTTTAGCGCCGGGACGCTCTTTGGAGCAGCTGAGCGCTCTACAAAACAAACAGTAACATAACATAACATAACTGTTGTTTATCAGTCAGATTAAATGAAAAGAGCCTTTTAATCCAAATAAAGTAGAGACCTGTGCAATATATCACTATTACCATTATCTCCACCTTAGGAGTAAAAATTAAGAGCCTCCTTTTTAACAAGTAAAAAGACGGGATACAAGTGGAGAAACCGCCAATTAAAAGGTAGAAACACAACAAGAAACTGTAGTGATATATATTTGTTCTAGAAGTGGTCAGAAACGAATATAATGTTCTGTCCCTCCCCTCTCTTTATTTGTGATATGTAACAGGTGATAACTCCGTATTTTACAAAATCGTCCTGGGTTTTTCTTTCTAAAAAATATATCTTCATACGGCTCTGGAAAAAGAGTTACAACTGAAAATAAATAAAAGGTAAAGAAATCAAGAAACATTTAATGAAAAGAAGTATAAGAATGTAGGATAAAGCCATCTAAGCCTATAGGTGATTAACTGTGATCTTTGGCATAAGAATTAAGACATCCAAACAAGGTAAAACCGATGTATATTATAATGATATGACAGGCGTATTAGAAGTGAGGGAGAATCAATTTAAAAAGGCATGATAAGATTGTATATGTGTATAGAGCAAAATTGCGCTAGAAAAATGAAGGGGTGATAATGTATTATGGGAACGCGATACACATTGTGATATAGACTTTCTAAAGATAGATTGTTGATTTACACATGCATTTGTTTTTATGCAGGATTATTAGAAACCAGAAAGTAAATAGGTAGAGAGAAATTCATTGTTTGTCTTGAAAAAGATGGAAATGATTGGATAGATCCATCGAAACGCGTCGACGCAACTGGAACACACAATCTCTATTGGAAGTTAGTCCGGGTTTTACGAGAATTATAAGTTGAAAACGGACTAACAACTTACTATTATAGCGGATGTGTACACTCAAAGACTAATGATAGGAGTCTATAATTGTATTTTTCTCTCGTTTGTGTTTTTTTACATCATTTAATGTTTATATGAATTGGTGTATATTTGTTTTAGGAAGAATATATGTGTTTTTAATTGTGTGAATACAGGGGAAACGTAAACTCTTGGTTTTATTGTATACAAATGTAATGAAACAATTTTTTTATCAATTAAAAGAAAACATTTGCAATCTATTTCTAGATCTTGTATCAGTGTAAATTTTGCTACACTAGTTGTAGTTTGTTTGTGGGTATGAAATTAGGTTTATTTGTGTTATAGGACATAGACAGTTTATGTCATACAAACTAGTCCCATTGGGAATATTCATCTTACTTATCAGTCAGATTAAACAGCAGGAATAAAGATGATGTGTTCATGTAATCCCAAGGAACTTTCCCAGCCTTCAATGTTTGTAAAGTCCATGCAAACTGCATTATAGAACGCAATTGATTTTGACCATGGTATAAAACAGACGTCATCTTGTACAATATCCACAACAGAAGAAACAATATTATCTAATGTGTGAACTCTGGAAGAAAGAGTGTTAATGCTATTATCAATCAATCAATCATTGCATTTGTAAAGCGCGCTACATACCCGAGAGGGTCTCAAGACGCTGGGGAGGAGGGGGAAGGGGTGCTACTGGTCGAAGAGCCAGGTCTTGAGGAGTCTTCTGAAGGCCTGCAGGTCCTGGGTCTGTCGTAGGATGGTGGGGAGAGTGTTCCAGGTCCTGGCGGCGAGGTAGGAGAAGGATTTGCCGCTGGCGGTGGCTTTCCGGATACGGGGGACTGTGGCGAGGGCGAGGTTGGCTGATCGGAGGCTTCGGGTGGGGGCGTGGAAGCTGAGTCGGTTGTTGAGGTAGGTGGGTCCAGTGTTGTGCAGTGCTTTGTGTGCGTGGATGAGGAGCTTGAAGGTGATCCTTTTGTTGACGGGGAGCCAGTGCAGGCCTCTCAGGTGGGGTGTGATGTGGCTGCGGCGGGGGACGTCGAGGATGAGTCGGGCCGAGGCGTTCTGGATGCGTTGGAGTCGTCTCAGGAGCTTGTTTGTAGTTCCTGAGTAGAGGGCGTTCCCGTAGTCGAGTCTGTTGGTGATGAGGGCCTTGGTGACGGTTTTTCTCGTGTCGAGGGGGATCCATTTGAAGATCCTGTGGAGCATACGGAGGGTGTTGAAGCAGGACGCGGAGACGGCGTTGACTTGCCTGGTCATGGAGAGAGTATAGTCGAGGATGACCCCCAAGTTGCGTGCGTGGTCCATGGGTTCCGGGGCTGTGCCTAGCGATGTGGGCCACCAGGAGTCGTCCCAGGCTGAGGGGGTGGGTCAGAGAATAAGGACCTCCGTCTTGTCTGAGTTCAGCTTCAGTCTGCTGTCCTTCATCCAGTCGGCTACGGCCTTCATTCCTCTGTGGAGGTTAGCTTAGGCGGTCTTCGGTGAGGGATATGATCAGCTGGGTGTCGTCGGCGTAGGAGATGATGTTGAGGTTGTGTTGTCGTGCGACGTGGGCGAGAGGAGCCATGTAGATATTGAACAGTGTCGGGCTGAGGGAGGATCCCTGTGGGACGCCGCAGATGATCTCGGTGGTCTTGGAGCGGAAGGGTGGGAGGCGGACGCTCTGAGTTCTGCCGGAGAGGAAGGATGTGGTCCAGGCCAGGGCCTTCTCTTGGATGCCAGCGTCATGGAGGCATGCTGATAGGGTGTGGTGGCAGACTGTGTTGAAGGCTGCTGATAGGTCCAGGAGGATGAGGGCGGCTGTTTCTCCTTTGTCCATCAGGGTCCGGATGTCGTCAGTGGCGGCGAAGAGGGCGGTCTCGGTGCTGTGGTTGCTGCGAAACCCGGATTGAGAAGGGTCCAGGATGTTGTTAGCTTCGAGGTAGCGGGTCAGCTGTTTGTTGACAATCTTCTCCGTCACTTTTGCCGGGAAAGGGAGCAGGGAGATGGCCCGGAAATTCTTGAGGTCCTTGGGGTCCGCCTTGGGCTTCTTCAGGAGGGCGTTGATCTCGGCGTGCTTCCAGCTTTCTGGGAAGGTTGCTGTCTCGAAGGAGCAGTTGATTGTTTTCCGGAGGTGGGGCGCGATGGTTGTGCTGGCTTTGTTGAAGACGTGGTGAGGGCAGGGGTCCGATGGGGATCCGGAGTGGATGGAGTTCATGGTTTTGATGGTGTCTTCGTCGCTGACGCAGGACCAGACGGTCAGGCGACTGGTGCGAGTGGTAGTCGCAGGGGTGGTGGACTCGGTGGTTGGTGCGGGGGGGGTCGGAGTTGAAGCTGTCGTGGATGTCGGTGATCTTGAGGTGGAAGAAGGTGGCTAGGGAGTCGCACAGGTCTTGAGATGGTGGGATGTCGTTGGTGTTGGAGCTGGGGTTGGAGAGTTCTTTCACGATGTTGAAGAGCTCTTTGGTGTTGTGTGCGTTGTTGTCTAGGCGGTCTTTGAAGGCGGTCTTCTTGGCGGTCCTGATGAGTTGGTGGTGTCTGCGGGTTGCGCTCTTGAGGGCTGTGTGGTTGTCTGGCGTTCGGTCGTGTAGCCATTTTTTCTCCAGCTTCCGACAGGTGTGCTTGGAGATCCGGAGGTCCTCGGTGAACCAGGCGGCTTTCTTGTTGGCCTGGTTGGTTGTAGAGTATTTGAGGGTGGGCGAGGGTGTTGGCGCAGTCGTTGATCCACCGAACGAGGTTGGTCGCGGTGGTGTCTGGGTCAGTGGGGTCGGTGGGTGGTCTCAGGGTGAGGGCGGTAGTCAGTTGGTCCTGGGTGATCCTGTCCCAGCGGCGGCGTGGTGGCTGTTGGGTGCGGTGGTGTGTGGTGAGTTTTCTGAAGGTGAAGTGGACGCATCTGTGGTCGGTCCAGTGTGGTTCGGTGGTGTGGTTGAAGGAGACGTGGGGGCTTGCGGAGAAGATGAGGTCGAGCGTGTGTCCAGCGGCGTGAGTAGGTGTTGTTACGAGCTGTTTGAATCCGAGGTTGGCGAGGTTGTCGATCAGGGCGGTGGAGTTGGGGTCGATGTTGTTCTCAAGGTGGAAGTTCAGGTCCCCGAGGAGGATGTAGTCCGTGGAAGTGAGGGCGTGGGTGCTGATGAGGTCGGCGATGGTGTCACTGACCTGTGGGCGGGGTCCAGGAGGTCTGTAGATGAGGGTTCCTCTGAGGGTGGTGTTGGGGTCGGTGTGGATCTGGAAGTGCATGTGCTCGGCGGTGGTGAGGGTGTCGTCGGTGTTCGTTGAGATTTTGATGGAGTCTTTGTGGATTATGGCGATTCCTCCTCCCACTCTGTTGGTGCGGTCTCTGCGGGAGATCTTGTAGCCCTGTGGGATGGCTATGGCGAATTCTGGTGCTGAGGTGGCGTTCAGCCAGGTCTCCGTCAGGAAGGCGACGTCAGGGCGGTGGAGTCTAGGAGGTCCCAGAGTTCGATGGCGTGCTTGCGAGCGGAGCGGGTGTTGAGGAGGATGCAGCGGAGGTGGTTGGGTTCTCTGTCTGGTGGTTTGGAGGGTTGGATGCTGGTGAATCTGCAGTTCCGGCGGGTGAAGGGCCCTTGGGTGCGCTTCGGGGTGGCCCGGTAGCAGGGGTGGGCACGGCTGGTGTTGAGTGCGTGGAGGGTGTTTGCGTCATAGTGCAGTCTCGTGTTGCTGGGGGTTTGGGGTCCAGGGGTTCTGGCGCTGGGTGCGGTCCAGTCGTGGACGGGCGCAGACGGGCTTGCCTTAGGCACGCCTTTGGCACGCCAGCGGCCTCCATATGAGGGCAGAGGGAGGGAGGAGCAGCTGGGAGGTGGGAACAAAGCGGCCAATGGGAGTGGAGGGGGCGGGGCCACAGGGGCTCAGCGGCAGGGGAAAAAAAGGGGGAGAAACGGTGGGAGAAAAGAGAAAAAGACAGCGGGAGAGGCGGCGAGGGACTCGGAGGGAGGGGGGACAACAGGGCACAGGTTACAGAAAAAGCAAAACACAGTGTCACAGAATAAAAAAAAAAAAGCAGCGGCACAGAGTGCCAAGCAAAAGCGGCAGGGGTACAGAAATGCAAAGAGGGAGGGGGCAGTCAGGCGGAAAGCGGCAGGGGTACAAAATGCAAAAGGAGAGGGCAGCGGAGGTTCAACCCATAGGGGGCGCGTGGCGGATGGTGGGAGCGACCTGCCTGGCGACAGGGTCAAAGGTCGCTCTCTACCACCGCTTCGCGGCCTCCATATGAGGACAGAGGGAGGAAGGAGCAGCTGGGAGGTGGGAGCGGGGCGGCCAATGAAGTACTGGTTTTTTTAGGACCCCAGCGGTGCCAGGGGTAGCACCCTATGACTTCGAGTTCTTCCTGTCTTGGACCACAGAAACACAGAGTGGAGTACTTTAAAATTCCAGCCTCAGAGTAATATAACAAAGAACTTGGCAAAAGAAGCTGAAATATGAAAAAGACATCTTTATTAAACTCAATTGAGTGAGACTACGTCACACAGAAGCCTTAGCAACTGAACGAGGCAGTCTCTCGAACAAAAACCAGTCTTCTCTTTTACACAGAATAATAGGCTTTGGGCAACACCGCCCCTGTTTTACAAGTGGTCATTCACATGTTTTCGCTTCAAAGAAAAAGCAGAGTCATAATGACAATCCCACATTTCAGTTCGTTCAGCACACAATCATTTTACCCAGCAAGGCTCAGAACCCTCATCAGATAACAGCGGACCCCAATAAAACGGGCACCTCCTGCTCGTAAAACAAGCCATAAAGTAGGAAACAGGACAGGTGTGAAATAGCTTAGTCAGAGATCGTGTGGGAACAAGGACTTTATGATGGGTCGAGCCCTGATGCTAATCACATTAGGCCGCGGGAAAAGGAACTGGCCGGACAGGATTGACCTCGGGCAGCGGAGTCAGTTTGCACAGGTCACAGAGAAGTCACAGAAGGTGTACGTGTCCTTTAGGCCTAGGAATGGCCTCAATCCGCAGCCTATGTGAGGGCAACCTTAAAATGGCTACTGTTCTAAAATGGAACCCAAGCATACAATATGTAGTATCATATACACGGTGAATTCATCGTAGAAACATGACGAAAACACTTGTACATACCGCATTTGTCATTTGCGGTTCGTGGATACCAAAATCGGCCTGGTAGGGGTATGCCTCAGACGTGGCTCCAAATTTTCCAGTACCACAGACCCTCCTTTTGCCCTTACATAGGCAATAACTATACTCATACTAATCTGAGTCCAGGTCTATATTCATAAAGTCATGAAGATATTGCTGTAGCATCATCCTTTTACTTAGCTCGTCTTTTGATACATGTTTCCTTACACATGTAGTAGCACAAAGGTCACGTATGGCGGGACAAAATAAGGAATACCTCTGCCTGTAGTAGGTGGCATAAGATCACACACCCAATAATTAGTGATGTTCACTACTAACTAGTGTTGATGCAGAAGCTGTACAAAAGAATTGCTTACGAATTCTGATCTTTTAACCTGCCCATGTTCAGGAAAAGGGTGAAAAGGGTACAAAGAAGCAGTAGTAGGAAAAGACATAGGTTGGGAAGCGGGTGCAGAAGTCAATTGAGTAGAGAAAAACAATCCCACCCATAAATGACAACGTCATGTTTAAAAAACACTAGAAAACACGTTATTAAGAACATATAGACAACGGGAGAAAGTAGTGACCACTATTACAAATGAAATAATAATTTTTCACAACCCTAAGCAAAAAGCAAATCCTAAAATTATCTAGTAACATTTTTAGGGCTCCTATGCATTTTGTATGTTCAGGTGAAATAGTGGTGACCCTCATCAATGCTCTGAGGTGAAAAGGGGGTACTCTTCCCACAGAAAATGGACTTTATTTTGCTTTTACTAAACAGAATAGTACTTTAAAACAATGTCAGCAAAACAATCAGTCTCCTAACACCTAGTCTATACAATCACACGGAAACCTCTTGTGAAACCAACTATGCCCAGAGTCCGTTCAAAAAGCCTCTCTGGCAGGCTTCTATTGTCCATCAAATCTTCTTTTGTTGTTTTCTTTCGCATGGGCCTCTTCATTCAAGCCTTTCATGAGAAAAGTACTGCTTAGTTGGAGTGCCCTCCTGGCAAACACCCACAGCTCACTCGAAAGTCTCAATGTCTCAAGGCAGTGCACCAGTATCTCTCCTTTGCGGCAGGCACTACAGGTAGTGTGCTCTCCATTGATCAAGGGCACAGGTCATCTCGTGCAGACCCGGGACCATTCTCAGGCTCCAACACTCATCATTCAGTGTCAGAGGACGCTCAGGCTGCTCTTTCACGGGCACCAGAATGTAGTGCCTTTTGTCAATCTTGGATCCGCTGGTGCACTGCACTTCCATTGGAGCAAAGGAAAAAGGGGGGTGTGTGGCCAAAAACTCAGGCCAAGGGGCTCAAGGGACTGCACACTGTCAGAGGTTACCAGCACATGACAGGCGCTCTTTTGCACTGAAATTCTGGTTCTGTGGCAAAACCAGCTCCTCCTTCTTTTCTGATGTTGAACGCCTCCTGATGAAGCAAGTGCGATGCTTTTAACAGTTCATTGTATAACAAGGGGACTGCAAACAGGTGGCCTGCGGTCTTCCAAAGGAGTGGCCACACGCCATGGGACAATTTACAAATATAAAGGCAGTAGGCAAAACAGTGCCTCTAGGCTTTCCAATTGGGTTTCCGTGTGAGAGCCTCCATCATCTAAGGATAGATAACTACACGAGAATTCTATCTAAATGGATGTCTTCACATATGGTGGCATTGTCTAATGGGGCAAACACATTTTTTTTTCCTCAATGATTACATCTAGGTGTTCCTAAATTCCTTATCTAGAACATTTCAATAGAGAGATCACATGGTACAGATTATCATGGGCATGTAGAAACCTCCCTTTAAAACTGTGCATAATGCACTATGCAATACACAGGCTAATGATCAAATGTGGAAACAAAAGACAAGAACTACAGAGTCCTTGTATTTGCATGATTAGAACACATGTGATCCCACCAAAAATTAAAGCAGCAGGAACAAAAGGGTAAAAAAATAAATAAAAAAAAACCCACATTAAAAATAGACATTGAACATTCGTCATGTTCAGAAAGGTAAACGTAAGATATCTCCTATTGGGATGGAAAACTTGTCTTACTATAATATTGAGTCAGTTAACCAGTCTATCGCTACCCTGACAGTCAGGCTGGAAAACATTGAAGCAGGCCTAAGGAAAATTCTTGAAAACCAGTCTGGTCATACAAAAGGGGATTATACATAATATGGGGGTCCCTGGTGCATCACTGCAGTCTGGAAGTGTGTACCTGAACAATACACCTACAATAATAAATGGGCTGACTGGTGAAAGGAATACGGAAAAGGGAATTGGAACTAGGACACAACTAAAATCCCCAATAACTAAGCATGATGCGACATCGGTCAGGGGAGAAGCAACAAAAGGAAAAAAAATCTATAGGAAGAACAAGAAGTTACTTGGGTGATAGTCAGGCATGTGACACAACACCAAGAGTACGGGTGATACACAAAAGGCCAAAGTTACACAAATTTTAACTCTACTGCTGGCGACTACACCATATACGATACTCCTAGGTAATGTTCCAGTTCCTTCTTCAGGGAAAAATTAAAACCTGGTTTTTGTTTTAAGGAACAAAAGCCATATGCTACTTAGGAAACAGAACATCATTAACTAATGTAATATAGAAATTAGGCCACCTTGAGTCACAGATCTATAATTTCATCCTTAGGTCCAATCAAGGATACATAAATGTAGGGCTGCCTGTTCCTTTAAGGGAAGGGGCAGTAACGTGACTAACTGCAGGTGACACACTTTGATCCTGTATATCTTTTTTATTTTCCTTCAATACCATTATAGCCAAATAGACATGCACTGGTGAAGTGTTGTCTCTTATGTTCACAGCATGAAAGTTCATTATCTGTGGAATTTAGTAACCAGAACAAGTTCAACCAACTGTTGCGTAGCGATGGGCATCGTCATGACCATCCCCTCACAACACAGGTAAACTTGTAATAGTATCAAAAGCAGCAACAAAAACAACGAAAACATGCAAAAAATAATAAAAACGCACAAAACGTCAAGCCATCAGATATACTTGCTGTATATCAAGCACAAAAAGCATAGACAAAACAATAGCATATGTGGATAAGCGGTGACACACAACACTATGTCATGTACTTCATGCACAATGAACCTGCAGCCCAAAACCCAATATTTGCGCCTGTTTAATTTGTCAGGTTTAAAATCCTTACCCTCCTTTTTACAGTAGATCACCAGGCAATGGAAATCTGCTGTCAAATATAACTTTACTGTCTCTCTTCTAACATACAGGACCAGCAAGAGCAATTCATGATAGGACCAAATACACAAAAATACATTTCCATTACTTAACTGTTACCCTCTTGTCAGTCCTTGCAACATCAAGCCACCTCAGTTTTTCCTTTCTAAAAGTAAAAATTGTTACACTGACACTCCATATTAATTTGGCACCTACAATTTCCACTGTGAAAAATAAGTCTTAATTGGCAATTCGTTCACACTTAGGCATGTAGCCTTCAAAATTTTAGAAAAGGGCTGCATCTTATTTTCTGTCTAAGACTTAATGCAACACTTCGTTTTCTGTCAAATAAAAGCAACTAGCAGGCATCATTCTATTTCTTTAGAGCGAGACACAAATGTATCAGTTCTGCAAAGCATTTAACATGATGTTTGGACTTTCAAAGAAACCCTTTTTCTATATTTTCCCTTTGGAATTAAGTTCTTTAGTTTTATTGATGTGCTTATGGAGAAACCAGAAACCCCACCTTTAGAGGCCCGTGTAGCAAGGTCATTCTGCATTCCACAGAGACAATGCCCTAATTTAAACGGTCATAAATGTCAACGTGGCAGCCTACTCCATTGTTTATGGGAAAACTAAAGATAGCATCTCAGCAGCGTGACTTGAGCCAGCCTCTGCAGCTCTCCTAGCCCCCAGCTTCTGCCACTCTGAATTCGTCAAAGCCAGAAGGCCTTTCTAATTCCTCCTAACTTGCAACAATTTACTCTATTTTGAAAAATAATTTCTCCTTTTTAGGCGCTAAAAAAATTATCTCTATTCCCAGATTATTAAACTACATTTACTGTGAATAATTCACTAAACCTAATAACACACATACCAGTTTGTAGATTAAATGCTTGTTGCAATCCTATGCAATGGTACACATTTCATCAACCTTAAATGAATGAACGTCTCAGTAGGCCTAGCTGAAGTTAGAACCTTCAACCCTGATATTAAAACAAGCCTTTGTACTGGCACATTGACTCATTGAATCATAAGAAGGCACAACCTGTAAATATATATATATCAAACCTAAATGTATGCATTTACTGAAGCCTGAGACACTTTAAAAAGTACTCTGAATGAAAGAAAATGCAGTTTAAACAGTGCTTTTACCCAAATTCGACTTTGATATTTGAGGCATTAAAAAACGAATATCCTACAATTTTCTTGCATAATATGCATTACCAGAATGTCTATTACATAACCCATGAGTCAGGCATTGGAAATAAATAACTTATACTTTATAAAAATGAGTTTGTTTGCGCCTGCGCCAAGGGAAAATTGTACACACGAATACTTCTCATTTTAGTGATGCAACACAACTTAAATCAAATTTTAATGCTAGGAGGTCATAGTATGAGTATTAAGCTTTATAAATATTAAAAAACGATTTTGAAAAGCACTTATTTTTTTAAAATAATTTTTCCATGTTAAATAATTTTCTTTAAAAAAAACAACCACTTACTCGTTTTTGTGATAATTCCACATATAAAAAGCAAGCTGCATCCCTTGCCTATCATTTTGGACACATTAACTCACAAGCCTAAGCGCATAAGCCCAACTTGAAACGCGTCACATTTTTGCGCCACTTTCATTTAAAAGGACGGTTATGCAAAATTCCACCCGTGTTTAACTGGGAAAGTGCTGGCTGAATGAACATTCCTATCAAATATACTGCAGCTGAAAAGTTTGCCTGTGAACATCTAATACAATGCATCTAAGAAAAACGCTGTAAATGTATTTATTTTTGGAAAAATAGATAATTTATATCTATTGAATGTGTTTTCTAACTTTATCCTTTAAGCATTTAACGGCAGTTTGGTATATGTGCACAATTGCTCATTCTATAAATTAAAGAGCAACATATAGCTATTTTAGCACATCACACGGTTCATTTCTGGATTTTTTCTAAGGTTCTACTTGATATTAATTAACCAACATTTTACTTAACAGACTGAAAACATCAAAAGACCCACAAACACATATTGAGCTCATTTCAGACATAAACAGAAAGGGGTCAAACACACAATACAGCGCGCTTTAGCCATTTTTCATAAATAGCGCCGTCGCAATTTACTTACAGAAGTTGCACTAATGAGAAAACCACATAGACATTTAAACACACAGTTGACTCACAAATCAATACTCAGGACAGAAAGAAAGAACAGCTCACAGACTATACTTGAACCAAACCATTCGCAAATACTAGTTGTAAGTCATATTTACAAGAAACGCTTCTCAATAGTGTTCCAAAAGACTGCATAAACAGCCCAACAGACTGATGTATCTCCAAGAAGTAGTGAATGCGCTCAATTCACTAGCTTTGGCTAGCAGAACACCAAACAAAATCGTTCTGCATATATTTATTCATAAAACTGCGCAGAACAAAGTATCCTTGTTTTGTATTATGTCATATTTTAATTCCCTGGGGGTACAAAATCACCAAGGAAGAAATATGTTTTAAAATCTAACCTATTTAGATATTTCCCACACTATGGTAACTTCCAAAAAAAAGCCACACATTGTTTCATGTGAGCTTACAAACAGGCATGCCAAAAATACTGCGGAAAACACAAGTATTATAATCAAAATGGTGCTTAAGGTACTTTTCGTACGTGCATCGTTCAAGTAAACCAAATGGAGAAATATCTCCTCATTACCTGCCTACACAAATTGCAATTCGCATATACAAACCTATACAAACCAAAAGTTGGCCAACACAAATTTCAAAGTTCCAAAGCTACATTTCCAAATTTGCTAAGATCAGGCATCTTATAGCTCACTAATCTAGCTTCAAACTTCAAGGGGTTATCTCTACCAATACACTCGCAAATATACGAGACCCTTGGCTATGGTAATTGCAATGACCAAATAAAAAAAAAAACAAGAATCCAACCTCTCGGCTTTGGTAATTGCGATAACCAAATCAAAGACCCAAAGAACCAAAAGACTGGGAGCGACCCACTTATACTTAACTCTTACTTTTACTAATCCAAATTCTAACTGTCAAGTTCTACATGACCTAACGGTCTTTTATAATACGCACGCCAAAAGGGTTCTCAGTCAGGAGTGACATCATGTGGAGGATCAAAATCAGGAAGATCAGAAATATACTGGGCTGCATAATCAAAGAATCTCCAGAATCCCTGCGCACAGAGTACCTTCTTGGTAGAATCCTCTTCTGTCCTCCTCAGTAGATTTCAGTCTCTTGACAAGATCACTCCCGCAGAAAGTCACTTCGCTGATGAGCCACTCTGTTGGGCGCCAACTGAAGTACTGGGTTTTTTAGGACCCCAGCGGTGCCAGGGGTAGCACCCTATGACTTCGAGTTCTTCCTGTCTTGGACCACAGAAACACAGAGTGGAGTACTTTAAAATTCCAGCCTCAGGGTAATATAACAAATAACTTGGCAAAAGAAGCTGAAATATGAAAAAGACATCTTTATTAAACTCAATTGAGTGAGACTACGTCACACAGAAGCCTTAGCAACTGAACGAGGCAGTCTCTCGAACAAAAACCAGTCTTCTCTTTAATACAGAATACTACGCTTTGGGCAACACCGCCCCTGTTTTACAAGTGGTCATTCACATGTTTTCGCTTCAAAGAAAAAGCAGAGTCATAATGACAATCCCACATTTCAGTTCGTTCAGCACACAATCATTTTACCCAGCAAGGCTCAGAACCCTCATCAGATAACAGCAGACCCCAATAAAACGGGCACCTCCTGCTCGTAAAACAAGCCATAAAGTAGGAAACAGGACAGGTGTGAAATAGCTTAGTCAGAGATCGTGTGGGATCAAGGACTTTATGATGGGTCGAGCCCTGATGCTAATCACATTAGGCCGCGGGAAAAGGAACTGGCCGGACAGGATTGACCTCGGGCAGCGGAGTCAGTTTGCACAGGTCACAGAGAAGTCACAGAAGGTGTACGTGTCCTTTAGGCCTAGGAATGGCCTCAATCCGCAGCCTATGTGAGGGCAACCTTAAAATGGCTACTGTTCTAAAGTGGAACCCAAGCATACAATATGTAGTATCATATACACGGTGAATTCATCGTAGAAACATGACGAAAACACTTGTACATACCGCATTTGTCATTTGCGGTTCGTGGATACCAAAATCGGCCTGGTAGGGGTATGCCTCAGACGTGGCTCAAAATTTTCCAGTACCACACCAATGAGAGTGGGGGGGCGGGGCCGCAGGGGCTCAGCGGCGGGGGGAAAAAACTGGGAGAAACGGCGGGAGAAAAGAGAAAAAGACGGCGGGAGAGGCGGCAAGGGACTCGGAGGGAGGGGGGGACAACAGGGCACCGGGTACAGAAAAAGCAAAACACAGTGTCACAGAATTAAAAAAAAACACAGCGGCACAGAGTGCCAAGCAAAAACGGCAGGGGTACAGAAATGCAAAGAGGGAGGGGGCAGTTAGGCGGAAAGCGGCAGGGGTACAAAATGCAAAAGGAGAGGGCAGCAGTGGTTCAATCCACAGGGGGCCGCGTGGAGGATGGGGGGAGCGACCTGCCTGGTGACAGGGTCAAAGGTCGCTCTCTACCACCGCTTCGCGGCCTCCATATGAGGGCAGAGGGAGGGAGGAGCAGCTGGGAGGTGGGAGCAGGGCGGCCAATGGGAGTGGAGGGGGCGGGCCGCAGGGGCTCAGCGGCGGGGGAAACAAAACGGGGAGAAACAGCAGACGAAAAGAAAAAAAGTCAGCGGGAGAGGCGGCGAGGGACTCGGAGGGAGCGGGGGGACAACAGGGCACAGGGTACAGAAAAAGTAAAACACAGTGTCACAGAATCAAAAGAGAACACAGCGGCACAGAGTGCCAAGCAAAAGTGGCAGGGGTACAGAAATGCAAAGGGGGAGGGGTCAGTCAGGCGGAAAGCGGCAGGGGTACAAAATGCAAAAGGAGAGGGCAGCGGAAGTTGAACCCACAGGGGGCCGTGTGGTGGATGGGGGGAGCGACCTGCCTGGTGACAGGGTCAAAGGTCGCTCTCTACCACCGCTTCGGGGCCTTCATATGAGGGCAGAGGGAGGGAGGAGCAGCTGGGAGGTGGGTGCGGGGCGGCCAATGGGAGTGGAGGGGGCGGGGCCGCAGGGGCTCAGCGGCTGGGGTAAAAACCGGGGAGAAACGGCAGGAGAAAAGAGAAAAAGACGGCAGGAGAGGCAGCGAGGGACGAGGGGGGAGACAACAGGGCATAGGGTACAGAAAAAGCAAAACACAGTGTCACAGAATAAAAAAAAACACAGCGGCACAGAGTGCCATGCAAAAGTGGCAGGGGTACAGAAATGGAAAGAGGGAGGGGGCAGTCAGGCGGAAAGCAGCAGGGGTACAAAATGCAAAAGGAGAGGGCAGCGGAGGTTCAACCCACAGGGGGCCGTGTGGCGGATAGGGGGAGCGGCCTGCCTGGTGACAGGGTCAAAGGTAGCTCTTAATCTAGAAGCAGCTTCAATTTGAGATAATTTCCAAACTTTGTTGTAAACAGCATACACCCATCTTTTGGACTAGCCATCCACAGGGCCTTTAACCAAATCATTCAAATCTACATCGTCAGTTAATTTGGACAAATGAAGCCAAGGTGGAATGTTTAAGCCAGTTTTGACATAATTTTCCTACTGAATAAACAGTAACAGAATGAGAGGTTTCAAACCGGGGGTCAACCCTAACCCGTGTGTAGCCTGACCTCAGGCCCAGAAAATGATGTTGACAGGAGTCAGAAGTTTTTTGCCATAACAACCATCCTTGGGGATCTAAGACGGAAATATTGAAGCACGTATTAGTAATTAGTGACTGCAATTCATCCATGGACAGTTCTGTGTGATTATCCCAGGAAGGATAAGCACCCAGATCAGGAATAGTAGGTGCGTTCATCTTTTTAGAAGTAGCTAATCCAAAGCAGGTGGTATGAAAAATAGTAGAATTCAAAAATAACATATGGTTTGGGACAAGGCACGCACGATGCAAAGCCTCAGAGCCTTGCACTTGCCAGGGTTTAGAACCCCAAACAGATTTAAGATCAATGGTATGTTTCAACAGTTCATAGCCCCCTATAGCTAATTCATCCATAAACGACTTTGAATACAGTAACTTAGTATGTGTCAGTCTAACTTTTGAAGCTGACTCAGCAGACATTTTAAAATAAAAGGCTTCAGATTTGGATACACTGAAATCAGTAAAATATGTAAATTTCTTCACTAAAGTTTTGGAACTCCCTTCAATGGGAGCTGGACAATGTTCCCATTGTGTATAATTGACAATATTTCTAAATGTATTTGCTTCATGCAGGATATGATTGCCATAGTGTTGGTAACAAAACAACTCTCCATAATTTGCTGTGTTTCAATACAAATCTTCAGCATCAAAAGCAGCATAATATGTAAATCAGAAAAAAGAGCCCCGACGGTTTGGACATCCCAATCATCAGAGCGTATGTTTTGTTTCACAACATCCCCCATAGAAACACGAAGTACATTGGGGACATTAATCACCTCTGTGGGGCCATGAAATTGAAATTTTACAGCATCCCATACAATCCCATCTAACACAGGCCAGGCAGCAATATTAACAAAAGTCTGGTCCCTCTTCATGATGGGTGATGAGGAGTGAGGTGCCAAAGTTTCATCAATTAATCTAATTGCAGATCTTTCTGTAAGATAATGTCCATTCACTAGACGAAAAAATACAACCACAAATCCAATCGACATAAACAAAAAAATAGATATGAACACCAGCCAAATGTAAGTCCAAGGGAGGATTAAAAAATGTATTTTAAACCAAACAGCAAAAATATAAATTTTTGATGTGGCATTCGATGTTGTAGAGTTAGTGTCAAATGAAAAACATGACTGGTCAACTGCACTTGATTGCACACCAGGCAACAACACATCTGTGGGATAGGCATACTCAGTATCTTCAACGGGACCACCAGCCGGTGGAGTCAAAAAAGGATTAGTAACTGAATGCATCTCAATGGCAATGTTGGTATTTGCTGGAGCCAAAACAGAATTTCTCAGCATTGCTGGACAGGAGACCGCTGGAGTAATACTTAGAAGAATCGGCCACTTGTTGTAGTTTGACATTGTCAATGGAGATGTACCTGTTATCCTTGCGACCAGGAAGTGGAGGTAAAATGTCTGTTCTTGCACCCTGCACGCCAAGCACTGAGGGGCCAAACTCCTTCTTGTTCTCCAACTCTCTAACGGACCAGGTCACCAACTCAAGTTATCCAGCCAACTATCGGAATCTGAAGTGCAGCATCAGTTGTGGAGGGCAAGTGTTCTTTGCAAGACTGTCTCGGGTCTCTTGTTGATTGTGTAACACAGCAGAATGATCATCTACGTCAAAGGGTGCGGCGGGCGAAGCCATGTCTAGACCATCATGGTCTGGAACAAACATGTTTATGCCAAAGAACATTTCGTATGGGGTCCGCCCACCCAGAGACCTTCTAGGGATATTATTAAGTGCACATTGAACGCTATACAAATGGGCCAATCAGTTCCTGCCAGTACTTAAAACCTTAGCTGTCAAGGATTGCTTTAAGTCACGGTTCATTCGCTCCACAACACTATTGCCTTCAGGCCAGTATGGAGACAAAAATTTGACTTGGACTCCCAAAGACCTCATGGCATCCTTGCACGCCTTAGAGGCAAACGCTGGACCATGGTCTGAAAGGAGAGTACCACATGCAAAAATTCCCACAAAGACACGCAAATCCCAGATGACAGTTCGAGCATCAGCACTCCTTTGTGGCCATACCCATAAAAAACGTGTGCACAAATCCACTGCAACTAAGATGTACTTATACGCAGTATCAGAGGAGAAAGGACCGCAGTGATCCAAATAAACACAACCAAGTGGTTTATTAGATATGTACAACTGTGTTTGTGGTTGACGCGGCAGCAGTTGAAGGTTTAATCTGCTGGCAAATGTCACAAGTAAGGACATAATCACGAGTCTGTTTATACAATCCGCGCCACCAGTAACGTTGTTGTAAGATAATGACAGTCGCTGAAACGCTGGCATGGGCAGAAGCCATACCTTCATGAGTGGCTGTTATCAAAGCAAGTCTGCCGTCCGCATTGGGAATCAATTTGTCACCAACGTCGTTAATTCTTACATAGGGAACTTTATCAGGACTTAAATTATTAGAGTATTTAGAAGGTAAACCTCGTGGGTAATTATCACCCTTCTCTGTTGCAGCAATTGTTGCCAAGATGTCATCATCAATTTTACTTTTGGATCTTGTAACTGCTGCTACTAGATATGTTGCCACTGCTGTTTTTTCTGCCTCGTCAGCTAAACTGTTGCCAACAGCGTGTACCCCGATGCGCTGGTGACCAAGAGTGTGAATTACATTCACCAGTGGCAGACGTTGTTTAAGTTCTGCGACTCGAATCCAAAGCATTTTATGTTTGATTGTTCTACCTTTGGAATCACGATTCTCATTTTGAGACCAAAAGAATAAATTGTCGTTGAAAGACTGAACACAGTAAAAGAGTCACTCACTATAAGAGTAGTTACTCGAGGCTCAGCAAACTCCAGTGCAAGCACCAAAACACGTAGCTCTGCCAACTGAGCGGTACAATCACCCAATGTCTGCATGTGCACGACATCAGACTTGAATTCTCCATTCACAAAAGTACCAGCCACTATTGCGCAGGCCACTGAATAAGCATGCTTAGACTTCATCGCCGGTTGCGCCGAACCTTCAGTGTAAATGATACAATGGTAATCCTCAAGTGGGCGCAAGGACAGAGGAGCTGGATGAACAAATTCATACTGCAAATACTCCTGAGTCTGCAATGAGGCATCAAAGATGAAAGTGACATCCGGAAACGTCAAAGAAGTGGCCCATTGTATCCAACGCGGATGCAAAGCTTTAGAATTTGGTGCACTGGCTTTCGTCACTGCCTCCAGGGCAGGATACGGTGTGACAACCAACATGCGTTTCCCTTGCGACAGCGCTCTCTCCTTCGGAATCGCCATCTGCACCGCAGTCAAACCTTTTTTATAAGTAGAAAAGCGCATTTCAGTCGAAGTGTACAAGTGTGACTTGTAAGCAATAGGGACTGTATCTCCCTCATTGAACGTTAAGTACGTGAAACCCACTGCGCCAGGCACAATTCTTATCACAAGGTTTGTGTGGTTATCACGCGTCAATAAGTATTTAGAAGCAAGAAGATCAGCCTGCAAAGATTGCAGGATAGCTGAATGTTCTGGCAGCCAGCTCGATTTGGAAAAAGTTGGTTGTACCAAGGCATATAGCGGCATGATACGCTGGGAATAAGCGGGAATATAAGTACCCCCGAAATTCAAAAAACCCAGCAAAGATTGTAGTTTTTTCAGAGTTGTTGGAGCGAGTAAACATGCACATTTCTCCAGGAAGTGAAGTGCTAAACCTCGTCCTTCGTTGTTGAGGTCATAGCCCAGAAACAACACTGTATACTCTGCAATGTGTGAATTTGCAAAGTTAAATTTGTAACCGAAGTCCGTAAACATGACAATGATGCGGTCAACGCAACACAGATGTGGCCATAATTCGTCGCCTGTGAGATAAATATCATCAACATACGAATACGCATCAGGGTCAATGCTCTCTAACAGAGAGACTACACGCACGGCAAAGACACCAGGACTGTTTTTGTAGCCCATGGCTAATCTTTTAAACTGTTTCTGTTTGCCACCAGAAGTAAAGGCTGTCCATTGACTACTAATAGAGGACAGGTTACGGCTATAAAAGCTATGGGAGATGTCAAGTGTGGTCTTAAACCTTTTTCTCACGAGACTATCAACGAGGGCAGAACTGTGGGTGTTTTGTACCACGCAGGTCTGACAATGAGAGTTCAAATGCTGATAATCCAAAACTAGGTGGTATGACCCATCGGGTTTAGTTACAGTAAAAAGAGGATTATTCATGGGTTACACACATGTTTCAATTACACCTTGATATTTCAATTGTTCAAGGATTTCTGCGACATGAGATCTAGCTTCATGACGCATGAGATATTGGGGTTGTGGCTGTGGCATAGACTGTAATGGAATCTCATGGCTTGGCGACAATTTATCCCACCTAACCTGAGTACGGTACAATGCTGGAGCAAGCACCTGTGCCCACTCTTCTGCAAAGTTCTGAGCTTGCTCCTTCGATACTGTGTGCGTGAAAGATTGGAGGATTACCTCCTCCCCTCTAGGAGCAGCCAAAACGAAAGCCGGGGGCCAGTCCGCCTCTGCCAACAGAATGTCATATGTAGAGGTCAGATCTTCCCCAAAATCCCTTTTATGGTACATTGTATGTCACCTTCAATTAAAAGGACTATGTCATATAGTCTGTCAGGGGGAGCCACTCTAGTGTCAGCAGTTTCTACAGTAAAAAGTGTGTCAGTTGATATCGCCTTCAGATATGGACGCAGTGCTTGCCGCACTATTGTAACCTCTGCTGCGCTGTCTAGCAGGGTTAGTGCCCATGTCAGGTTCCGAAACTGGGTTCTCACTATCTGTGGCATACCTCGCTGTTAGTGCAGCAACTTTCTTTTTCTGAAACGGAGGCCGTTGACGTGCAAATTCGTCCTGCTTGCCTTTACCATCAGCCGGACGGGGCTGCTCACGTCCTTGTACAGCACCCCGACCTTTAGCAAGTTCCCCTACACCGGACTGTGAGACCGATTTTCCCTGTGAAAAACGAGGAGAACGTTGTTCAGGAACCTGAAATATATCAGAAGACCTAATCCTAGTGTGATAGCGCAATTCATATGTTCATTCTGTTGTCACTGGTATCGGCGATGCAGGACGAGACCCCTGTTTCTGTTGTTGCTTCCCCTGTTTCTTAGTTTTCCAATTTTGTTTAGGAAAAGCTGGACGGTCATCTTTAGTAGACTTAACCGTCTGAGTTTGCGGTTGTGCTGCTGTTTTAGCAAAAGGCTTAACGTCCAAACTATTGCAGGCAATGGTCTTATAAGCCTCCGCAATAATTTTCAGTAACTGCTGGGGTTTATCGACATCATCGATGAGGCTCAGGGCATTCGACACTTGAAAGCTAACTGCATCTCCCTTGACATTAGCAAGGATGAGATCAACAACTACGTCGAACACACCGACAAGCCTAATTCCCATCTCGACCGCCGCCTCCGGACCGTGCTCATCCTGAACACGCTCGATCACGGAGGGCAGTACAGTCATAGACAGTGTGCCGAAGCACTTCACGTAGACTGCTGCAAACACTTTACCCCAGTTCTCACAATCAGTTACCTCTGGGACTAAGTCTTTCTGCAAACTAATGGTAAGAATCCTGTGTTTTTCTACAGGAGTAGAATTTGGAAATACTGCTTCCAGTTGGTCAAATTTCTCAGCAAGCCAGTAAGGCATATCGTCCTTATTCTGGGGGCGCTTGCCCATTACCGAATTAACCATGACGGGACTAATAGTGATCCCGGCCGGTACAACTGGTTGCGTCGCAACTCCAGGTGCCCCCACCTGGACATTTCGAGAGACGTATTGCACTAAACCCCTATGCACCGCAATCAAGGCAGTATGGAGTTGACGTAAGTCATCCAACGGGGCTAGCAAATATCGTGGATGTGGTGTGAACCCAGCAAAGACTGGCCAAGTGGCCCCAGGAATGGACAAGGGACCTAACCGAACCGGAGTTACGGTGTGGGGGAGGGCGCCATTGAACCAAATACGATGCTGCCAAGCGGAAATTGGAATTTCCTGCGTCCTATACGGTGTATAATTAGCTGGACCTGCCATAGGAGTGTATGCGTGAAACGTTTTATCGTCCACATTCACCTCTGGAAAAGTAACCCAAGAGTTAAACTGCTCATAGGGGAACGATGCATCGGCCCTCACTACAAAGATAATAGACATTCCATCGTCTGGCACCCCGAACTGCGTCAAATGACGCTGGAGATGTGCACGACTATGCGCTGCAATAGCAACTTCATCCATAAGGACGCAGAGAAGAAAAGCAATCTATATTAAATTGTAGCACAAAAAAGGGTCAGTAATTCAAATCGAAATCTTTTTAATTGTCAAGCATGAAAGAACCTATAGGTCAACTATATAGGTAGGTTTAAAGCGTCACTCCTGTCAACCGGAAAGAAGAGTGAGGGTGTTGTGAAGAAATATAAGCACTACGAAGGCGTCTCAATCATAAGACCAAAACGTTAGGTTCGCCATGTTGCGGTGATTCTGCTCATGCACAGAACTATGCACAGGAAACCAGGACCTCAGTGAATTGTGTTGTACCAAAAAACTCACCTCAGTACCCAGAACCCCTATCCGACTAGCATCAGTGTCTCATTCGTTCTCCGTATCATCTCGAAGCTACCAATGATTAGACAACCCAGAACAAGCGACTTAGAGTACTCTCTGGAATGGTGGGAATCAGAAACACCTTTTCGTTATTATTCTCATATCAGTCCACAACGTGAGTAATCAGAGACACGGAAAAGTTTAAAATGTTTATTTTTAACTACGTGCTCTAAGGTGCAGTACTTTGGCTAACATAAGCAAACAAATGATCAAAAATAAAACCATCAGCATTGTTACAATTCCATAGAAAATGAAGGGAGAAATCATATTACAATGATAGTGGAAACAGGTCCTATAATACCTTGTGAACCACCCTCCCCTGGCAAGTAAGCTAGTTTTATATAATAATAGACGGTCTCTAGGTTTGAATGGGGAACCCCATACCTCGAAGATCAGCTTAGGTGAATCACATCACAGGATAAGCTCTGCTCTCTATGTCTGGAAAGGTTTTCTCCAAGTGTCTGAATCATGCATGCAAATGTAATATTAAAGGCACCCGAGTTTCAGATATTTGCAGCTGTGTGCTTGTTGTGTCTAGAGCGTGGGCCGATCAACCTGAATTCAACAACATACATTGTTATTTGACCTTCACGGTTTCTGCACACAGTGTTCAGAATAAGGTCGCGGTGCACGTCTAGAGATGTGAAAAACAGACTGTTCTCATGTGAAGAAAAGCAAGCAAGCAGTTTTACTTGTAATAACTACTACCTGTAGTGTCGTGTGCAAAAGCAGCAAAGGGGCAAAATGGCGTTAACATCTAAAACACTTATGCTAACATAGCAATGTTTGAAGGCAAAACCCTGTCTCCACTACAGTGCAAGCATATTCCCACATATTTGTTCACATCACAAATCACAAGACTTGTTTTTCTCACAATAATATTGAGAAAAGGTATATAAGGTCCAAACAAGAGTGCCTCCAGGAGAACAAAGCTTCAGAGGATCTATCCCAAACAGTCGTCTACATCAAGGTCACAAACGGGGCACTCGAAGGGAAAGACAACCTTACTAAAAATATGAACCCTTGGTGGTTAATAGAATTTCCATGCACGGACCACCGAATCAGGGTCAGGCATTCTAGTAGTTTTTTGTCAGTTAGTTACCCATTGTCAGTGGTATAAAATGCCTTTCACACCATGAAGAGTATTGCTAAAAATGTATTTCTTTTCAGCATAGAGCAATTTGCCATAAAATGAATGCAACTTCCACCCAGAACTGGGTATTGTCATCCTTTGCCTCATTGATCCAATCCAATCCAATATTTCTTTATTTCGGTTGTTCACCATAGAAGAACAAACACAGATATATACAAACACTTAAAATGATTTTAAAAAGTTAATAATGTTAAAAAAATGAAAAAAGTTAAAAAAGAGATTCATCTAAAGTAGTACTTTTTAGGTTAAGAAGATGGTAGGAAAATCAGTCACAGTCAGGGCCTTGGTTTAGCATCTTAAGGAAGTTTCTCCTGACCCACCACATGGAATTCAAGAAACGTGAAACCGCAAAAACTATATGGGAATCTGTGTTGTATTTTTAAATTCTAAATGTTTCCATGCAGTGGATTGTGCCTAGATTTTTACACAGCTGGACCAACCATCTTTGTCTTATTAGTTGATATCCCGGGCAAAAAAAGAACACATGTAGTTCAGACTCAACACACCTGTTACAGGCTGGACACCCACTTTGATTACCACCCGACCATTTGAAAGAAAAGGCACGCAAGGGGAGACAGCCGTGGCGAAACTGTACATATAGTTTCCTGCCTGATATGGGCGGATTTCGTCAAGACAAGGCTCTAACCTGCAAGTGTCCTTTACTTCCAGGAAGAGTGAAGTGAGGGTGCCATGAGCGGGTTCTGTATGGAGTTTTGCAGTTAATCTGCCCCAGTAGCTAGTACTTAATAATTTACGTGATGTTCTCATACAAGCTGTGTCAGGGTTATCCCATAGTTCTTTTAGGCCTATTTCATAGAGGCTCTCCCTGATAAATAAAAGCTATGGCAACCTTTTCTGAGCCGGGGAGTCTCAAGATGTCCTGTAGCTCTTATCTATACTCTGACAGTTCCTGTGTTACCCAAAGGCACCGCCAAAAGAGTAGTGGCCTGCAGGCAATTTCCTCGGCAATGGATCTCACCCCTAGGTCCATACGCAGTAGAACCAATGGGGAGCTTTTCGGTAGTCCAAATAGTTGTCTAAGGAAGTTGTTCTCTGTACTGACCAGAGACCTGTGATTAGAGTGTCCCCAGAGTTCAACCCCATAAGGGGCAGAACTCCTCGCCTGGCATTTATATATCTCCATAGCCGGGCTCACTGGTTTATGGAGGGTTTTTCTGAAAAACGTAGCTAGGCCACCTGTAGTTTGTATGAATTTAAGATTAGACTTATTTTTTTGAGCCCCAGGGTCATGTTTTCAGTAAGAGTTAGGTCCAAATAATCGAATACAGAGACCTGCTCTAAAGGGATTCCATTCATGTGCGGGTTAGAGCGTGTGGATTTGATAGGGTTGAAGATCATAAATTTTGTTTTGTTAATATTGATCTCTAATCCCCTGGTCCGACAAAACTCACAGAACCCATCTAGGATTCTTTGTACACCCATTGGCGACTTCGAGAGGAGCAGAGTATCGGCTGCAAACATCACGGCGGGAAAGTGCTTGTGCGCAATTTTAGGAGCATCTGTGTCCTTGCAGACTTTCAGTGCATCTATCAAATCATTGATGTATATGCAGAACAGAGTGGGGGCAAGCACACATCCCTGCCCGAGTCCCCTATTTACAGGGATGGGCTGCGTTAGTTCCCTGTTTTTCCGTATCTTATTTGGGCGAAATTTCCATTATGTAACCTTCTAAGTATGTTTAGAAGGTAAGGGGAAAGTCCCAGCTCACTTAAGACTGTCCATAAGGCATCTCTGGGTACCAAATCAAAGGCACTCTTCAGGTCAACAAAGACCAGATACAGACTGCCCCCTTCTAAATGGACTGTTTTCCAGTAGAGAAGCTGGAGCCTGAAAATCTGGTCTATTGTTGATGTTTTCTCCCTAAAACCTGCCTGCAGGGGGGTCAGGATCTTATGCTCTTTGATGCAGATGAAGATGTCACATAACACGCTGGAGCTTTCCTTTACTTCAGGTAAGTTTATTCCAGAGGAACAGATGAAGCGTACACCACTCCAGCTGACTGAACACCAACTGCCTAGTTTAGAACACCGCTTGCCACCCGCACGTAATTAGAACCCCACAGATGTTCTACATAAAGAACCCCAGCAAAGCATAGAGAAAAGACTAGAACATGTGATAACTATTTACAACACATCTTCTTCCCTAAACATTGAACAGTTAAACTACCATACAGATATTACACATACAATAAGCATGAGCATAAATAATAAATCAAATACATCAACATAAATAATCATTCAGATAGACAGGAGGTCTGCGGGACCTTACATCTCTAATCACAACAGATTGTTGAGCAGATGGTTGAGAATCATGACCATGAGAAACCCCCACCTGTGAGTTATCAGCCATGGTAGCATCTCCACCACCCTTCTCCCTACAATGAATCACCTCTGAAGAAACCGGAGACTCAGAAGTAGCCAACAAGTACCCACTACTGGGTAGACCATGTTCCACCAACTTACTACAACCACTAGATGATGTTGACCTACAATAAAGTGCTACCCTGCGAAGATTCCACTTTTCACCATTATCCAGTACAACATAATGTGGAAAAACTTCCTTGACAACATATGGCCCTCTAAATTTTGTAAGACCCCTTATTACTCTCCCAGGTTTCACCTTAACCAAATCACCAACAGAGATTATTTTAGAGATACACCCCTTCAACTCTGAAACCGTGCCTTCAACAATATAATTTTTAATCCAAGAGGGAGTAAGCTTAGTACTTACTCCCTCTTGGATTAAAAATTATATTGTTGAGCGCACTGCTGCCTAGCAACTCCTTCACCGAAAATGCCGATAAACTCACAGTTCGCTGCTCTGAGTCCTTTTATGCTCCGCCAGCCCTTTCGCCGTTTTCTGGATTAGAGACCTTGTGAAGTAGTCGGCCGTGCCTCCGCACCGCGTGAATTCTTGTGGAGGGTGTCGCTTTGGAGATCTGTTCCGTAGGAAGCTCTCTCACTCGTCCAGTCAGCTACGATCGTCGCCAAAATGATGCAGATGAAGATGTCACATAACACGCTGGAGCTTTCCTTTACTTCAGGTAAGTTTATTCCAGAGGAACAGATGAAGCGTACACCACTCCAGCTGACTGAACACCAACTGCCTAGTTTAGAACACCGCTTGCCACCCGCACGTAATTAGAACCCCACAGATGTTCTACATAAAGAACCCCAGCAAAGCATAGAGAAAAGACTAGAACATGTGATAACTATTTACAACACTCTTAAATCCAGGATTGAAGCTGGTCTAGAAGTATCCTGGCAAAGATTTTCTGCGAGTCATCGATCAGGCTGATCGGTCTGTAATTTACTGGTGACAGAGGAGATCCCTTCTTCTACACGGGGATGATCTCAGCACCTAACCAAGTTGCGGGAACAGCCATTCCCTGCAAGATGGCGCTGAAGATCACCCAAAAGTAAGGGCCCAAGATCTTAGGTTCAGCCCGATAAAGATCTCGTTGAATCTTGTCCTGGCCGGCAGCCTTGCCAGGTATTATTTTATTTAGGGCTTTATGGACTTCTGTCAGGGACATCTCAGGAGTGACAATCTCAGGCCCCAGGAGTGTCAGGGTTGCTAGAGTCTGACTTCTCTCTGCATCTTCTTGTGAGGCATAGAGGGATAAAAAGTGCTCTCTCCAACAGTCAGCTGCAATGATTGGCTCGAGGGCCGCTTGGCCTTTGTTACTGCCAGTGGTTACAATGTTCCAGAATGATTTCATGTCTTTAGATTCCAGAGCCGATTTAAGGTTGTCCCACTGATCTATTTCCCATGAGGATTTAGCAGATGCAATGATAGATTTATAGTCATATCTGGCTGCTTTTACTGTGTTGTTGCACTTTGTCTTTATGACCTCTATTAGTGCTTTTTTGGCCACCCGGCAATCCTCATTGTAAGAGGATTGCCTTGGCGTCCTCTCACGTTGTACACGTTGACCAAAACGTCTCCTGCAGCATTGCGAGTGTAGATTCAATGATTATTTTGACCTCATCTAAAGACGTGGCTAAGTCTCCAGACATGACTAACTCTAATAGGGCCTCAATGTTGGAAATAATGGTTGTAAATAGGAGAGCCATTTTACTGTGAGATTTCTCCACCCAGGACCACCTAACTTTCCGCCTATTGTTAGAAAGGGTCAGTCTGTGATCAGCATCGGTTAGTTTTGCAGATTTATTCCCAGTGAGTGGCAGATTAAGAGTAAGTAATAAGGCGTTGTGGTCACTGTCTTGCCGTGGACAGATAATAAAAGCTCTAGCCAGAGGCCATAGCCTGGTTTCTAAAAGAATATAATCTAAAATAGAGGAATAGCCGGCTCTATTAAAAGTGTGGTTCCCAGGAGAGTCTGAGCCAAAGCGACCATTACAGGTTCGCAGAGAATACTTTAAGGTGATCGCCTTGATTTGGAGTGCCAATGGTGTCTAGGCCCTGATAGGGGGAATATTGGTTTCGGGGATAGCCCACAGCTCATCCTCCTGTTATGTTATGTTATGTTATGTTATTTATTCTTTTGTATAGCGCAACGGTTACTCAAAAAGAGTATCCCGGCGCTTTTTAGGTAAGGGAAACAGATTTCAGAATAACACAACACAACTAAAAACAGGTTAAAAGATAAACAAAAAGAAAACAAACAACTGGGAGACCTATTGAGAAAACAGCCAGGTTTTGAGACCTCTTCTAAAATCAAGGAGAGTAAACGCCCCCCTCAAAGGGAGCGGTAGTGCGTTCCACATCTGTGGGGCCAACAGACTGAAAGAGCGGCCCCCCAGGCGAGCCCTCTTCACACGCGGAACAGCCGCCAAAAGTAGAGATTCTGACCGCAACGAGCGAGTCGGATGGTAGAAGGTCAGTCTCTTTTGAAGATGTTTAGCTCCCACCGCATGGAGCGCCTTGTAGGCCAGGGTCAAAGCCTTAAAGGCGATCCGTTTGCGGATGGGTAGCCAGTGCAACGCCACCAACAACCCAGAGGCGCTGGCCCGTCTACTTAGGCCAAAAATGGCCCTGGCCGCCGCGTTCTGTACAACTTGAAGCCTTTGTAGCAGATACTCTGGCAGGCCCAGGTAAAGAATGTTGGCATAATCCAACCTGGAGCCTATCAGAGCCTGCACCGTCAGCCTCCTGTGCTCCTCGGATAAGAGAGGCAGGAACCTCCGCAGCATTTTTAACAGGCCGAAGCAAGTGCCGGTTACCCCCAAGATCTGGGCTTTCATCGTCAGCCCCTTGTCCATCTTAACCCCCAAGTTTTTAGCCATGGGAGAAGAGCCGGACGGAGGGAACATGTCAATGGGCCACCATGGCTCCTCTGTTACGGATGGACCCATTAGATCTTTAAGAGGTTCAAATTGGCAGTTTATGTCGCCACCCTGCACTACTGAAGCATTATTCGGGAGGCTAGCTAACAGATTATCTAGAGGTTCCAGAGTTGCTGACTCCTGGCCAATCTTAACCGGCCTTGAGTATATATTAATTAAGGCAATTGTTAGCTCAGATCTAAATGTCAGTACAAGGCATAGTATGTCTGGGGAGATGTGCGGCACTAGTGTGGTCCTGCATCCAAGATGGCTCCCTACCCACGTGCAGAGCCCACCCGATGGTCTATCTCGTCCTTTGGTAACAGCCTGTATGTGAAATGAGGCAGAGCCCTTGCGGGTTGAATTCACCACAGACCAGGTTTCCTGGAACAGGCAAATATCACACATGTCTACAAACGCCCCCCAGTCAGGGCAGTCAAGCTTGTTTTTGATGCCTGCCACGTTCCAGGACATGATCTTAAGATCGTTTGCTGCACTCACATTGACTGTAGGATCCCCCTGCGCTAGAGTCTTTGAGCGAGCTGCGGTGACTGGCGTTGGTGCAGTACCTAAGGTTATTACTTGAAACTTGTTCGGGAAATTAGAACTTGATGAACTATCTACCCCCCTATCTATGTTACCATTTTTTTCCCTGTTACCATGTGAGTAGATCGGGGCTAGTGTGTGTGTAATTGTAACAGGTTGTGTGTCCTTGTTGATGGCGAAATATTTAAGACTGGTGGTTCTAGGTGGAATTAAGGGAAGTTCAGTGAAGACTATTTCCCCGGTGTCAACATTTTCAGTGATCACTGTGAGGTCAGTTGCTGGGGGGCTAGGTGACTTCTTCTTAGGGTCCATAACCCTTTCCACTGAGGGTTCCCTCACATGGGGTGGCCAAGATGACCCCTTGGCCAAGAGTCAATCAACCTCTTCTAAAACCCCGAATCTGTTCGCCAGGGGCAAGTTGAAGACATAGGGTTGCATTTGGGGGGGACCCTGGCCTGTTGTTATCCGGGTCTGGCGCCATATGTTGTGTCTAATTCTGGGATCATCCCTAACAACGTGGTAAAAAACTGGGGCATAGGGGGGACCCTGTCCTGTCATTGTCCGAGTCTGGTGCCTCGATCTAAGAACATTCCTGTCATCATGGGAAGTTGTTGAAACATAAAAGTGGGTTAGCAGGGAAAGTCTAATTTCAGAACCTATGAATGGAAAACAGTTACTAAAATATAATAGATTTTGCACAATAGTGGGGTTTCGAAAGTTGACTATAACGCAGTCCCCCCTGACATTTTTGGGTCTATTACCCACCCAGCCCACTCTACATGTCAAGAGTATTTCACCAGCATTGACAAAGTTGATTTGGCTATTTCCAACAAACAGGTGTAAACATTTGTTCTTCAACTCAAAATGGGTTTCCCTCTGGCCTTGAGGCTGGTGGGAGGTTTATAGTTGGCAGGTCCATCCCAACTCTGCCTCTCAGTCTCATTACCCCGCCCTTTATCAGAAAATGACCCAGAGGTACCCTCCATTTCTGATGCACTACCCCTTGCTTTGTGACCCTTCTCACAGTGTTTACTTTGGTCCTCCTGAATGGCATTTAGGACCCCGCTGATAGTAATAGACTTCGCTCTGATCTCAGTTATTCCAGGTTCAGAGGGATCTGCGATCGCTTTGCTGATCTCTCTTGCCGATGTAGTAGGCTTTGATGCTGTCCCTGCAGTACAGGTGCATGTGGTGGAGAATAGGTCCAGACGGGCAGATACCTGGGCAAGTTCCTCTCTCAAAATCTCTCGAATTTGGCCTCGTAATGAATCCAGCATGGGAGCTACTCAAGCTGGAGGAGACAGGTCCGGAGGCTGAGGATCCCCGACCGGCATGGTCGGGTCTGGCGCACTGTCGTTTATCTTCTTTCGCTTTGCCCCCACCCTTGTGATCTTGGTAAGCTGCCTTGAGCAGGCGGGTTTAGCTGAGCCCTTAACAATTGTAAATCCATGTCATTAGTGTACTGTGTGGCCTCTATAGCTTCAAAAGAAGTACTGAATATTTCCATTAAATTAACAACAAAAGTTAGCTTCACATTTGTGGCATGGCTGTTTTGCAGTCAATGGATGCAGGGTATTTACAGACTTCCGTTAATGATGTTGTTATCCGTATTAGGTAGACATTGCACAATGTTGGCGCAAGCAAAGCATGATGATGGAGGAATTGTTGAAACAGAAGAGGAGCAGGGTGCTACCTCTCACTCAGAGGATACTTACAGAGATCACAGAATGTTTTAGTTCTTGATTGCAGAGAAAAATATCGGCTACAACAGTGAGGGGTATATTCACAAGAATGTGTGATAACTACCGCAAGAGAACTCTCAACATCGCAGCCTATCGCGGGAAAATTACGCCGTGCCAACCAAGTATTCACAACAAGGCGGTAGCATGCGATAGTCACCAGATAACGCATCAAATGGCCGCACAAAAATCAACGCCAAGCTGCAAAAATGCTAAACGCAAACGGAAAAAATCATGCGATGAAGCCAATCGCGGTACAAAAAGCAGCGGAAACCAGCCACAGGCTTGCAAATCCCATGCGTCTGTCAGGAAAATGCATCATAAAAACCACAGAAACAACACACCAGAAACAAGCCGAAGCACGTAGCGAACCCCACAACCCCCACAGAGCACCAGCAAGGAACAAAAGGGACGGGAACGGCCGAGGAAAAGAGGAAGAGGAAGACGGGGTGTAGTCTGCAGCAGAACAGGATCAGCGTCACGGAGGTGACAGAATAGTACCAGCAACTGACCCACAAGTAGACCACCTGGAATGCGGTCGGAGTGCCGAGAAGGCCAAGAGGCGCTGGCATGATGTGACAACCTAAACCAGGCAAAAACCTGCTGCCAACAGGAAGGCTGCAACTGCGACAGGAAGTGGCAGTCCTGCGCCACAGGAGGAGCTGGAGGAAACCGAGGCCACAGTCATCAGTGTGGAGATGGTGCAAGGAGTAGGGAGTACGGACACAGCTCGAGAGGACCTGGCACAACATCAACAGGGTGAGTAACGACCAGGGACTGGGAGGACAGGGGGAGATGGACACAATGGCACACATGCACAATAAAGTATAGCACACTGCACACCCACAATTACCCTGGATCATGTCCCTCATCCCCTTGGCACACTGCAACCCACACACACATAGCAAGAACAGCACACCCACATTGATGACAACGTAGTACAATGCGCAAAGCTGACACTGCAGAACATAGGACACAACTGGCTCTGCACATGCACATAAACATGCCTACTGCATCTGACAGAGCAGGAAACAGTGAAATGGAAATATACGCGTATGACCTCACATCCGTCATGTAGTCCAAATGTACACTGTCCCGCAGAAGTAATCAGCACCTCCCAAACAGTCACAATGTACATTGTTATACAGTCTGCAGGTAACCCAGAACAATGCGCCAACATACATGTCAACACAATGTCAACATACATCTCCCCTTCACATTGCAGAGAGACACACAACACCTCCAGCAGAGCACAGAAGACAACACATTTGTGATGCCGGAGAGGACCACCACACCTACGACAACAACGCCCTACAACAGCCCATGAACATCCCACGCAACCCACCACCAGGACCTGGGCAGCCAAGCTACTCAGAGGAGAACACAGAGCCTGCAACAGACCACACACCAGGAAATACCCGCAAGCACAGCTGGCTCACGACACTTCACCCACCCACACATGGCACCCCAATGCCATGTGTCAGCATGCCAAAAGGAGGTGGCCGAACAGGTGTGGGTGGGGTCCCAACCCATGGAAGCTGAACTAGATCAAGTGCGTTGGTGTCTATTACCCTTCAGGGACCACCTATACCCCACAAAGGAGACCCAGACTGCCAGAGGGACACATGCAGATGCACATTGACAGTACACAACCACGCCCAAGGGCACGCACATATCAGTCACACACCCATGTTGGCCCTGAGTACGACGGCCAGGCCACTATGCTTACGGGGGGGGCATAACAGGCAACATTTCCGCGAATTACCCCGCTGGCTGGGGTGACATGGTTGCGTCCACTGTTCACTACACTCCATGCACCAGCGGTGTATGTCACCATGGATATGGGTGTGTTCGACATACTGCAGTCTGTCCAGCACATCTCCACCACTCTTGTAATTGTGTACTTTCCCAATCATGGTTCTCCTGCTTCCTTCACACATGCCTTTTTGACACTTCTTCCCAAACTGGGCCAGTGTGTGGCTGAGGTGCCATGCTGTTGATGGCTCATGTTCACGGCTTGCCCAAGTTACCATTGTGAGTTGTTCTGTCGTGTCTGGTGTGTGTGCATGTTGTTTTGTATGTTGGTTGTGATTTTGTGATGTGTGCATTGCCAGAGTTGTGAGTTGCATGGTTGTGCAGTTGAGGTGAGTGGGGTGTTCATTTAGAACTTGCCATGGGTCTGTGCATTTCCCTTGGTGCCATCCTGGGAACGCTGGTTGCTGATGGACTGTTGGAGGATGTAGAGACCATGCACACTGGCTGGGTATTTGGAGGGGTTCGGTTGTTGCCTGCACATTGATGTGAGATGTGTGCTTTCTGTTGCGGTGATTGTGTGCTGTGTCACCAGGGGGCACAGGTATGACATGTGTGCTGTGGATTGCCCCCCAACACATGCGTACATCCAGCTATTGCGTATGGTCGTTGCTTGGTGTCCAGCAGATCCTGCACATTGTGTTGGACGTATAGAGACTGTGGTACCAGGCTGATGGTGATGTGCCGGACAGGTGTGAGGGACTTGGATGTGGCTGGCTGTGTGACTCCTCCAACTCTGGTGGGTGTTGGTTGGGGGGTACCAGGGGCCAACAGGTGCAGCACAGGCAGCAGCTTTGTGTGGGATGGGATGTTGGTTGTCCGCTGTGTTAGTGCCGTCGGCCTGTTGGGCGTTGTTGGTCAGGATGCGCACGATGGTTGTCCTTTTGAGCCTGTAGTGGGCAATGACATTGTCAGGTGTTGGGTCTGTGTGGCTGGTGCGCTTCCTGGGGGTCCGCTGTCTTTGTCTGTGCAGCCTCTGTGGTGGTCCGGGGGGGGTTTGGGTGGGTGTTGGGGTACTGGCATGGTGGCAGTGGGTGTTGTGGCCCTCTTGGGTGTCCAGGCTGCATGACCAGTGGCTCAATGGCATCTGTTGCCCTTCCGATGTGGCTGTGGGCTGTGCTCCCTTTTGTGGTGCAGGCTGTGGTCCGACTTTGCACCAGGTCAGAGCAGGTGTTATTTTCCTGCTGCTAACGTGCCTTATCGCCTGTTTTGTGTTCTTGTCACAGTTCTGGCTGGTCGTTGTGAATGTTGTGGAGTGGTGTGTTGTCGCTGCTTTTGGCACGGGAACGCCTACTCTGCATCTCATTAGCGATAGTTGCGGAAGTCTTCTGTGGCGATGTTTTTTGCAGCTGCTATTGCGGGTAAACTGGTGCTGTGGGCTGTTAACACCAGCTTGTACATGGGGCCATAAATTTATCGCAACTTTGGCTGCGATAATGTGCCATTAACTCGGCGATGGATCCTTGTGAATATCCCCCTGAGTTTAGCAATACTAACTGAACATGCAGTGATAAGAGGTGTGCGTCTCAAGGAAAATGAGGACTAAGAGTTGCAAGACGAAAGGAGACAGATAAACATAGCTAAGATACAAAAAACGGATAACATTCAAAGCACCCAGAAAGTTGCATTCTAGTTTCTCTTATTATGATGACCAATATAATCTTCTCCAAGAAGCCAATTGATATAGCCAGAACAGTCCCACTTCTGTAATCAGAAGTTATTCTAGTACACTGATCACACAAATCACAGATGGTTGACTCATGTAAGATTTGTGTCATAATCACTGTTGGGCAGCCAGTTTATCGGGCGGGATCTCATGGAAACACCAGTCAAAATGAGAGTCATCACCTCCTTTTGAACTTGAGATAGTCTTGCTATTTTCTAAGAGCCGGTAAAAGATGTGCCAGACTTTTGGGCCTCATGAATCTGGCACCCATTTTGTTGAAAGGCACTGGGGTTATCCTAGTGTTGAATGCTAATCTCAGGTTTTGCAGCCAAGAATGGAGAGACAGAATATGCCATAAATCCTTACCACACTTCTAGTGGCTAACAGCTATAAGACAGGTAAGGCCTAGTTGGCCATCAGAGGACTGGACAATACAACATTCATAAAAGAGCATGTAGTTATTATACAAAATTCAAACACTAGATTGCAGGCTGGTTGTTCAAAATATGTATATAACAAAGTACAGCAAACAGATTGATTCACTTGCACATGTACACAGCAATCATAGTCATTTTACATGAACATGCAGATGCCACTGAATACTAAAACAAAATAATCATTGACAATGTCTTCAGCTTACATATAGATTAAATAAAGCATTGTAAATGGTTCCATCTTCCCAAAAACATGAAAATTACATAGCATTTGGTGAAAAGTCTACTGTGCACACACACAAAGAGCTGTGCTATCTTTCTGCAACAATTAGAAGAATCATCAAGTTGCAATACCTTTCAACGTGTGATTATCACAAGATGGCATATAATGGCGTGTGTACAATAGACAATAGAGTTGGGTTAATTGCAATGCAAACATACAATTGAACTTTGGCTATCAGCATATAATTCTGTACAAGGAAAAAAGTATTTTCCATTGAAGGAGAAGATATTTGCGTGAAATCAGTAAGGGCACAAAGGGACAAAAGAAAAAAAAGTTTTTATGAAATTCAGAAAACTATAGCTAATTCAGTTATTTCATGCTTGCAAAGTAATAAATTAAGAAATAGTTTGTGGAAATTAAAATACAATGTTGTTATTCATATAAAATACAAAACATGTTTCAATTGTTAATCCAGTGACAAATATTATTGTTTAAGCAGTTGACTGATCTTGAGTATAAGCAGTGATTACTTCATTAAAACTACAATATGAAATCACTTTTGCATGGTTGTCAGTAATTACAATGCGTGCATTTACCTTAAGGTGTTTACTATGCAAATTTAACATCACAATACACTTAGATGACATTATTATATTCTGCTTGTAAGCACTTCACTAGTGATTTCTTTATTAGTTTTCTTTTTATTTTGCAATTTATAAATATATATTAAATGTGTTTGTTTTGAAGTGTGTTAAGTATAGCACATTTAATATGTTTACACTTTTTTCTCAGTTTACTCAAAATGTGAAATCTCATTATCTATTTCTAATATCAACATGGGAATAATTCCCTTCAAGAAAGGTGTATTTTTTCAGATATTTAATCAGTAAAATTAAATATAAAGTATTACTATTAAAAAACAACTTTTACAAGCAATTCAAATGCATGGTAATACATCTAAAAACTGTAACAAAATTAAACCATATCTAATGCAGTCACCACAATATTGTGGTCACATGACATGTCCAAGACAAGCTCAATAATTCAGAGAGAACACAGTGCCACCTAAGTAACTTTTATATGAGCCCAATTTACTAGCAACATCACTATTATAAGTTAAATAAATATATACATCATTTAAAGAAAAACTATGGCTAGTAATGTTTCTTTCTCTAAAAGAAGTGCAAATACCATCTAACAGATTTACCACCTCACCATTGTTGAAGGATAAACAATGCCTGCCTTAAGGCAATTTGTTTTGTTGTTTAAAGAAACAGAACACAAATCTTCAAAAGAAAAATGAACAGTTTTTCTTAAAATTCTAAGGTAAAAGGACAATCGTTAATGTATTTAAAAAATAACCTCCTTTTCTCCTCAGCAAGAAATGTGGAAAATAAAGGAAATACCCAAACAAATAGAAGTGTGATCACATGCTATCACTTCTTTAATAGGTGTTTAAATGCCTATAAAACGTCCTTATAAAAACTTTTTGCTTAATGAACAGGAACATTAGGGAGATAAGGATCAAGAAATCTGAAGAAAGTCATACTTAAATTTAAGAAAAACAATGTCATCACCTGAGGTAAAATGTAATTGTAATTTGTTTTTGACAAGTGAAAACGACATAATTTAAGCTTCAATATAAAATTATATTTGATGTACATTTGCATACGTTAAACAGTTTGAACACAATGGCAAACCTCAGAACAGCCTATTATGTGCAACTCTTAAAGGCAACAGACTCCTTAGCAACATGGGATATGTCTCTTCCGACACAACCTAAGCCTTCCTCCGCCATTTGCCTTTCTTAACATCTTCAAAGACTATTCTATACTAAACCTTGCCTTCTATATGATAGCCAAGATACCCAAAATTGATTACTAAATTTTTCTACTTCACAAAAACTGTTAAGCCTCAGAGGAAATTTGGATTATGGATTGCCAGGATTCAGAAGAGATGAAGGACGCAGGGGAGCTTGAGATGGTAGAGAACAGGTTGATAGAGACTGAAAAAGGAACACTAAATGGCTAGCTCTTAGTGACTCTCATGCACTCACTTCCTAGGTTGAGGTCATTTCCAGGTCATGGGTTTATAACTCTATTAAGTCAACTTGGGAACTCTTTCCTGTGCCCGGGACTTTGGTGTTGCAATGGCTTTCTGATTCTCTCGTGAATTTGCACCCAATTTTGTGTTGCTTCACACTTTTTTTTTTTCCTCTGTGGTTTCCTTGGTTCCTTCAGTCCCAGCTTCTCCTTGAATTACTTGTAATGTCTCTCGTTCCATTTCTCACAACGTCTTACTTGTGTGTGTTCAGCAGCATCAAGGGGCCTGGAGCCAATTCCAGGTAGGCTCCCAGCTCATCGTAGCACCATTCCATTGCTGAAACCAGTAAGCCATTTTTCAGTTGTTATTTGTTCTTGCTCTCCACCTGATTTATCATGCTTATCATATGCCCTATACCTTACGCCTGCTGTTTTCCTGCTAGTCAAAACTACTACTTATCATACATCAAGACAGAGTGGTGCTGTCCCATGCAACAGAAAATACTTCATAGAGTTGGCTTGAGTGTCATATTCTCTCTCTCACTCCCTGTTGTGTTTTCCCCTTAGAATATGTGTCTGGTGGTAGGTCTTCAGTGGGTCTGCAGTGCAGTAACATGGCATGGATAGACCTTTTAAAATATATCTCTTTCCATTCACCCAAATACACACCATACACTGAAAAATCAATAAAATACCATACCCCTCAGGAACGAATTTTTCTAAATATAGGGCCCTTCTCACAAAGATAAACATTGACTTGAGGTCTAAGTTTAGACCTGAAGTCAAAGGGCCCGATTCACAAAGGTAAAGTTACACCAAAAGTCTAACTTAGACCAAAAGTAAAAAGTATTCTCAAAAATAAGTTACTGTTAGCAACTTTACTATTATTAATTTTACTAGCCATAACTTTACTACTAGTAACATTACTATGATTAAGCTTACTAGAAGTAAACTTACTGGTAGTAACTTACCCTTGTGAATAATGAAAAATAGTAAAGATAGACCTTTAGTCTAAGTTAGAATTTTGGTCTACCTTTACCTCTGTGAACAGGGCGCTAAGTTTAGACCTGAAGTCGAAGTTTAGACATGAAGTCTAACTTTAGACTAGAAGTCTAAGTTTACTTCAGGTCTAAATTTAGACTTCAGGACTAAGTTTACCTTTGTGAATTGGGCCCTAAGTTTAGACCTAAAGTCTATCTTTAAACCTGAATTCTAATTTTAGGCCTAAAGTCTAATGCAAAGCCTTTGATAAACCTGCCCCTTGGTGTTGGAGTTATGATTTGCATAGCTGGTATATGAAGTATGGAATGCAGACTAGCCATAAGTGGGGAATAGCAGAGTTTTTCATTTATATTCGTAATCATATATACACTGAAGTTGTGGTTTTTCGAGTAAATTTCAAAGGTTTTGAATCCTACATTAATATGTCAATTGTAAAACTCAACAAAACGACACTTTAACTTTTTTTTAAATTATATGCTGCATAACTTATTGTGCCTAACTCCACATAGGCCTAACCCCAACACATGCCCAACCTATGCTGCAGGCAGCCTGTGACCATGCGCAGTGTGGGTTGGTTGCAAGATATGGACTGGGCTAGGCTGAGCACCCAACATGCAGTAAGCACCCACCTCCTTCTTTTTACAGCATTTCCTGAGCACTGCAGGAGTTGGCTGCTGGGCTACGGCCTAAGCTAGGACTTGTACTCAACCCAACATGGGTGCCCAATCTCTGCTGCACAAGGCCATCAGCTGTTCACATCAGGGTTAGGTACGGGCCTGACCTTTGACCAAGTCCAGCACCCAATATGCCTCATATGCCCAAACCCCACTGTGCATAGCCTTTGACCATGCAGAGCGGGGATTTTACTCAGGGCCTTGCATTCAGGCAGGCCCTGTTTCTAAACCACTGTGTGTTCAAAATCCCAGCAGTGGAAGCCCTTCAGATTTCATCAGCCTGGGTTCAGACCATGGACCCAAGCTTCTCTGAGCCCTTATGCAGGTTCATGAATATGAGGTCTCCTGAGCTCAGACTCAGGCTCATAGCTGACAAATCCTGTGTAGAAATCAGATTTATTCTATTAATAAAATTCAGGGGGACCCTTTTGTTCCGGGTTTCCATGGGATGCTACACCTGCCACATTATGTGGCTTCAAAGTTTTTTTTCAGGTCACGTAACCTTGCCCAGTGTCCTGTAATGGTAGCCACAACAGATATTTTCCTTTTATGATGAGCCAATCAGAGAGCTCGTGTTCACAAACCAGGACATGGGTTCACAAACCCACATTGGATAATGGGAGAAAATGCTCCATTGTGTGACAGGATTCATTTAGTTTTCTAATTTGGGTTTGCTGATTCTTGGGAACTAGTATTTGCTTTTGGACGGCATTCTAAAAATCTATCCTGGAATTTTTCTGAATGCCCAGAACCTCATATTTACACCCCTAGTGCATCCAATAGAGTCCTCTGTCCATCAGGAAGCAAGAGCGCTTTGTTTCAGGCCTATTTATCTTAAGGCACAGCATTTACTCCATCTTGATTAAAGAAACGAATGCTTAATTTGAGCCTGTGGATCCCGGGGCTGCGCACTGGGTACTAAATTGCCAGCAACAGCAGTTATGACAGAATGCCACTTAGTGGTGCTGTTTGTCTAATTTACAGATGAGAACAATAACAAGTGAATATTAATGCAATAAACATAAAAAATGACTAATACCTGTTCATAGCTTTGAGGGAGGGAATAGTCTGAATGTTCACTCTTGCAGGCGTGTAATGGCTAGTAGATATGTGTTGGTACTGTCACTTGTAGCGCTGGCAGGGGCAATAGGTGATACACGCTGCAGTGGCCTCCTTAAGAGGACCTTGGCACTACTTTTTTTTTTTTTTTTTTTACAAATTAAGCACTGCATTAAATGCTCTGGAACGTGGCTGAAACTATAACGAGGCAATTTGCAGGGGAGGTCGCTCACACTTGCTTTGCATATTTCTTTTTGAGAATCTTTTTACTCCACCAATTCTAGCGGAGCAGGAATACCGCCGTCGAAGAGTGTGCGCCGTCTCACTGTCAGTCTTCGTCCCACTTGATTAATTTGGCTTTATGAGTAGCGAGTTCCACAGAAAGGTATCATTAACCCTTTACCTCCACTCTGCCAAGGAGTATCTTACTTTAAATGCTTCCTGGTGTGTGTGCCAGTATTGAATACCCACTAGAGCAGGTGTATAAGATATATTGTGGTGGAGGAAGATATAGAGCGAAAAAATAGTGAACATGTGGATTCTGGCTAAAGTTTTTCTTCAGCCTGGTTTGCGATTTAAACTGAGTTGTGGCCCAGTGTTCCTGGGAGTCTGTTGGCTCAGTGACAGCTTGTCTTTGCTCCTTGCGTGAGTCCCTGTGATGCTGCTGAAGGACCTTCTTACAGTTATAGAGGAGGAGCAGTCGGGGTCTTGGCTAGGGGCAGGGCACCCTGCCCCACGGCACAGCATCCTGGCCTCCCTGCAGCAGAAAGTTTTTCTTCAGCCTGGTTTGCGATTTAAACTGAGTTGTGTCCCAGTGTTCCTGGGAGTCTGTTGGCTCAGCGACAGCGTGTCTTTGCTCCTTGCGCGAGTCCTTGTGATGCTTCTGAAGGACCTTCTTACAGTTATAGAGGAGGAGGAGTCGGGGTCTTGGCAAGGGGCAGGGCACCCTGCTCCACGGCACAGCATCCTGGCCTCCCTGCAGCAGAATGGCAGGGCTTCCTTCCAGCCGCGAACATTCCCACACAGTCAGTCATCGGTGAAAATCTTATTTGATCGTAGTTTTCATAAAGTTCCATGGAAAACTTCCTCGCTTTTCACATTTAAATCAACATTTTGAGTGTGACATTTTATATCTGAGAAAGTGAACGTGCGTAGAAAGATTCTTCATTGATTGATTATCAGGGTTTTTATTAAAGTGGAAATGATCTCCTATTGTGGTGAAAAAGATCTTGCAGCGTGCCAAGAAAGTCATCTTGCACACCCCTGAATGGGACACTGCACTAGCAAAACAACAGTACCAGAAGTACCCGCGGACTTGCAGTATGCAGGTATCCCACCTGAAACCAGACAGATCCCTGGCTCTGATGGCAGAGCGCGCTTCTGGCTAATAGAATACACCACGGCACAGCAAGAAACCGGGATACTAGAAAACTACATCAGTCTTCTTGTCCTCAGAAACTGAAGGGCTTTATTTAGAGTTTGGCGGGTGGGATGCTCTTCCGAATCTGATGGATATCCCATCCGCCATATTGTAACGTGGCGGATCTGACGGCTGCCATGTTTGTATAGAGTTCCGTCCGCCAAACTTTCAAAAAGCCCCAAGTCTTCTAAAATGTGCGTGGAGGATAGAATGGCGTGTAAACATGGATAAGTCCGTTTAACCTTCGCTTCTGACGTCTTTGAAAACCTGCTTGTATCCTTCTGAAGGCGGTATGTTGAGTACACCTTTATTCACTCTGGAATGCGAAGAAAATGCAATGCTGCAATATAAATATGGAAGATACAGTGCCATATAAAACGAGTTATTATCATTTTCACAATTGTGCCGATGCTCTTTCTCTTTCGTATACTTTGAGGTGCTTCAGAACTTCCAGATGTGACGTAATCAGCGGCCAGCGTGAGTCTGCCTGATTGGCCCATCTTCAGTATTACTGATCGCCGAGTTCTCCCCTGTTTGCATAAACGCCAGTCAGTGACAGACAGCAATCCAATTAGATGGAGATTGGTAGCTGTCAGCGAGCCCTCACACATTCATCAATAACAATTACTGCAGCACGTTTCCCACGCCTGATCGACAGCAGCCCTTCATTAACCCGCCGATGATAGCCACTGCTTCTTGCAGCCTGCTGGTGAGGGTCTAACTGCTGGGGGTCAGTCCCTCTGCAGGAACTACCGGGGGAGTACACGAACGCCTCGGAGTGACTCAAAGGAAAACCTCTGAAAGCGACATGAGAAACACAGGCTTTACTGAGGAGGATTAGGCAAAGTCTTCACATGCATACTGTCACTTTAATATTAGACCAGCACAAGTAGAGCTTTCGCTTCTGTAAGTATTATGGTTTCTTGCTCCAGAATCCCTTGGTGCTAAAAAGCTGCATTGAATCTTGGATTGTCATGTGTGCCAGACCAGAGCACTTAAAGCAGGCTCAGTGTGGTTTCCTTTGTTGAGGTAAGGGTAAACATCACCACAATTTTGTAGTATTTTTCAAAGGCCTATGTAGCCAAGCTGCTGCTGCATGGTTGTGCCATAAACACATACCAACTCAACTTCATGCTGTTTAGAGATTTTGAACTTTATCCTTTTGACCACACATTTTGTTAATAGTTGAAGAACAGTATAGAATCAAGATTGCTCTAAAATTGATTAAGGTGTGTGTAGCATCTGGGCTGAAAGAAAAGACGTAGGCTGGTTAAATGTGACCCCCCCCCCCTTTATTCCTCCCATGAAACAAATTTATTTTTGATAACATTCAGCTGCAGGATATTTTCCATCACCGGGCGAACAAAGCAAACACAAGGAGATGATGGTCGGAGAGCTGAAACTTTTCAGACACTCACCCCCAGTCACAGATCTGGGTTGAATCCATCATCGTTCTCTAGCTCACTTCGACACCCCAGTTCAGACACAGCTATATGCAATCCAGTATTGACCCTGTGCCTCATGGGAACAGTCCAGTTCGAACTGCCAAGCCAGGACTTCCCTGGACCCGAAACAAGCAACCTGGGACCGGTTTCAGGGTATCACCCCTCATCAGCCAGGCTAGATTGAATCCAGTGGCAAAATGAGCAAGGTACCCACGTCTGGGCATTCCTTGCCAACTTAGGGCGAACAAAGCAAACACAAGGAGATGATGGACGGAGCGCTAAAACTTTTCAGACACTCACCCCCAGTCACAGATCTAGATTGAATCCATCATTGTTCTTTAGCTCATTTCACCACCCCATTTCAGACCCACCTATGTGCAAATCAGTCTTGACCCTGTGCCTCATGGGAACAGTCCAGCCCGAACTGCCAAGCCAGGTCTTCCCTGGACTGGAAACATAACCCCCTAACGATTCAGAAAGACTCCCCTACAGCTATAAAAACATAAAGGCTGCATACAGCCTGTCTCATACTGCAAAGAAGCTTTATTCCAAACAGTACGAAACTACTTGCCTGTCTGTGCCATGCCAAATCTCAGGTGTCCGTTCCTGTACAGCTTCCCACAGGCACCTCACCATACACAGCCCCCATGCTCATTACAGTATTTTGGCCTATCCTGCTATTGCCCTCCCACCTACCCATCAACTACTCTCCTTTCACTTCACCACATCAGCAGACTTGCATCGCAGAGGATAGCTTTTGGATGTCCATACTTAAGCTTCAGTTGAGATAGTAATGTTCTGCAGAGGTCAGGACTTTGCTCCTTTTAATTATTAAGGCAGATGCTTGTACTATGTGTGGGTTGTCTTATTACTTTATGAGGGTTTCATTTCAGTTTATTGCCATCACAGGCAACAAAAGGACTTGACATGAAGCACTATATGCTACAGTACAATACTCAAAGTGAGCTAAAGACTCCTCTTTCCATGACAGACGTAAGCTTCAAAGTCTAACTGACTGCATCTAACAATACCCTTGCCACGAACATGGCACGCCCTTGTTGAAGTTGAGTTACTAGATGGCAGGGGTTGGCAGGGTACTCAGAATTACAATACCAATCAAAGCAGTTTGCGGGTGATATATCTGTAATGGTATGGGTCAGCAGAATAGGACCAAATGCCCAGAAATCTTGAAAGCTAGGCTGAGACGTTGCCACCAGACTTGAACTGGTAGGGAAAACTTTGACGTTTCCTTAAAAGTTCCTAGAGTGCCCGAATGCCAACGTTCTTAGATCGCCCATGGAGGATGCAAAGTGTCCTTTCTCTCATGATAGACAAGAACTTCAGTGACCAGCAGACTCAATCACCATACTATGCTGGTTGGAGTTTGCTTTTAGAGAGGCAAAATCAGGAGTTATCAAGAACAGGAAATGATACCTGTTTGTCTGTTATTGTTTGGGTCAAAATTATTTTCCTATAGGTAAGAGCAAAGTGAATGTGGTGGAGGGACTAAGCAAAGGAGATCAGTATGAAAATTAACTTGTGATGATATATAAAAACTGTCTTTGTAAGGCTCTCAGGTTAGAGAAGAGCTGTGCCAAGATTAAAGAAAATGAGGCCTAACAAATCTATGCTCTGCTGCTGTCTAAGTTGAATGAATGGAAACATGTTACTCTTCTTTCACCAGGTTGTCTCTTTTTTATTTTGTAACATCAGTCCATACTAATAATGGAAACGGATGGTGCCTGGAAGGAAATTCTAGAATAGCAGGTGAATGTAACCTCTTCGAAACTAGAGAAAGCAAGGCTCTCTTGGATATAAGAAAATGTACTGGGTCTGCATAAAGGGGTGGCGAAAGAAAGGTAACTTGCCAGGTACAATATGCCAGTCTGGCTAGACTTTGAGCCCTGACCCCACTATTGCTCATTTGACTGGTGCTCATTCACCTTTGATAGCCTTAAGAAGCATGAGAAGGACCTATGGCAAAGCTCCCCTACTCAAAAGTTTGGCCGCCTTCAGCCAATCAGAAGTAGGTGGAATATGGGCCAACACAGAATGTGTAATTTCTGCTAAGTAATACAGGTTCGATTGAGCGAGGATTTAGGATAATACCCAACTTCCATTGGTCTCTCCATCCTAAAACATTAATTCCTTTGACAGCAATCATTAATTTAATGCATGTTTTCCTAGTTTTCAAAGAGAGATTCACATCAAAATAACCAAGCATATCGATTCTGGATCCATCATAACTTTGTGCAATAATCTCAGATGGTAACATATTGGAAAGCAGTAGTACGTTACTAAGTTTTTCAAGGAAATAGTCATTTGAAATAATAGTCCACGGAGATCCGGAATCAGCCATGAGATCTAATAATACACCAGAAATCTCAACAACACACATAGGGGATCTCTTACATTGGTTGGCATCAGATTCACTTATGCTAGAGATGCCTTCATATAGCGAGACAACAAAACCTTTGTTTTGTTCTGTGTATCCACAAGAACCACATTTGTGCAGAGTGTCACTTGCTTCAGACATGAAAGATACTTTACCTTGTACCGTGATATTGTTCCTTCTTATATCTCTACACACGGAAGAAAAATGACCTATTCTCCCACATTTCCTACACTCTTTGTTAATTGCTGGGCAACCTCCATAAGAGGCCAAGTGTAATCTACTACCACACCTGTAGCATGTTCCTGTTCTATCATTTCATTTAAATTTCTTTTGGCCGCCTTAATTAGGAGTGCGAGATGAATTTAATCCTGGAAGAGAGAGCTCACTTTGTTTTGTTCTGGGAAGAGAATGCTCACTTTGTTGTGTTTCTGGGCGCTTGACCACACATATTTCATCAGAGACTTCTGTTTTATTGATAGTGGTGTTTTTAATGGCAAGCATCCATTTTTCAGATTGTTCTAACGCTTTCGCAGTAGAAATCGCTTCTGCTAATTTAGGGTCACCAATTTCCCATAAACGTTCTTGAGTTTTTTTATTCTTGACATGTACAATAATTTGGTCTCTAATCATCTCGTCACACATTGCGCCAAACTCACAGTGTATACTTAAAGCTCTTAAGGCAGTTAGAAAATCATCAAATGATTCATTTTCATGTTGTACCCTGGTGTAAAATTTGTATTTGTTTAGCTCAATGTTTGTGACAGGTTTAAATCTCTTTTCCATTTGTTGTAAGGCTTCTTTATACACATTAAACCCTTCTCCTTCTCCCTCCAAGGGAGGAACTTGAGGTAAAGCCCTGAACACCATTTGACCTTCCAGTCCCAGACAATGCAAAAAAAGAATTTTATTTCTTTCTGCTCCCATACGTTCTCCATCAATAGCTTTCGTATAATTGAGGAATTCTTCTTTCCAACGTGTCCAAGGTATTGGTGGATCACGTTTGTTCTGAAAGAACTTATCACATGGGTCAAATTGCATATTGTTTGTTTGGATAAATAAACCACACAGAGTGGCAGAGAGGAAGTAGAATATAAGAGTCACGCAATTATATGTAAATATAAATATCTATTTATAAAAAAATATATATATGAATGTTGAGGCTGTAAGATTTTCCACAGTTGTGTGATAAGATAGTTGAAAAATAAATAAATTGCTGTCAACCAACAATATTCCTCAAGGTAACAGATAAAAGTTGTACAGTTGGAGTGAATAGTTGGAGTGACTAGTGTTTATGGACTGTATTGTTGTAAAGTTCAATATTTTCTGCCATAATCCACTTTTAGTAACACCCTTCGCGTGTGTGCAGCCAAACATAGTCTATGGGGAAAAAAAAATATATAGATGAAGCAAAAAAATGAGTGAAGATGCACTTACTTTATTGAACACGATGTGCTTGAGGAATCTGCTCTCGGAGGAACCAAATAGCTTTCATCGGCCTGGAGAGTTTCCTTGTTACGAGCTGTTACTATGGGAACTGAACAGCTAACACGAGCAAACAAGCAAAAAAATGGCCGTAACGTAGCGCGTTGCTGTGACGTAGCGCGTTACGGTGTCACAGGGTGACGTGCCTATGCTGAGATAGAAGATTCCAGGAAGGAATTCAGCATACACTCTTCCAAAGGGACAAATGGAATACTTCAACAGCA